>NC_137023.1:4833132-5045632 GCF_032717465.1 Coenobita brevimanus | reverse complement strand
AATTTTACATATTCTGTGAAAAAGGTCTGAGCGCTAGACTTTTTTTTTTTTTTTTTTTTTCAGCTGTAACTTGCGTATTGTAGCTCGAATACGGCAAACATCTCTAGTTATTAAGACACGTTTTGTGCGTAACATGCTCGTGTATGCCGTTTTCTTTAGGAGCTATGATTAACGAAGAAAGAAAGAAAGCAAATCGATTTCGCAACACCTAAGAAGGTTTGCGCGGCTTTGCGTGTAGTTTTGCACTTAAATAGCGAAGATCTGTCAGTCTGCGCACTTGAGTCGGACTTCGCCAGCGTTTTGGTGCCTGCGCCCTTTTACCCTCTGTACGGGACGCCATTTTGAACCTGCACCATCCCTACATAGTAATGGCAACAGATAAGACTGATAATACTAATAAGAAGAATGAATAAATATACGTGTTATTACAGCCAATAGTTTATTAGTAAATGTTCATGAGAGAGAGAGAGAGAGAGAGAGAGAGAGAGAGAGAGAGAGAGAGAGAGAGAGAGAGAGAGAGAGAGAGAAAGAGAAAATGTATGGTTGGTTATGGTTTTTAAAAATATAATATAGAGAGAGAGAGAGAGAGAGAGAGAGAGAGAGAGAGAGAGAGAGAGAGAGAGAGAGAGAGAGAGAGAGAGAGAGAGAGAGAGAGAGAGAAAGAGAAAATGTATGGATGGTTATGGTTGTTCAAAAGATACGAGAGAGAGAGAGAGAGAGAGAGAGAGAGAGAGAGAGAGAGAGAGAGAGAGAGAGAGAGAGAGAGAGAGAGAGAGAGAGAGAGAGAAAGAGAAATGTATGGATGGTTATGGTTGTTCAAAAGATACGTGAGAGAGAGAGAGAGAGAGAGAGAGAGAGAGAGAGAGAGAGAGAGAGAGAGAGAGAGAGAGAGAGAGAGAGAAAATGTATGGATGGTTATGGTTGTTCAAAAGATACGAGAGAGAGAGAGAGAGAGAGAGAGAGAGAGAGAGAGAGAGAGAGAGAGAGAGAGAGAGAGAAAATGTATGGATGGTTATGGTTGTTCAAAAGATACGAGAGAGAGAGAGAGAGAGAGAGAGAGAGAGAGAGAGAGAGAGAGAGAGAGATGTATGGAGAGTAATGGTTGTGTTTAAAAGATACAAGCAATAATTTACCTACCGTACCTACTGGTGCGCACACACACACACACACACACACACACACACACACACACACACACACACACACACACAAAATCACTACAATATATTTCTTTTCACTCATGTGCGTGGCCTGCCAATTATGCCGCCTAATTCGCTGTATCAGAGAAAGTAGTATGATAACATTTATTTACTATATAATGTTTACTCTTTTCTGGCTGAGGCATTTCAGACATTGGATCCTAACCAACCCCTGATTATTTTCCAGAGGTGAGCCTTACTTTAGCAACCATAGAATGCTTAAACTGTTATCCACAAACAAGAGTTGTGTAACACATGAAACATAAATGACGTTTCACTCTTCAGAAAGGGAAACATAAGGACCAGTAAAACCGTCAGGGCCTAAACTTATGTCATATACAGCACTGCACTTTATGAAGAACAGGGCTAATCGATTTACCTTATTTTAATTTTCTCATGCACAAATGAAACAAGCAAACCTAAAACCCAGCAAAACAATTACTAAAAACAGAACAAGAGGCACTTTCAGTTTACTTTCATTTTGATATGCCTGGACACTGCATTTAAAAGATCCGGGGACTGGCAGAGAGAAATACCGACTGAAAAGATAATACCATAGTTGACATGCTGCATACATGCAAGGCAGCTGGTATCAGTTACCTCTTGCATTAGTGATTTAGAAGAGGGTGCGTGTGTTCTACCAAACAGATATGACACACCTGCTGTAATGGACATTTCAAAGCAGCACTGGCCTCTGAAATGGCGGTAGTAAAAAGACAAAAATACAACAATTCGACGGATAGAGAGAGAGAGAGAGAGAGAGAGAGAGAGAGAGAGAGATTTAAGTGAGTCTTTAAGTGGGAAGAAGCTGATGAGACGAAATGCTTTTGCCTCCACTCTGTTTAGAAGAGTTTTATGTGTGGATCGCCCCCAACACACACACACACACACACATTCACACACACACACACACGAGAGCTGCGTTCCATACAAAGGCAACTAAGACACTTGTGCAAGGGTAAAGAAAACACCGAGTTTGCTTAGCACACATAAAATTCTGGAAGCGGACTTTGCAAATGAGGTTAACGAGTTCTTTCTATGGCAGATCTTCTCTAATACAGGGTCGTTATTTCCAGTTTATTCTTAGTCTCCAGACCACCACGATTAACATCTGGTACTTCAGAATCTTCCTAAAATGAATTTAGTCGAATGGCTGCAGGAAGAATAAAATGAAAAACATTTCTTTTAAAGAATGATTAATGATTACATACCTTTAAGAAGCTTCAGGATTTATGAAACTTTTTAAAAAGACTACGAGGCAGTGTCTCCTACCTTCTCTCTCTCTCTCAGAGTAGGCAGCTTCTCTCTCTCTCATTGTTGTCTGATTATCTGTCTGTCTATCCATCCATCAATCAATCTATCTATCTATATCTTTCTATCTATCCTCTCTCTCTCTCTCTCTCTCTCTCTCTCGGTATATATACTCGTATGTACAGTGTTGGGTGGGCGCCAGCTGGAGCAGATAAACTGTTGCTGGAGGTGTGCAACAGGTAGGTCTGAGGGCGGTTTAAGAAGAAGACAAGGATTTTTCGCCGAATGGAAAGGATGGGAAAGAACACGATCGGTTTAATCCTTTGACTGCAGTGAATTTCTATGAGCTAAATAAAATAATCTTGAAATAATTTGAATAATACAATAGTATTTAATTTTTGCCTATAAACTATTGTACACGTTCAGCGTCCAGCTAGAGAAACAAGATGTCAGTTGTAAGGATAGCCAGAGTGTTGTACAACGCCTGCCTTCCCTCGTCCCTGTTCAACCTGGAATACAAGTGAATGCCTCGGAGCAACTTCGATTCTTGTGTCGTTTGATAAGGGAAGACTAAAACTTGTCGAAAAAGTAACGTCTGCCTTAATGACCTGGCAGTCGATGAACATAAACCAAAGCGTTCTTCTTCTTCGTAAATAACCATAGATTTTTACGGTATCATCTCTGCCAAGGTGGGCCTCAGTGAGAGTAAGAAATAATTCTGCGTTATCCGTAGCAAAATAGTTAGCTTATTATAGAGTGTAAAAAAAAATGTAGGCCTACGTTTTCGAGGCAACAGATAATGTACAATAACCACATTAACAAATGAAAGTGAACAGACTGATCATACTAATAAAATTAAAAGTTTCCTAAGAATACAGTAATAATAAAAACGATAAGTCATGAAGTTTAATTCATGAATAAAAAAAAAAAAAAGCCTTATGAAAAGCAGTATATTTGATAAATTTATTCGCTCACAATATCATCTCTACTTTCCTCTCTGTGAATAGAAGAACAAAAGTCTGATTCTCGGACCGGCAGACACTTGCACAAAGATTATTTTCCCCTTGTTCGTATACACCGAGTAGTATTTTGGGGGACAATATTCTACCTTCCCAGGAAAGACTGGGATTTAGAAACAAAGAATCGTCTGCTTTAATGACCCTCGCGTAGTGGGCGTAAAATTTGTAATATTGCTCCAGTATTTCCCCATGTATGTGTACGTCGGCTGCGGTTATTAATAAAGCATAGAGATGGAACATTGCATTTGAAAAACATTATCCAGCCAAGATATATTCGCCCTACGGAAAAAAAGAAAAGAAAAAAGAAACAGCGCTCATTGTGAGTCACAGACGACCTGGACAACGATACATTGACAGCTGTGACTGTGTTCTTATGGCACACAGGACGATATATATGACTGACTGCAAGTTGACGAAAGAAATGCATTTAATCTGCTTGAAAGCCTTCAGTGAAATGATACATCTAATATATTTTTTGCTATCTCCAGAGGATTTCTTGTGCTAAAAGGAAACTGTACTAACAGTGTTCCTTATCTTCATTACTAAAAGAATGCTCTTTTAAGCTGCGTAAAACCATATGGTAATAGCAATAATACAATTAAAATTAAATCTTCGGGTTTAAGGAGTTATTTCAGTGGTTTAGATTGTTAAATAACAAGAAGATCCAACTTATCTTTGATCCCTCCTCTTGATGGCTTAATACTAACTTCATCAGCAATCTGTTATGCTCGTTAAACATCATCGCTGTTTTGCATGATACTGGATTTATTATTTTAATCACCACACACATGCTGACCACAAAATACCGTAACCTCGTGTGACGCAGAACAGTGCAATGCAATACAATTTTTGGAAGGATTTCCTGGAGAGAAGGGGTTGAATAAAGTTCTATCTATCCTCTCGAGATTGAAACGTCCCCCATACACTGAATACAACCGTGTGAATACAGCAAGAATGAAAAAAATGTACGTCACTGGATTCCAGAGGTTAACGTGAATTTACTTTTACAAATGGACTTCTAAATAAGGGATCTATAGAAAGGTCTATCTATCTATCTATATATAGCCCGACGCCCTAATCCCGCAAAGGGTGGCCGCAGACAAAACGCCTCCAAGTCGCTCTGTCACCCACCATTTGACTACCCTCCCCCCAGCTCACCCCCCCCCTCCCTCATATACCTCTCAACTCCATCCCTCCACCTCATCCTTGGTCTACCTCTCCCTCTCCCTCCTCCCACCTCACCCACATACACTCTCTTAGTCAGTCTTTCATTCTCCATTCTCTCCACATGTCCAAACCACCTCAGTGTATTGCTCCTAATCTTCTCAACCACATCCACATCCACCCCACAGCGTTCCTTCACTTCTTCATTCGTCAAAAAGATATATTCATGAGTACGAACCTTCTGCGTTCACCCCTTTTATTATTTTGGGAAACAAATTTGCAAACATTTACTCAAGTTTTCAGATACTTTAATTCCTATTTGCCCTCTATTCCTCCAAACTATCATTTCCATACACAATATGTTAGTGGTTTCCTGAATGTTTTATTTTATTTTATTACAAAACTGAAAAGATTATTCAAACTACCTTCCATCACTACAATATAGACGAAACAATGGTATGAAATATGGTTGGTCGTATAGGGAGAAACATTTCCCATGGCCATTACAATTTTAAGAACTTGTCCAGAAACAAAATTTCATAAGTTTCTCGCCCTGGGTCAGGATCATTTCCATGACAAACAGTTCCCAAGGGAACCTACGAATATCCGGCAAAGTGTCTCCCATCAGCCCAGAAGGGAGTAGAGAGATGTCGATATTTCTGTCTAGCGCCATAACGACACAATTAACTCGAAATTTTTTCTCCATGGAACAGCTTTATACGAATTTCATGTCACACCAGAATGTACCTTAAAAATATTTTATGCAACATGAGAGAGAGAGAGAGAGAGAGAGAGAGAGAGAGAGAGAGAGAGAGAGAGAGAGAGAGAGAGAGAGACTTATATGCATTAAACAAGGCGACCTGTAAAGAGAATTTTAATCCTCCCCTGCCGAAAAAAATAAATGGAGAGAGAGAAAAAAAAGTGATTTTGTAAAGAAGACTTATTAATCTAGTGTTCTACTTAATAGCAGGTTCATTATTCTTTCATTCCATTCTCATCTGATTCTTTTCCCCATTATTTTCACGCATAACTTCACCTCTTGATATTTTCCAGCATTCCAGTTTCTGTTGCACGTCTTCTCATCCTCAGTATTTATTCCTTCGACGACGCCCTTTAACAGCCTTTCAAGTCTCAGCAGACACCCATTTCAGTTCTTTTTCCTCCTTTCTTTTGCCTGAATTCTGAAGAATGTCATCATTGCATTTTCGTTTAACTCATACTTATCGTTTGTCCAAACAACCACCTCTCACAAACTTCCGGGTGCTTTTTATCTTGTTCTCAGTGTTCAAGTTTCAGCTCCCTAAAGTAGCACACTCCTAATCCGTATCTTCTTGATTTTCCTCTTCAGTTTCAGTTCAGATCTAAAGAAGACAGCAGTGCCATTCTTGTTAATTGCTTCCTTGACCATTGCTATTCTCGTTCACATTTTTTCTGGCAATATCCATTTTCAGAATCATGACACTTTAAATAAAGCTCCTGTTATAGTTCTTCCTTTCATCCATATTATTCCTTAGTACAAATGTTCCCCATCCTCATTATCTTAGTTTTTTAACATTAATATTCATGCCATAGTTCTGAGTTACGCTATTCTACTATCCATTATTCTTTGCTGACCCACTAGCGTCAGCGGTCATGGAATAATCATCACTGCACTCACAAAGCGTCAGGCAACCTTGACAGCTTCTTCAATATTGTCCAATGCCTTTCCTGTCATTATTTCAGCACAGGCATCAAACAGCACTCACGATAAAAGTTACTCCTGTCTGACTCCCTTCCCAGCGATTACCGGTTTGGATTGTCCACTACCCACCCGAACGATGGCTGTCTGTCCAAAATACAGTGCTGTTGTTTTCAGTCTGTCCCTTCAGTCTCCTTCACTGTCAAGGAGTATCTCTATTAACGTGATGCAGTTTAGTCAGTCAAATGCTTTCTCATAATCTACAAAGCAAATGTTTACCCTCCTTCCTAAATTCATAGCTCCGCTCTCGTAAGAGACCCATTACAGAAGTTGCATCAATTGTTCCCTATCCAATCCTGAAACTGAAATGGTAATCGCCTAGGAAGGTCCTTGCTGAATTATATAAACGGAGACTTGTAGCGAGAACTAAAATCAGACAACTTACTATTCACGAAAACGGCAACCTCTAGCGAGAACCACTCACATTTTACTGTAACTTGGCGTAAAATTGCCCTTTCTCCACCTTGAACGTAGAGTTATAAACACAGAGTAACGCTAGAATGTGAAAATTACGAAGAAATGTTATGGAAAATATGTAGAACTGTAGTATTGTCTTTTTATGCCACTGAGGTATGTATAATTAGATACAAAAAGATGAAAACCTGGACTAAGTTAATGAAAAAATTTATAGTAATTCACCTTGGATGCGTCTCGACTAGGCCTACAAATGCATCAAACTGGAACCGAATGTGTGCGGCTGGCGGTGCTGTGAGGGTGGTGGAGCAGGTGCGGGAGGGTGGGTAGTGGGCCGGGTAGCCAGGGGAGGCCAGGATGGTGGGTGGGGCCTGTAGACTGAGACTCATAGACCTGTTGCAGGACCACCGTGGTTACTCCTCTGACGATCCATCTGAGGAATATAAAACGTTATATTAATCATCTGGCCAACTGTGCATTTGTGAATCATCAGTTATCACCATCACTATGGCTGAGGCTGAGCGACTTGTTTCAGGACCGTGACGGTCCTTCCTTAGATTCTCCGAGTGAGGATGAAGGAAAAAAATGGATTATGTTTCTGATTAAAATTGTATACTCCATCTGAAGAAAGAGTTATTAACGGTTTATAAAATACTTTCCATCCAGGAAGAATGATGAATTAACCCGCTGATCGTTTGTAAATCATCATCATTGTCATCATCATACTGACCTGATTTTCCCACCCAAGGATGGGATGAGATTGGATCCAGAAAACACGAAGAAAAAAGAAAACACGAAAGCTGGAGAACCATGAACAGCATGACAGGTAATGTTTAAACGGAATACAGATACATATGAAACAGGTCTTGAGCAAATGCAAGATCGAAATGCGCCAAATCTTGTACTTAAACATCTCGTTGCTCACTCAGTGCAAACAAACTTCCGCCAAATATTCTAACGATATCAGTCCTATGCTTATTTTATTCCGCATCCACCAGCGGTTTCATTCACAACAGTAGCCATCTCTCATCGTCCAAGGGTTATAACAGACTTTACATATCTTTCAAATACCAAGGGACATCTCATAAAACACCATTGCAATAATCGTCAGTGATGTAGTTCGAGGATGTATTCAACATGGATGGTGGGCATTACGCCGAAGTGGTGACATGTGAAGGAGTGTGGCATATAGGAGGACTGCCGGGCCTCAGGAAACGGCTGTCAAGTCCATGTCGAAAGTACCACGAAAAAGGGAAATTCTTCAGCCCCTGGAATGGATATGGATGGCAGTTCTGAGTGGGGCTAAAAGCGACTGTATGTCATAGTGAAGTGTGTGCGTGTGTGTGTGTGTGTGTGTGTGTGTGTGTGTGTGTGTGTGTGTGTGTGTGTGTACTCCCCGTTCGTGTAAAATACCATAATATTCTCTCTCTCTCTCTCTCTCTCTCTCCAGTATATATATATATATATATATAAATATATATATATATATATATATATATATATATATATATATATATATATATACACTCATCACACTACCCAAGTACTTAAATGCACACACATTTTCCATTTCTTCACTATCCAGCCTCCTTGTGCAATGAGTGACTTCATTGCTCTTGAAGACCATAACTTTACTCTTCCCTACATTCACCTGTAGGTTCACTTTCTTACACACTCTCCCAGACTCATTTACCAGGCCTTGCAGCTCCCCTTCTTCTTCACTTAACAATACAGTATCATCTGCAAACAACAGAATAGGAAGTGTCCAGACGCTACCCATTCTCATTAGGGCCGCTCCGACAACCACTGCCCTACCTTGAATCTTTTATAACTCCATCCATAAGTAAATGCATAAATCACTTTCCACGCAATGTCCGTCATCATTAGACCAAGTAAATTGGCTCAAATATCTGTTATGCCACCTGGCCAACAACTCCGATCCTCCATCCTGCTTATATCCACAACCTCAGTCCACCCAACCCTACAGTCCCCGTACTCCCTCTACTTCCACCAGTCCTTCCCTTCCATTGTGTTTCTTACCCCTTCCCCCGCTCCCCCCCCGTCCGAGCCACCATTACCGCCTCATCGTCCCCCCCCCCCATCCATACCCCAGCCACCACTACCCCATCCCCGCAATTCAACGCTTGAACTAGATGCCACTCACTGTGTCTGTGTAGGGGCTATCTGGGTGTCTTTTTTTTTTTTTTTCTCCAGAGTCGTACGTCTCTGTAGATATCTTATCCATCCACTACTGTCCTTTGTGCCTTCGCTTCCTCAGCTTGCATACTTCAAATTCATATACAGTGGGGCACCAACTTTCGCTACAGCAGGATTCGCGGAATCCACTTTCGCGGCATGCACCAAATATTCCCTAACTTCCACTTTCGCTTGAAAAAAATCGATTTTCGCGCACAAATTTTGGGTTTGGGACAATATTTTGAACTTTGAATTTCCTGCACCGCCCGACCGCAACCCACCGCCATCAAGAATGACGTCATGTCAACACTCTGTCCACCCATTCCCGCCATTGTGTACGAGCGTGCTAGCTCCATTGTGTTGGATTCTCACGGTTCAATGGCCTCTACTATACCTGGTAGTGTGGGGAAAGGGCCTGGTGGTGTGGGGGGAGAGCCTGGTGGTGTGGGGGGAGGGCCGGGAGGCAGTGGTGGTGATAAAAAGTGGCCGGGACATTCAAAGTCGGGAGGAAAGGCTCGGATACTTACCCCCAACATCCATTAAACACTTCAACCTGGTCTCTGTGGAATGTTTCTCCTCATATAATGTGTACTGTACAGTTTTTATTGTTTGTATCTCACAATGCAATGTACAATTGTGATTTGATGTACTGTATTGCAAGTGAAAATGAAAATCTGATGTTACTTTAGGATAACCGGGAACCAATTAGCCTTTTTTCCATAAAGACAATGCCCCAATTTTCGCTAATTCCACTTTCGCGCATTATTTTTGGACCCAATTAGGCGCGAAAATTGGTGCCCCACTGTATTCAAATAAATTACCCATCAACCTTCTACTTGGGCTTCCATGCCTCCTATCTTTAAAGATATTTATATAACGCGTTCACTACTGTGTTTATTTCCATTCTCTATCTGTGACCATACCATCTAAGTACATTCTTCTTATCCTTCATCATAATCCAGCTGTAACCATATCTTACTCTCTCTTCCATTGTTCGTGGGTTAGAAAAATTTCGTCAGCTACTGATTATTTCTCACCGTACGAAAATCATTCAATCACAGGCATACATTTCTGAACCGGATATACTTATATTTTCACAATCCTTGTTGCACATTACGAAAAAAAAAAAAAAAATCTTTCTTTTCTCTGTCCACTGTAATAATAAATTAACGAAAAAGGGATCGGAAGCTCATGTTTAGAAGTGGAGTGAAAATTACAACGCACATATTTTAGACCATCTGTCGCCTGCCAGCTACCTCGCCTCATAGTGTTACCTGGTAACATTTGATCAGTACATTTTTATAACTCTGATCTGTTAAAAAAGACAATGAAAGTCATTATTGTTGACGATGCTTACATAATTTCAATGCCGTTTTAGAAAAAAAAAAATACTGGTAACTCATGGTTACAAAAATCACTGAGTCTGCCTAAGTAGCAGCGAGATGCGAGCCCTTCGCCCCAACACAAACACAATGCAATTATATAACTCAAGTCTAGAGGGTCGCTAGAGTTTCATCGACCCAATTGAGCCCATTAGCCAGAGGACACTTGTTTTAAAATTCTAATTACCGACGGACATTTTTATTCTCCGTACAGGGAAACTCCTGATAGTGAAGGAGTTAATGAAAGCTATATGTTATCTTTGACTAATGAAGTATGACTCCTAAACAGAATTAAACAGTCAAGAGGTAGTAAAAATTAAATATACTTTTTCGAGCTGAAGGGTTTATGCAATCGAGTCCTGGCGTACACTATTCCATTTACGATTATGTAAACTATATTCATTTCAGCAACATAACATTGTCTTATCTATACCGCCATCAGATAATATTAACCAGACTGAGGGAGACCTAACGAACTGGATGGGTTAGATACAGACTTCATAAGTCTTTTCAGTTCAGGGAGTAATTCGTCTGGAAATAGCAAAAATAAACAAAAGATGCCGGATTCAAAAGATCAAGCCCCTGGTAAGCAGAAGCACACTACTGAAGTTAAGAAAATATCTTCAGTGTACCAAGAAAAAGGTAGTTCACTTTTTCTGTGTCAAAGCAACATAAAACTTTTTAGACGCTTCACTATGATGCCGTCTTCTCTGCTTTATTCTTTCGAGTTTTACAGTTTTATTCAGTTTCGAAGGACTTCAGACTTAATGGGTTAGGTATAGCCTTCACGAACCTCCACACTACAATGGGGTCTCTATTAAGCGGAATAAAATAGACTTGTAGTAGCAAGACAAAAAAAAGTACATCTTTCGACCGAAGGGGTTGAGTATAAGAGGCGATCCACCTGCAACTATCCTGACACATTAAGAACAGTATAGCAGTCAATATATCTTATAGAACAGTAACACCTTCAGTCCATTGACTTTTGACTTTATTCTTCCTGCACCCCAACGATTTTATTAAGTCAAGAGAGACGTCGTTTAGTGGAATTTATGGAGACTACCTGGTCTCTCCAGCTCGAAAGGCTAACCTACGATTAATAAAATGGTCTGGAGTTGTAAGGGTATTAATTCGTAAATACACCCATATCACGGCCACTGAGAGTAGTGTACTCCTCACGTTTTATTCATTCCTTTTAGACGATTTCATTTATATGAACATCCGGAGTTCATAATTAGCCATTGCGGAGTTATATTATTTTATGTAATGAGTTTCGTAAGAAAAATGACCACCAGAGACAAGCTTAGTCTCCAGGAGGACTTGGGGTGTGTGTCCCTTCATGTTTAGCAGATTCGGTGGTGAAGGGAGCACATGTACCGGTCTTTTTTTTTTTTTTTTTTTTTTTTGTAATCATCCAGTCACGCTCCTTCTTTACCTAGTCACGCCATCATCCACAGCTACTTCAACATTTCCAGCTATGTTCCTTTGTGTGCGGTGTGGACTGGCCGAGACTGGCGATTGTTGTGCCATACTTACAGTGAGACAACACAACACCGGAGTGTGAATATTCCGTGTGCGATTAAGGACTGGATATGTTTGGGTCATGCATTATCATTTCTGCCCTGAATCACCCAGTTTTGTGATTGACTGAAAAAAAAAAAAATCATATGGGTCCCTCATTACTGGAAAGTGGGATTAGGTTTAATTATTACTCTGTGTGTGTGTGTGTGTGTGTGTGTGTGCTTCAAGCGATTTTTATATTTATTTCTGCAACAAATCACTCGTTTCTATATGCCTCCTTCTCATCCCCCCCAAAAAAAAAAAAAAAAAATCTTACTGGTACCCTGTCAATGGTAGGGGGAGGGGGAAGGGGATACCTCCGACTGGAAATCATTTCCGATTGAAATGGATATAAAAGTCGAACGAATCACACTAAAACTAACCTTCAGTTATAGTTGAGTCTACTTTCAAAAAGATATCCCAGTCACAACAAAAGGCACAAGGAAAACATGTAAAATCCCTGATTGTCCGAAAAAACAAAGTTACACCGATAACAAGAAAGAATCTATATACCGTGTCAATGATAAATCAGTATTATACGTAACTGGATGCCAGTGGTTAATTCATTCAGCCTGATGAGATACAGTTGTTCTATTTTCTTGCAGTTTCAGGTGATGTTCTGTTTAGGAGATACTTTCGAACTAGAGAAGGTAGATATATCATCAATTAATCCTTTCACTCAAAATAAATAATAAAAAATAAACATTACATTACATGAATTCATGTGGAAGGTGCAAAATACAAATGACGTTCTTGGGCTGAAAGAATTAAAAATATTATCATTATCGTCACAACCACAACTACTACCTGCCTCATCAAAGCATCCACTAAACCATTTATCACCATTACTCCAACTCACGCTACAAAGACCACTACCGTCATTTTTTACTATACTGATATGTCCTGTCATCACCAATTACCATTAATGTTATCGCAGTTATCACCCACAATCGTTCATCTGATGCTATTGTGTCTTTTTCTGCTCTTGATACAATCATACAAACTTAAGCGTCTTGAATGTGGAATAATTTATATAGTTTAAGGAGGTACAAATAACCTCCCCGGAATAATTGTAGGTTTCTCTTCTATAATGCCTGACGATAATATTCTGCTGTGTGTGTATTACAGATGCTTGAGTGTTGCCTTCTTCAATATCAATATTTGTTACATATTTTGGTCCTGTTACTGATTGCCTAACCTCTGGAAGTAAATATATTAAAGCTTTCACTGTTCTTTCCATAAATTTTACAGCACACCTGTTACGATAGAGACCAAAATGGTTGCCACATAATGAATAGTTTCCTCAATTTTTTAATGTTGTTACCGAAGATACGTAGATGCGCAAATGGTAAATGTATGCTTTACTATAAGTAGCAGAAAGCCCTTACCAATTCATTTCATATTCTTCAAGTTTGTTTTCTATATTCCTCTGACTACTTTCAGGGTGGTAAAAGACCTATTATTGCTGAATAAAATTTCCCCGTTGTTTCATTACGTTCCTTAAGCCGTACCTGCGGTTGTTTGTTTCCGGCGTAATAGAAGAATCTTACTCAAAAGTACTCAAAGGTGGATTTCATTTTCTATTTCCCAACAGGAGGTTAAACCAAATTATTATGTACAGTTAAGCTAGGTTAGGTTAGGTTTAGTTAAACTGTTAGGTTAGGACAGTCCCTTCCACCATTTTGCTGACGAATAAAGAGACGCCACGACAGAACATAGCTTAGAACAACGAAGAAATAGATTTAACAAAAAAAGTTTATTTACCACACCAGAGACAATCAGAAAAATATAAAAGACTATCAGGAAGAAAAGCTGATTTGATAAGGTGCTTCATCTGCTTAAAGTAAAACCGTGGCTGAACCGGTAGAGAGGCGGCCTGCAGTCCTAATGGACCCAGGATCGAATCCCTGCTGGGACAGGGAACAGTTTGAGGATCTGAATGTTTTAAAAAGCAGACTTTACTGATCTACCAGAAAACCCGTCGACATGTCGTAAAAATACCTCCGCTAATACCAGTACGCCAGTTTTGTGTGAGACAGCCCTATCATTTATTCAATATGGACGAGGGGTGTTAGCGCCGAAGTGGTGACATATGGAGGAGTGTAGAAGGACTACTGGGCCTTGGGATAGCCCTGAAGCCTTTGCCCAGAGTCGGACACATTAAAACATAAAAATGTTTACTGTGCAAATTTTCCCTGTATCATAATCAAAATTCATCACAGACTCTGCAAGAATATGTTTATATGTTTAAATGTGAATAAATAAAAACCTAACACGAGAAATTTGGGATGGGGTGCTACTGAGTATGAAAAAGAATTCAGTACTGAACTAAAATACCTACAGTAACTTGCATTACAAACAAAAGTTCAAGACACGTGTCGTGGTTTGCCACTGATGGTCTGCGTTGGACTATCAACAGCGATTCAACCAATGCAGTGCTTCATGTTGTCTGAGCAAGCATGAGGACTGAGAATGAATCAGTAAATGAAATGCTTGGTTTCAAAGGCGTGTTTACATATGGAGCTGTAAGATGGTTTGCATGTGGTTTGTTTGTCCTCACATATTTTCAGTAGCGTTCGAAAATACGTATTCCGAACTGGTATCGTTTTGTCAATGCACACCGCAGTACAACAATGCCCGTTACATTAATGACCAACAGGTTCCTGTGATCCTTTTGCACGTTTTCTCTGAACGTACAAAAGCTGCTCATGGTGTGGTAAAACTTCAAATTAACTCTGACATTTAAGTCTGTTTGATTTCTGTCTGTATTTTAGTGATTAAGTGCTTCTGTTGTGAAATACTGTTCTGCCGATAGAGCACTTGAAAGATGGAATACTGATCTGTCACCCTGATACTCAACACTAGGCCACCATTTACTCGGGTGAACTTAGACTAGATGCTTACCATACAAATAAGGCGAATTTCTGACTAAAACGTCAATGGGTCATTCATTTGTGGGTCATAAAGGGAGGACGGATTACATAGGAGAGGTAGGCCGATCCTCCCCGTCCGAATAACACCTTCGCACTTAACTGGCAAGGCTAACCATATAATAATCACACAGACCTGCATTCTCTATGGGTGTGGGATACTTCGTAGCACTTCTTCACAAACTATTTATTTTGTATACTACACAATAATCGCCTGCTGTATGCCACTGATATTTACCTAATATCGCCACCCTTTGGGTCTTAAATATACAGAAGGATGTACAGGTGTAATGAGCAATATATATCGCATAGGAAGAAGTATTGCGGAAGCTCCCTGGCGAACGAGATTACGAACAATAATCTCCACGGTTAACATTATTATCCACATCACCTAAAAAAAAAAAAAGTGTCTTCTAACAATGATTCACACTTAGAAATTCTTATTTAGTGGTCACGATAGAAGGAGAAATAGGCAAGGCAAACAAGAAGGCGTTCAGTTGCGGTCAATAATTCTTTTACCCAGACATTCCGATAACTTATTTTGCATTTTCCTCTTGCTATGGCGGAACGATTTTATTTGGCTTGCTATGGCGGAACGATTTTATTTGGCTTAGGAGACACTTCTTGAAATGGAGGGGTTAGAAACAACCTTCATTAGATAGACAGATAGACAGTTACAGAGAGAGAGAGAGAGAGATGGGAGATAGACTAATCTCATCCCATTTCTGGCAAATCCAAGTAACAAGCAGTTGCTGTTACTTGCATTCTATCAAGTCAAAGGAGTCTTTCAAATAGTGACGAGCGAGAAATTCCTGAATTCCGCTGACAGCACTAACCCCCTCACTACAGTGACGTGTTCTTAATTCTATCCTGTGTCTCTCAGGTGTTTTATTCAGCCTGGTAGTCTTTAGGACTGGATAGATTGGATATAGAACTCACTATCCCCTTGACTATAATTCGAATGCTGAATAATATTGTCAGGTAGCTACTAGAAGTTTATATAGGAAAATCGCCAGTTGGTAGTAGAGATTAAAGGTCTGTTGGTTTTTTCTCAGCAAAAAAAAAAAAAAAAAAAAAAAAAAAATCTCAGCTGCAGTAAAGTTCCGTAAAGAAAGTAGACTGACATAACAAAAGCCAACCATGCCAAAGTACACGCCTTATTATCCTAAAATGACGGTGTTATCGTTCCTCAGAGAGTGGTACAGCACAAGGACCTCATTTCGGTACGAGTTGGTTGCGATTGCTAGGTCATATAACTTGTCCTCACTCGCTTACATAGATCTAATGGAATCTTTCAGCATCGTGTCTTTCTCTATTAGTTTTTCTTGTCTTATTTTCTCGTTTTTTCTTCTTATTTACTTTCCACAATTTCTTGCAACTGTACCAGCTTAAAAGTCAGGGTTGGTCCCAAACATCCACTCGGGTTTTAGACGGGTTTTCTGTGGAGTGGATTATTATAGATGCGCCCTTCCCTAGGTACGAAGCTTACCTGACAGGTTAGCCGACGCGCTCAGTCTCCCTTTGAACTTAGACGTCGTACTTCAGTAAAATTGACTGGCGCCGCATAATTCAGCAAGCATTCTCTCACATAGGTCACTTATGGCTATATAGTACATGGTTATACAGGGCTGTGTCTTATATATTATTGTACATACACTAACACATATAATTTTTAGTTTATAATGGCTAGTAAATAAGAAATTATCAAATCATCTGTAACACAACCACCAAATGATCTTACTCATTTCATATACTTTGATTGTGTAATAACTCGATCTGGCCCACTGGCAGTTTACACATACCTTATTAGCTCCAGGTTACATATACCTCATTAGTTCCTAACATAACTCCCCTCACCTAGTCCAGTTAAACCCAATCGAACCGAATGCAACACAATCTAGCCTAGCTTAGAATAACCCACCTAACCTAATCTAACGTACCCGAACCTAACTCAACCAGCCTAAGAAATTGTAACCCAGCCAAACTACGGGAGAATCTTACCCTAGCCTTAACTAAGCTAACTTAATCTAAGTACCATAGCCAGTACACTACCCTAACTTAGCCTAACCTAACCTAACAACTAAACTCAATCCATCCCAACTGCATCTATGCTAACCAAATCTAAGCCTATCCTAACCATACTCTTCCTAACCACATCTAACTAACTATACTTTTAAATTATTCTAATCAAACCATATATAACCAAAATTCATCCTACCCTAACCAAACGAATGGAAACAACACACCACATCAGTCTAATCCTGCCTAACCAAAGCTAGTCTACTCTGCATTACCCTACCGCAGCCAAAGTAAACCTTAAATCATATGTTGCCCTTAAAAAAGTCGACCTAATGTACCCTAATTTATTCTAACCAGTCAGACCTAACCAAGCCTACCCTAACATAACCCAGGGCGCCCTCAGGTATCCTTACCCAGCGTAACTTTAACCAATCTGAACATAAAGTATACAACTTTACCTAACCTAACCCAACTAAGCATCCTATCTCTAACAACCTTATGTAACTTTACCTAACAACCTACCATACCAAAGCTAATCTAATCTTATCTAACCCAGCCTCATCTAAGCTAACCCTGTCTTCCACTTCCTTACCCTCTGGTGCTGTAGTCGTTCTACTCTTAATTGTACTTTTGGCTGAGTAATTCCCCTCAAGGGATTCAACCGCAACTGGCCAATTGCCTTAGTGTAATTGCCTAATAGTCTAGTAAGGCCTAAACAGTGGGGTTGATTCTCATTCTACTCTTCCTCTTCCTCCTTCTCCTTTCCTTATTTACCGTCTGTTCCTTTCCTGCTCCTCCTTATATTTCTTCTTCTTGTTCTTCTTCTTCTTTTTCTTTTTCTTTTTCTCCTTCTTCTTCTCCTCCTCCTCCTCCTCCTCCTCACAGAGTCCTGGATTAACACATCTGACCGTGACTTTCTAGCGGAATACTCACTAACAGGGTACAATATTTTCAGCTGTGAGCGACCACATCGAGCTGGTGGCGGTGTTTTACTATATGTGAAAACTAGTCTCCATCCCCTTGTGCTATCCAAACCCAGTATTACCAACATAGATGCCAGTTATGTTCAGCTAAGTATTAATTCACACAAAATAAATATATGTCTCATCTATCGTCCGCCAGCACAGTCAACTGAGACAGATGAAAAACTTTATGATCAAATTGCGGAAATTTGTTGTCAAGAGGATAGCGTAATTTTTGGAGACTTTAATCTACCGGTAACAAAGTGGGGTGAACCACTGACGGCACACTCAGGACAAGAGCTTTATACGAATCTTCAGGAAAGCGCCCTTTCCCAACACGTAGAATACCCAACGAGAGGAAACAATATCCTAGACATCATCTTGACTACAAATGATAACCTAGTCAACAACGTTGAAATAGGACCTGAGTTTAGTTCCAGTGATCATCGAACTATACAGTTTAATATTACTACTGAAAAAGTAAAAGAAACGGAGAGCAAAGAAAAGGTCCCAGATTATCGTAGAGCTAATTTCAACAGGCTCAGAGCGCTACTTTCAACTGCAGATTGGAATCAAATGTCTGAAACCGATGACATAAACCAAGCATGGGAAATATTCACCGAAAAATTTAATGAAGTGGTAAAGTCATGTGTGCCACTACGTAACAGACGTCCAGCTGGAAATAGTAAACCAAAGTGGTGGTCCAGTGAAATAAAAAGTAACTTAATAGCCAAAAACAGGCATACCATAAATATAAAGCTACACAAAATAATGATGATAAATTACAATACGATAATCTACGCTGCACATCGAAAAGACTTATTAAACAAAGCAAAAGAGCACTGGAGATCCACATTGCTAATATGTGCAAATCAAATCCTAAAGAATTTTACAGTTACATTAGAAAGAAAAAGGTTATGACTACATCAATAGGTCCTCTAGAAACAAACAATGGCAGACACACTGAAAATGAGGTCGAAATGGCAAACATTCTTAACGATTACTTTGCGTCTGTTTTTACAGTAGAAAACACCACCAGAAACCTACTGTTACCCACAAACCAAGCAAATAGCACAGTCCTTAGTAACTATGCTATCCATAATAATGATATCCTTTCAGCCATAAATAGTACGGACATAAACAAAACCCCTGGCCCCGATAAAATATCACCGAGAATTCTCAAAGAAGCAAAACATGAGTTACTGCTGCCACTCTCTGTCTTATTCAATAAATCATTAAGTACTGGGAAAGTTCCACGCGAATGGAAACTAGCAAATGTAACACCAATTTTCAAAAATGGAAATGAGTCGCACCCAGGAAATTACAGACCAATCAGCTTAACATCAGTAGTGTGCAAGTTAATGGAAAAAAATCATAAGAGATAAAATAGTTAATTATCTAGAAGAAAATAATATAATTAAAGACTCGCAACATGGATTCAGACATCGTCGTTCATGCTTAACTAACTTACTGGACTTCTTCCATGATGTCTACAAATCATACGATGACTCAAGAGCAGTAGATATAATTTACCTCGACTTTCAGAAAGCATTTGACACTGTCCCTCACAAGCGTCTCATGAGAAAAATAGAAGCACATGGAATAAAAGGAAAGACGCTAAAATGGTTACAAGACTGGCTGTCAGACCGAAAACAGCGAGTTGTGATAAACGGAAAGGAATCCAAATGGCGTAATGTGATCAGCGGCGTTCCCCAAGGCTCAGTACTTGGACCGATACTTTTTATTATCTATATAAATGACATTGATGAGGGTCTAAATTGTAAAGTATCCAAATTTGCAGATGATACTAAAATAACCAGTAAAGTCACTTCAAAATTACAGTGGCAGCAGTTACAAAATGACCTTAATACTTTAGCAAGCTGGGCAGAAAAATGGCAAATGAAATTCAACACAGAAAAATGTAAAGTACTTCATATTGGAAGTAACAATGTCCATGCAAATTACAAAATGAACAATATTCAGTTATCAAGTACAGACAGTGAAAAGGATCTTGGTGTGATAATATCAAATGACCTAAAACCAAGCAAGCAGTGTACCGATGCGGTAAAAATTGCAAACAAGCTAGTGGGTTTTATTGGAAGAACTTTCGAGTTTAAATCGGAAAAAGTCATACTTGCCTTGTACAACTCGCTAGTGCGCCCCCATCTTGAGTATTGTGTGCAATTCTGGTCTCCGTACTACAGAAAGGACATTGAAAAATTAGAGAAAATTCAGCGAAGAATCACAAAAATGGTACCCGACTTAGAAACAAACCATATGAGGAACGCCTTGAAGAACTTAAATTATTTAGCCTAACGAAGCGCAGGTTAAGAGGGGACCTTATTGAAGTTTTCAAAATCATGAAGGGATATGACAACTTAGACATGAATAAATATTTTGATATAGACCGGTCAAGTCAAACCAGAAGTAATGGCTGCAAAATCATGGGAAAACGATTCCAATCCCACGAAGCAAAATACTTCTTCTTTAACAGAGTTGTAAATATCTGGAACAGATTACCCTCAGATACCATGAACAGTATCTCAATTGAGACATTCAAAAACAAATTAGACAAGTATTTGCATGAAAATCCTCAGCTGACTCTTTTTCTGTCCGAATAACTTGCTTTTATAGCTACGGTACATGTAAGTTCATGCCCCTTAGTCTACAAGACACCCCGTAAAAACAATGTACCCGTACATAGTGTTGCGTCACGATATTATACATTTCCAATTTATTCGGTGCAAACAAAGCAATATAAGCACAGATTAGGATCTGCACAGATAACCCTGAGTTAACGGTCACTACTCTTACTTTCGACCTGTGATGGGCTGTGGATCACTGAGGGTCCCTGTTAGTCAAGTGACCACCATCGGGATTTTTTTTAATGTACCAGGGGTCACTGCTTCAGGATGAAACTTGTGTACTGTCCCACATGGGAGAGTTCCTTGTCTCAGTGGAGTGAACGGAGCTATTGCCTGATTGACTGCTGCCTACCTAAAAAGCGCCAGGGAAGGTTGCTGCACCACCCCTAAACATCCACTCTGTGCATTGCACATCCACACTGTGCACTGTGCAGTCCCCTTTTATCTGAGACACCCGTCCTATATACTTTTCAGTCTCCCCAGCGCAAAGAAAGCAATATAAGCACAGATTAGGAGCTGCACAGATAACCCTGAGTTAACGGTCACTACTCTTACTTTCGACCTGTGATGGGCTGTGGATCACTGAGGGTCCCTGTTAGTCAAGTGACCACCATCGGGATTTTTTTAATGTACCAGGGGTCACTGCTTCAGGATGAAACTTGTGTACTTGTCCCACATGGGAGAGTTCCTTGTCTCAGTGGAGCAAACGGAGCTATTGCCTGATTGACTGCTGCCTACCTTAAAAGCGCCAGGCAAGGCTGCTGCACCACCCCTAAACATCCACACTGTGCAGTGTGTAGCTTCCACGTTATGTCCACAGACTTCCCATTAACTCAATGTAACTGGTTTATAATGTCATGCCGTAACTATTATTTTATTTGTTTACTTTCTCTTTCAGGTTACTCAATCGGGTAGCTTATAGATAAAGTATTATAGAATGTGACTTTTCCTTTCCAATGTTTCCTATAAAATTTCCATGTCAGTTTTTCCATGCTGCATGGTGGTTTTTCTCACTTTTTCCTGGAGGGTTTGGTGGTGGGGGGAGCCTTCTTGCTTTCCTATCCTTATCCTTCAACATGTAGAGTTAGATCTTGTAGTCATAGTTTTCTCTAACAAGCAGCCTCGAAAGGACCATAAGGTCTGTTGCTGTTTGCTTTCCTGTGTAATCCTGTGTAATCCTCCTTCTTCTCCTCCTCCTCCTCCAACACCTCTCCTTCCTCCTCGTCCTTTTCCTAGTAAAATTTTTCCCTCCTCTTGTTCCTCCAATACTTCTTTTTTGCTCTCTTGCTTTCTTATTCTTTATCGATGCCTCTTTCTGTCTCGTCTCCCTCCTCCTCCATGATTACTTCCCTTCTACTCTTCCTTTTCCCCCCGTCCACTACCACCCTTTTCTTCCAGTTCCATAATGTCTTTCTTCCCCTGCTCCTCCTGATAATGTCTTTCTTCCCCTGCTCCTCCTGATAATGTCTTTCTTCCCCTGCTCCTCCTGATAATGTCTTTCTTCCCCTGCACCTCCTGATAATTTCTTTCTTCCCCTGCTCCTGCTGACCTACTTCCCTTCGTCCGCTGAGGCTTGTGATAAAGTGGTCACGCGATGTTCGAGGATAATTAGTGGGTTACCTGAAGGTCACCTCACCCTTCTCACTCCATTTCTACCCTCTCTCCTTTCCTCCCATTCCATTTCCACACACTTACTTCCTCCCATCCCCCTCCTCGTTCCTTCTACCTATCCTTCCCTTCCCACCTCCACACACTTACTTGCTCCCTTCCCACTTCCTTTCATCCACACACGTGCTTCTCTTTCCCCCCTTCTTCCATCCCCCTCAGTCCTTAATCTCACCCCCCTCCCTTCTCTGACACATTTCCTCCTCCTTTACCCCACTCCTTCCTCTCTCTCTTCACCTTACTATCTTCTTCAACCCCCCTCCCTTCCTTCTCACACGTTCTCCTCTCCTCTCCTTCCTCCTCCCTCCACTGAATCCTTACTTTGATCCTCCTCCCTCCCTAACACATTTCCTCTTCCTTCCCCCACTCTTACTTCCATCCTTCCCTTTTCCCTCCCCCTCATTCCCCCTTCACTCTTTCCTTCCTCGCCGTCAGTTATACACCCATCCTTCTCCTTCCCCCTTTCCTCCACACGCATTCTCTCCTTCTTCTTTCCTCATCCCCGTCCCCTCATCCTCACACCCCTTCTCCCTCGCTTGCACTTAATCCTACCTTGTCCTCTATGCCACTTACTCCCCCCCCCACCTTTCCTTTCCCTCCCCCCTCCCCCTCCCTCCACCCAATTACTCCAATCATTCCTACTTACCACCCACACAATTACTCCCTCCCTTCCCCCTCGTCCTTCCAACTTCTTGCCTTCACTCTCCCCCTTCAACCATCTCTTCCCTCCTCTCCTCCCTCCCCTACCCCCTCCCCCCAACTGACATCCTCCTATTCTCCTCATAGTCCCACTCCCTCACATTCCCTCTCTTCCTTCCTCCTCCTTCTCCTCCTCCTTCCCCCACTTATTCCCTTCACTCCTCCTCCAACCACCAAAAGCTAATTTTTTTTCAATGATTTACCGGGTACGTTATTATACTCACTAAAGTTTTCTTCTTTTCATTATTATTATTATTACTGTTATTATCAATATTATTATTATTATTATTATTATTTATTATAATTTATTATTATTATTATTATTATCATAATTATTATAATGGTATTATTATTATTATTATAATCATCATCATCATCATTAGTATTATTATTATTTATATTATTATTATTATTATCTTTATTATTATTATTATTATTTATATACCGGCTCACCTGTCTGGAATCGATATACCTGTAATTATAAACACTTTGAAGGTGAGAGAGAGAGAGAGAGCGTACTTGTAATACTAGTAATAATAATAATCCATCCATCCATTGCCAGACACCATGTATCCCAGACGGGGTGGCCAAGGGCTTAGAGTTAATTGTTTTACAGGGAGGGGCACTAATCCTCCACCAACCCCACTTGACACGTAGGGATGCCAACAGCATCTGGTGTTCCCAGGCGGTCACCCATCCAAGCAACGTTGGGTCTGGTTAGTACTTGGATGGGTGACCGCCTGGGAACACCAGATGCTGTTGGCATCCCTACGTGTCAAGTGGGGTTGGTGGAGGATTAGTGCCCCTCCCTGTAAAACAATTAACTCTAAGCCCTTGGCCACCCCGTCTGGGATACATGGCGTCTGGCAATGGATGGATGGATTATTATTATTACTAGTATTACAAGTACGCTCTCTCTCTCTCTCTCTCTCTCTCTCTCTCACCTTCAAAGTGTTTATAATTACAGGTATATCGATTCCAGACAGGTGAGCCATACCGGTCTTCAGCACAGCCACCTACACCTGTTAGTATTTTACCCACCGCCTCCTACACCCTCCCACACCCTCAATATACTGCCATCACTCTCTTACATTTTCCTATCCCCACTAATACACCTTCCACAACCTCGTACGACCACCAATACACCACTAAAGCTCTCACTCACCCATCGCTACATCTTCCACGTCTCCTACATCCAGCCATACACTATTCACAGCTTCCTGCATCACCCATACACTATTTATACCCTCCTACACCCACCAGTACACAACTAACACTCTCCTACACTCACCAGTACACAACTAACACTCTCCTACACCCACCAGTACACAACTAACACCCTTATACACCCACCAGTACACAACTCACAAAACTCCTACACCCACCAGTACACAACTCACACCCTCCTACACACACCAGTACACAACTCACACCCTCCGACACCCACCACACCACTCTCATTCCTACACCCACTAATACACCTCCCACGCCCTCCACTATACCACTCATATCTTCCACCATCCTCAGGATACATTACACATCCTCTCACACCCTCTAGTGGGGCAGATAACCTAAGTATATGAAAGAGTATTGTGCATTTTGTGACTAAAACATGACACTTTCGGGACTGTTTCTGTTTATTATGAAGGTTATTTTCAGATGTGGAAGCACTTTCAGACTGACCTTTGAGGTTATCTAGAGGTCATTGATATTTGACGTCATGAAATTTTTATTTTAGCACCTTTGTGAAGAATATTTTAATTTACGAAAATTACTTATAGTTAAGCCTATTTTATGTTGCAGAACCTTGACTAAGCCTCTCAGGTTAAGTTATCAGATATGACAGTAGTCTTAATTTGACTTTTAAGGTTATCTAGGGGGCACTGACCTTTCACATTATGAAATCTCTCGTTTAGCACCTTTGTGAAGAACATTTTAAATATTTTAAGACAATTACTTCTAGTTAAACTTATGTTACAGAACTATGACAAAGACTCTCAGTTTAAGTTGTCAGGTATGGCAACACTTTTGATTTTACATTGGATGTCATCTAGAGGTCGTTGACCTTTAACATTACTGAATTTCTACTTAACTGTCCCAGTGAAAAATATATATTTTATTTACAAAAATAGCTCATATGTCTTGTTACTTTATGTAACACATACTTTATTACGGTACGTTTTTTCAGGTCAATGTAATTAACAGTGAATATACAGTATAGTACCAGTAAAGTTTCATTTATCCAACCCCAGTTCGAAGGGCTTGGCAACTGAGAGTCAGGAACCAAGGTCTTGTTCCAGATGTTGACCTGGTATGTGGCACGCCTGATGTGTTGTTTCAAAGCCTCCTGTGTTGGGGGGATGTTTTCTAAGTGTCTTGATTTCTGGGAGAAGAGTTGCTTCCGTGCTTCATTTACTTCCATAACAGCGCTGGTCCTGTCATACATGAGCACCACAAAGTGTTCTAAGCGTGACAGTGAACACTCGCTCACATCCCTTGGCATCTCTAAGAGCTCAGCAAAAGCCTCAGTAACTTCAGGATAGGCATTCCAAGTGTCCCAGTCAGGCTTCTTGCCTCTTCCACAAAAGGCAGGTGTTATGTCACAATCAGTGAAATCGTGAAACACTGGGGATGTGTTGCAGGTTCTTGGACCAAGCCTAGTGACCATGCTATGGATGATGATGAAATTAGAGCCAGTTCCAAATGCTATCCACAATCCTTCCGGCTGAATTTGTGTGAATAGAGCCAGGGCCAGCACAACTACACCAGTGTCAACTGTTCGCATTGTCGCCCTTCTGAAGTCCTTTAAACAGCATCCAACAGGTGAAGAAAGATTCTTGTATAGCTTTTTCCTGGAGGCATTGTATCAAATTGCTAAAATCTAAAAAATCGGGAGTACAGAGCACCATTCTCTCTTGAGATGCATACACTTCTTTGCCATCATCTATTGGTATGACTTGCTGAGAAAGGTAATGGAAAGTTCCATTTTATTTTCATCAACATGTAGGCTTGTAGGAAGCGTCTCCAGTTCTTTGGAATTATATATATATATATATATATATATATATATATATATATATATATATATATATATATATATATATATATATATATATATATATATTTCTGTTTCTGACTCTAGTTTCAAATTCATCAACATCCATGGCATGGTCACTAAGCTTGGTCTAAGAACCTGCAACACACCTCCAGTGTTCCATACTTTCGCTGGATGTGACATAACACCTGCCTTTTGTGGAAGAGGCAAGAAACCTGACTGGGACACTTGGAATGCCTGTCCTGAAGTTACTGAGGCTTTTGCTGAGCTCTTAGAGATGCCAAGGGACGTGAGCGAGCGCTCACTGTCATGCTTAGAGCACTTTGCGGTGCTCATGTCTGACAGGACCAGCGCTGTTATGGAAGTAAATGAAGCACGGAAGCAACTCTTCTCCCAGAAATCGAGACACTTAGAAAACATCCTCCCAACACAGGAGGCTTTGAAACAACACATCAAGCGTGCCACATACCAGGTCAACATCTGGAACAAGGCCTTGGAGGTGGGAAGGTTATGTAGCAAGAATAAGAGATAACTGATGGAGCAAGAGCCTGACTGACTGGACACCAAGAGATTGCATGTGTAACAGAAAAAGGCCAGACAGGAGGTGGAGAGATGAGACTGAGAAATTTGCGGGGAAAATGTGATAAAGATTGGCTCAGGCAAAGAATTCGTGGAGAAGGTTGGGGGAGGCCTTTGTTCAGCAGTGGACTTGTAATGGCTGATAATGATGATGATGGTGATGATTACATATATATATATATATATATATATATATATATATATATATATATATATATATATATCAATAAGCACATTGTTAAACATCTTGAATCCAACAACTTAATTAGTGATAGACAATATGTTTTTCGCCACAAAAGATCCACCATTGACATACTCAATCTCTTAACTCATACCAGTCATCAATCAATTGATCTTTTTGGAGAAACTCATGCAGTAGCTCTTGATATCTCTAAAGCTTTCGACAGAGTATGGCACCGTTCCCTGCTGTCCAAACTCCCTTGCTATGGACTGACGTCTTTTGTTCCTTTGATTTCTCCATATCTTAGTGACAGGAAAATAAGAGTAAAAGTAGATGATGTATATTCCAATTTTCACTCAATTAACGCCGGTGTGCCGCAGGGATCAGTTCTGGCGCCAACCCTATTTCTGGTTCATATTAATGATCTCTTATCTGTCACCCACAATCCCATTCACTCATATGCAGATGACTCAACACTACATAGTTCATTCACACTCAGACATCCATTTACAAAGTCTAATATCTCTACCTCTCAACTCAGTACAGCCATATCCATAAATCAAGATCTAACTACAATCAGTGAATGGGGACAAAACAACCTTGTCTCTTTTAATGCTAGTAAAACTAAATATATACAGTTTACTAATAGACAGATATTGCCAGATTCGTACATTACCTTCAGTGCTACTAATATTCCCATCTCCAAAAGTATTGAAATTCTTGGCGTCTCACTTAACAGTGCCCTCAGCTGGACCTCTCATTTCAGATCACTTGCTAAAACCGCCTCAAAGAAACTTGGGTTATTGTACAGAGTCCTTAACTTCTTCGCCAATGAGCAGTTAGCTATAATTTATAAGAGTCATGTGCTCTCTCAGCTTGAATATTGCTCACCCTTGTGGAATGGTTGTGGAGAGGTTGTATTAAGACAACTAGACAAAATTCAGAATAAAGCTGTTAGAATCATTAACAACCCTGCCATTACATATAAACTACCTCCCCTGCAAGTAAGAAGGAATGTTGCCTCCCTTACATTATTTTACAGAATTTTTTTTGGCAAATGCTCAGACGAAGTTGCGTCCATGGTGCCACCTCTCCATGCCTTCCCTCGTGCTACACGGGCATCTGGTAGCGCTCATGACTGGAATGTCACTCAGTCATATTGCAGAACTTCTGCCTATCAGAATTCTTTCATTCCCCAAACTGCATCTCTCTGGAACTCGCTTCCCCAGAGTTGTTTCCCTCCAATTTTCAACCCACAACTGTTCAAGTCTAACTGTGTGTGTGTGTGTGTGTGTGTGTGTGGGTGGGTGGGTGTGTCAGGGGGGTCGAAAGAAGATTCTAGAATCTGGGAAGTGTCAACAAATTTAGTTTTGCAGGTTTAACTAAGAGGTGAGTCTGATTTACAAACCCGGTAGAACTAACAGTCTTCACACTGCCTGGAACTACATGGACGCAGCAAATCTGAAATCCTCATGGAAGTTAGTCTTACAATATTCAGGAACTGCATAATATATTCAGTGACGGTATATAACGTTTATCAAGTTCTTTCATCTGTATTTCAGCGTACGACAGTTTCTGTGTGCCAGAATCAGTATCCGGTTCCAACCTGGTCATTTATTGTTGGATGTCAGAAGCAGTATAGAGTACCGATTGTCTGCACAGATGTAAGGTGGTATTGGGCATGTTTCCCTGGGCTGCCTGGTAGCATTCGACAATCCCTCTTTCCCGGCTTAGTATCAGTCCTTGCCATGGGAAGCTGATATATCAGTACTCCCCACTCCACTGCTGACTTCAGCCATTGAAACTGCTGATAAGTATAAATAAAGAATTCTATTATGTGCATGTATCAAATACAGATGTTCATTGAATTCAATGATATCCTTGTCAGTGCATCTGTCATTGTATAAAAAGGAACTGTATATTTGGGAATAAAAGAATACTTCCCAAACATAATGTTAGTAATGTTCCTGTTTATAAGCGATTTTCAAGCTGTGCTGTGAATGATGAACATAAACAATTATGCGAATATAAGCATGACGTAACAGCCAAAAGCAATTTCACATATTTTTCTCGAGTTAGTGCCGTCCGAAAATGTTCAGAAGTTGTTTATGCTGGTAAGGCTCTGATTACGATTTTTATGCACACTTAGTGGATATATTTATGACTAGCGTGTAATGCTTGCATTATCACTATTAGGCAACTTAATTAGTAATGCTAAACGTGCTCTCACGCCAATCAAAACGCCCACACTAGCAAAAGAAATAACATTTATTTATTCTATGTGATGCATCTGACTATAGCAGAGGGGAAAAAAAAAAAGTGCTTTTTGAGATAAACGAATGTTGTTCAGAATCAACCTCACACCCTGAAATTGTCATGTCTGAACTTCCTAATGTTTTGGGATTGATCACCATATTCTGTGGACTGGAAAAGTATATCTCACTTAATTACTTCGTGGAAATATAAAATAAACACTGTCCGTTCTGATAATATTTAACAATGTTTTTGTTAAAATATATAGGATATAACCCCTGCCAGCCCCAGTTTATGGGATCATCTGGTGCGAGTTCCAGGGTCATTTGTTGTCATTTTGCACCAACAAAATTGTCACACATGCAACACAACCACATTTCGTGAGCTTAGGGATTCTTGCACAGTAGAGAGGATACACTGATAACCGCAACAGTGTCCTGCCGACGTGATCTTGGTCGTAGCAGAAAAAATCTCAGTATTATTTCTCTTTGTTATACTGCGCTTCGATCCTGCTCTGTCAAGATTACCGACTCACAACGATGAACACTGAGCCTATGATGATACGTGTTATGTTGTCTAGAAGTTAGTTAGTTGTATGATCTAAATCCAGATGGTTTACCAACAAACTATTATATCCAGCTTAGAAAACACAATTCAAAGTTAAGAGGATGGACTTTTTTTTTTTACCCATTTATCATCGTGTCTCCCCTAAAATTATTAATAAAATATCATCTGTTGGCTGAATGAAAATTCTTTAAATGAAGAAGACAGCATCAAAATGAAGGTTTGAAATTTAAACCTTACTCTAGCTGAAGACTTGTTAGTACCTATGCATTAGCGAGCTACATCATGAAAGACAGTTTAATATTACATTGTATACAATCTATATATACTTAGCATCAACACAGCTGCACAAATAACACACAAAACTGCATGAATTTGTTGTAGGTAAAACAGTTGTCAGAAAAAAGCGTAGTAAGATATTCCCGAAACCAAGATAAACGCTCGCATTATTAAAACTGACAGCGCAAACATGTGGACCAGCCTTTGATCTTTATAATAATTTCCGAAGCTTGCACTGATCATAGGACATATCTGCCCTTTCAGCTTTACTGCACTGTTGTTGATTACAGTCTGTAATATGGGATGCAGGATGAATACAAATAATATTTATACAGAGTTCATAAATGGCCATAAAAAGGGGAGTTTTCTGACACCTTCCATAGTAGGATAATACAAAGATATGAATTAAAAAATATAAAAATGTATAAATAAAACAAAGGCGGTGTAGTGGTAAGAATGAAGGAGGAAGGAAAACGGGAGAAAATTCTGCGAGAAAAAATGTTTGAATATCTGGTAGGGAACTAGTGCATTATTGAAAAAGCTGGGAAACGCAGGCAGGAGTTCTGTAAGGTGGGAGAGAGAGAGAGAGAGAGAGAGAGAGAGAGAGAGAGAGAGAGAGAGAGAGAGAGAGAGAGAGAGAGAGAGAGAAGTGGTAAAAGGGTGAAGAGGGTTAAAAGAGAGGGGAGAGGTGGGAAGGGATGGATGAATGAGGAGGGAAGAGGGAAGGGAAGGAAGAATGAGAACAGGAAAAGTGAAGAGAAGGTACAGGTAGAAGAGAACGATAGAGAGGAGAGGCGTATAATGAAAGAAAAGGTGAGGAGGGAATGGAAGAAAGGATGCTTTTGGAAGAGGTGGACTAGAAGGAAAGACAGTAGAGAAGGAAAATGAGGAGGAAATGCCATCAGAGAGGAAAAGGAAAGAGCAATGAAGGGAAAAGAAAGAAGGAAGGGTAGTAATGAGAGAGGCTTGGAAGAACAAAGAAAGGGGAGACAGTAGAGGAAGGAGGAAAAGTTGAGGAGAGAAAGAAAAGAGAAGAGATAGGAAAAAGGTGGGAAGGGAAAGGAAACTGAGCAGAGAGGTTGGAAAAAAAGGAATAGGAGAAACATGTGAGGGAGAGAATGTGAAGAGACAGAGACTGAAGAAAAGGTGAGCAGAGAGAGTGGACAGGAAGGAGAGTGAGGAGAAAGTGTTGAAGGGAAGGAAAAGTAAAGAGGAAGAGAAAAAAAATTAGAAGGGAAAGGAATGAAGGAGAATCGAGGAATTATGGCTGGAGGGAAGAAAATATGAGAAGAGAGGAAAGATGACTGATGAGACAGGTGAAGGGGAAGGAAATGCGGGTAGAGGAGGGAAACAAACTAAGAAAAGACTAAAATAAAGAACACGAAGAGAGCTGGAGGCAAAAGAAAGTAAGGAGGGAAGTGAGGAGGGGAAATGAAGAAAGAAAATTGAAGGCTAGGAAATGTTGGAACATACTGTAAGATGGAGCGAAAAGAGAGGTGAAAAAGGATGGAAAAGACAGGTAAGAGGGAGAGAAAAGTAAGGAAAGAGGGGTAGGAAAGTAAGGAGAGAGGTAGTACCGAAGGGAAAATGGGGAGAGTGGTAGGAGGGGAAACTATGTTAATGGAACTCGGAAACTCGTTTTACCGGTGCTTTCCATAAATAATATACCCATTTGGAGAGAGAGAGAGAGAGAGAGAGAGAGAGAGAGAGAGAGAGAGAGAGAGAGAGAGAGAGTTACCTAATCGCAAAGACAAACAAACCACACAGACATTAGGATCCTTGTAGAAATTGACTTATGGGAGAGAAATTCACAGAGTTCTCTTCCATACCCCTCAGGCACTTCTCTTAGAACTAAAATTCCTGAAGGAAATAGCTTGGGAACGTTTGGGCACAGTAATGAAGGTGAAGTACATAGGTACGAAAAGTAACAACCATGAATTTTTAACATTTTGTTTGTAAATAAAAAATAGCATCAATCATACTATTTTTTGCATTTTGAAATTGCTGATATAATTACTGTATCTCATCCTCAATGGACAATGGTATCAGTCTATATAATCAGAAACTGGTCACAAGCTTCCCCCCAAAAGAACAAAGGTATCAAGTTATACACTCGGAAATTAACTATACTGGACATCTCCTATGAAATGAATCCGGTAATGATAGCAATGTACATGAGTATATATGCAGAAATTAATAAAATACCCCGTCTAACAATTTATTACTGCTTTCAGTTTCAAGGACAAAAAAGGGAAAGCCCTCTCGCCAATTATGCTCAAGTAATTTTTCTACGATATAATCACCTAATGATGCTTATCAAGAGAGAAAGATTTACATATGATTAAGGAAGATGGTTCAACGACAATTTACTTACTTTAAATATCTCTTATTTTGTTTATTTATTTATCGAGAGAGAGAGAGAGAGAGAGAGAGAGAGAGAGAGAGAGAGAGAGAGAGAGAGAGAGAATTGGCACTCGGAAAGAAGTGAAACTTGGGTTGGAATATCCGAATACATTTTTAGTTAAAATGCTGAGACTATCGAATTTATACCATTAAATCTGCTGTGACTGTGTATATCCGTGCGTGGAAACTTGCTGAGTCATCGTCCTACCTCTGAGACAGACTACACTGGGTGAGGCTGTGGGTATGTGGGTGGCGGTAAAATACGCCCGTGGGGAATAGGTCCATGGGAAATAGGTCCATGCTGAGAGTAGGTACATATCGGAAAATAGGTCCTTGAGGGAATATAAAAGCAATGGGGCAAAGTTAAGTTCAATGGGGAAAATAGGTCCACAGAAAAAACAGGCTCAATAAGGAATACAGATCCATGGAAATACAGGCAGATAAAGGAAATAGGTTCATGGTGGAAAATGGGTCTACAGGAAAAACAGGTCCAAGCTGATATGTTCAGAGGGAAAAATAGGTCCATGGGGAAAATAGGTCCATGGGGAATATAGGTCCATGGGGAAAATAGGTCCATGGGGAAAATAGGTCCATGGGGAATATAGGTCCATGGAGAATATAGGTGCTTCGTGAAAATGGTCCAGAAGTAAAAACAGGTCCATGGTGAAAATAGGTCCATGGGGAATATAGGTGCTTGGTGAATAAGGTCCAGGAGTAAAAATAGGTTCATGGGGATATAGGTCCAAGGTGGAAAACTAAGTCCCAGAAGGAAACGTAAGTTCATGGAGGAAAAAGATGTTGATGGGGAAATTAGGGCCAAGGTGATGAGTAGGTCCATGTGGAAAGTAGCTTCATATGCTGAGTATGAACATGTGGAAAATAGGTATGGAGAGAAAAAGGTCCAGTGGGGAGTAATATGACCATGAGGGAAAAATACGTCCATATGGAAAATAAGTCCATAAGTAAAAATACAGTCATGGCGAAAACAGGTCCATGAAAGAAAAAATAGGTCCATACGGGAAAATAATGTCCATGAGGAAAACAGGTTCACGGGGGAATATTTGTCAGTGGCGAAACAGGTTCATGTAGAGTTGACCCCTAAGGAGTGCATCCGGAGACGAGTGTGTGCACTTGTCATTTTAAACATTCCAAGAGCAATCCTCAGTTTGAAAACTTAATTTTATCCTTGTCTGAAGAGGACAGAGGCGATGATAAATGCCTTTATTCTGTTAGTTTTCTCCTCGGTATAATATATTTTTTCTGATTTGCTGTTTCTACCACTAGTTGATTACATCTAGTTTGAGACATTTCTTGTAATAAGTGATATGTAATGGAAAACAAAAACACACCAAAAAAAACTAGTATATAAGTGATCATGAACGATAAACCGTTCTCGCTGGCGTAGGAGATTTCGTGAAGGATCTGTCTTTGGTAGTTCATAAGAATTCCATATGTCGCGAGTAATAGTGCCATCAGGTGCTATTCCTCAGGCATTCTAGCCAAGCTTCGACTAACTTTAGGATTTCTTCAGACAAAACAAAATCGTCTGGTGTTAGCTTCAATAAAATCCCGATATGTACTTGTAGCAGAGTAGAGAGTATTGGAGATACTGCCTCAGACCGTCGTCTGTTAGGACTTCTGTTAGTTCAGTATTCTGGCATAAGCCTGAATAAGCTGGTGAATAAAACCCACACTTGTAGACGAAGAATATAATTACCAAACAGTTTCGATGGACACTGCCACCATCTTCAGTGGTCAAGATAGTGAGAGGGAGTGACATACTGACTATAACAAGAAAGTGAAAGAAGTGTTGAAAAATGTGCTTAATGTAGATATCAATAAATTCATTCAGATCAACCCTAAATTACCATATATATATACGGATTACCAAAGACCCATAAAGCTAATATTCCACTGCGTCCCATAATTTCACAGTGTGGGTGTTTTACGTATAAGTTATCTCAGTTTTTTGCCAATAAATTAGCCCCTGTAGTAGGTACAGTATCCCCAGCACACGTAAAGAACTCTTCGGATTTTATAGAGAAAATTAAATCACTTGACTTTTTCTCCGGTAAAATGGTTAGCTTCGATGTTGATTCATTGTTTACCAAAGTTCCCATTAATGATGTTTTGGAATTTCTGGCTAACAAATTGCCAGAATGTGATATTGACTTAGGTATGCCAGCTGACAGTTTCATAGAACTTGTAAAATTATGTGTGACTTCGAATGCTTTTTCATTTAACAACAACTTCTACATGCAACGTTTTGGTATGGGTATGGGTTCTCCATTGTCACCCATTTTAAGCAATTTATATACTGTATGGAGTATTATGAAACGGAACTACTGCCACGAGTTTCTCCCCCTCAACTCATTTGGTTTCGTTTATGTTGATGACATATTTTCATTTTGGCCTTCAGCACTTGATAATTTTGACGAGTTTTCCACACACCTAAATAATCTTGCTCCCTCCATTAAATTTAAAGTTGAGTGGGAGAACGGGGGTGTTCTTCCCTTTCTTGATGTGCTGGTGATGAAGCAAAATCATTCACTTAGCTTTAAGGTGTATAGGAAACCAACCAGTTGTAACTTGTTCATTCATTATTTTTCGTATCATCAGTCTGCCACAAAATTGTCTGTTATCTCATCTATGTTCCTTAGAGCCCATAGAATATGCAGTCCAGAACATATACAAGAAGAAAATAATCTCATTTGGGAAATCTTCCAAAACTTAAGGTATCCCAAATGGTTCATTAAACAAGCATACCTTCGAGCTAGGCGATCTTACTACGTACCTAAAGACCCCACCACTGAAAAGAAACGTTTCCTCACTTTGCCTATGTTGCAGACTTGAATATGTTAAAGTTAATAGGTTACAGTAGTGATGTAAATATAGCATTTAGGTATACCTCCACCATCATAGCAATGTTAGTAAAGAACAAATGTACAACATATTCAGAAGCAGGCATATATAAAATTCCTTGCAAAGATTGTGAACTAGTTTACATAGGAGAAACAGGTCGTAGTTTGGAAACACGGATTAAGGAACACAAGTATGCCATAAGAACATGTAATTTAAATAATGCAATATTTAACCATGTTTGTGAAGCCAACCACAGAATTGACTGGCAAGGTAGCCATCTATTGTATAGAAGTCATGACTTTCGGAAACGAAAGATTATTGAAGCCATGTGTATCCAGAAATACGAGAATTTCAACCTTAATGAAGGTATGTACAAGCTAGATCCTATAATGAGGTCCCTAGTGGAAATGTCCCTTCCTGCTACGACACAGGTAAGGTCAGATAGGAATTACACCTGACCTATCCGGTAATGTCCCCCCCAAAATCCCCCTTGGGTTAATCCCCGCTTACAATCTACCCCACCCCACCTCACCTTTACCCCACCCTTCCACACACACATGCATAAAAAGGAACCCTTGTATAGTCAGTATGTCTCCCTCTCACTATCTTGACCACTGAAGATGGTGGCAGTGTCCACCGAAACTGTTTGGTAATTATATTCTTCGTCTACAAGTGTGGGTTTTATTCACCGTCTTTGATTATCACGCAAGAGTGATTCATCCAGCCTGAATAAGCTACTGAAGTGCACCGACCACAGTGTGGGGTTAACACTAGAAACAGGTCTTGGTTCCGTGTGAAACCCTGTGCAGATGGTGCAGAAGCAAAGGCTCACAGGAGGGTAGGTGATCTAGAGAGACTTGAACTGCAACGTTCCACCTAATTCGGATAGCAAAAGAATCGTGAAGTATCCTACTTCCTCCCTCCCATAAAAAGTACTGCCTACAAATACGAGTACACTGGACGTCTTTCATATTTTACTCTTGCTATCTTCAGATGATTCTATTCTGCCTTAGAGAGTTTTTTTTCGAAGATGTCATGTTAGGTATAGCCTTCAATAACCGAATCAACATAAGCAGTCTTTGTTAACCTATGTAAACCAACATAGGACATACGACGTCACAGTGGTGAATATGTTAATGGCGAAAGAAAATGTATTTCAACCCTGCTGAAGGAGGAAGAGCCAGAAACTAGTTTGAAGTGGTTCGGAATATTTAAGAGTAAGCGACCGACCTACACCTCAGGTAGCGGCATTACATGATGGAAAAAAACTCAAACTCATGGAAATTCCATTAACACATGACTGTCCTTGATTGACGTCCTAAACCATTACACTGCCAGGCTGCTCCAAATGCATACTACAGCCCCGTATAAACGCGAATCTCCTCTGCGGTTACTTCTATGATATTTAATTCCTGCTATCACCGGACGATTTTATTTACTCCTTCAACCCCACGACACATATTTTCGTTCAGTTCTTAGTATTTACTGCCGATTTTATCACCTCAAGAGGCCAGATGTAGTCTTTGGTAACTATTTCGCTAACAAGAATCCTTTTTGGGTTGTAAATCATACGGTTTTGGGAAGAATAATGTAGGTCATTGGACTAAGGAAATAAAATCTGGACGAACTTTTCAAACACGTGAGATTAGATATACAGTAACTCTTTAAACTCCCCAGTACGCGGTGAGGAGAGGCTTCTTCTAAGCTGAATAAAACAGCCTGGTATTGATTAGCGCAATAGGAAAACGTGTCATCGGCCAGAAAGAGTTAACATTTTTATAAATCAATTTATCTTTACATCCGGTCTACGTCATCACGCTAGGTAATCTATACTGTTCGTTCTGATCAACTTAGGAAACATTTAATGCAACATACAGTATTCCCCACTAGAACAGGTGATGTCCTTTGTTACGAGTATTTCACTATTGCTGCTACCAGATGATATTGTATAATTTATGAGAGGCCTTTCTTACCGAAAGGACTGTGAAAACTGTTATCTTAATCGTCTTGTTCTAAAAGTTTATCTTGGGCTGAATATAATTGTCAGGCAAGAGCACGAACAGAAAGAATACGAATACGACGCAACTGGCCTGAATAGGTGGATCTGGAGTAAAGCTGGCAAACAGGCGGTACGGAACTGATGTCTCGTACCCGTGAGTACGCTACTAAAAAAGTGCGTTACGGGTACTAATATTCGGTACTTATTTCTCAGGTACTCTGGTGAAATTTAGTATAACATACTGGTGCCGGTGACCCAGTGGCTTTTACTGTGTGTGTGTGTGTGTGTGTGTGTGTGAAACCACTAAAGTTCTGCCTGATCAGTGAACCAACAGAAAAGTAATATCTCAAGTTCGGTAACCCAGAGGGACTGTTTGTGACTTTATAGCGGGCGTTCTGATGCAAGCTGAAAAGTGCAAACATTTTGAGGATTATGGAAAGTTGTGGGCGACAGCTGTCATACCGAACACTCAAAGTTTAAACTAACGCGAGAATGAGGAAAGAAAAGTTAAACTAGTTCCCATAAAATTCTTGTACTTATTATTCTGAAGTTCCACAATACGACAAAAAGGAAGCTAACTGTATCAAATCATTTATTGTGGATAAAGGAGACCAAACATACTAGTTTTTCATTCTTATATTGCGGTGTGCTGTTGGTTTATGGCATTGATAGTGTATCCTCGTCGTGCAATCACTGATGGACGTGTGCACCAACATAGGATTCAACAATTTTTCAGTACCCATCATCAAACACAAACTCACTGACGGTGTTCAGCTTCACAACGATGACGTCCTACCTCAAACTAACGCTTGCTCTACACTGTCAAAATAATTCAGGTGGTCAAAGACCGCTAGTACTGGTTTTTGATGTGTCCAAATTTGGTCATAGTCTTAATAACCTGTTCTCTTTGGACCAGTAGTCCTTCTTCGTGACTCAGGGTGCGGATGCTCAAAACTTTAGTCCCGGTCGTTGCTCGCCAGCGCGGGACTAAGTCATCATCTGTGTTCACAATGGCTGCCGTCTGCGATGTTCAAAACAGTATGGGCGCCATGTTGTGACGTCAGCGGGACTATCTCTGGTCGGAACTCCATCAAAATTTACGACTGGTACCAAGCAGTCCTAAAGCCCATTCAGCACGGTCGTAAGGAAGCTTTGAGCCTCTCATCAGCGTTATCTACCCCTCAAAACATTAGTTAAGGTGTTTGTAATACATACAAGCATATAGCGGTATTTTATTATGGCAAGGATCCCAGGGAACTCTCATGCATGATTTGTGCTTGGTTATCGAGTTTTAAGTGACTCGCTATTGAGGCCTCTAATGAATTGTAGATGTGCAGCATAATTTTATCTCATGAGACTGTGAAAGCCTCCCTATGATGCCACATACTTGCTATAAAATGTAGGCTACTCATATATTTTCATTAGGTATGGCATGTGAACTGCTTTTCTTCTACAAACCCTCGTTCTAAGTTAGATGTGGGCAAATTTGGTATTTTTTCCGGTATATTACAGTTTAGGACACTACTAGAATTTCACATTTTAACCTCCATTCTCTGGAGTATGCATATTGAATTCCAGAGGTGTCCTAAACTGTTAATTTACCTTTTTTTTTTTTTTCCTTTAGGGACTTTCATTAGCTCACAACTTTATTATGACCAGTATGGGCTGTGAAGTGATAGGTAAGGGTCTTTAGGTAAGGATAGGGTAAATGTTTACAAGTGCACCTGCCTCATGGTAATGAATTTGATATAGCTCAATAGGTACATCTTGATGTCTGCGTCAAATCATTCTAATTCATCCATGGCAAAATAATAGTCTTTGAGATATTAACGTAAACCCACCACCACTTTGCACTTAGCTTAAAACCTAACCTAACATTACTTACCTGGACCCCACTGACCTAAAAACAACTTATCACCGTAATCATGAGGCCTTGGCTTGACAACCTCCAAGCAGGTTTGGGGTTTAGGTTAGGTTAGTTAATTTAGGTAGATTAGGTTAGATTGGGGTCAAAACTTTGTTGGATGGGCCTAATGGGTTATTAACAAATATAAAATCTGTCAAAGATTATGTTAGAAAAGAAAAACATTGCAAAACAGGTCTTAAGGAAAAAATTTCCAGTTTATTGACTAAACTGAATGCTTGAATTTAGTTTTTACGCCCGAAACACGCCCGAAACATCACGTTGAATTCGACTGACAGCATTGACAGCATCAGTAACATACTGCCAAGCTGCCGCCTTCATCCCGACTCCTGTTGAGGCACTGTCAAATGAAAATTTTCCCAATATAAAGTCTTGCTTCTCTGCAACACTTGTTGCCATAGCCAGCAGCTCTGCATCAGTAAAGTTTGGGCGCCGAGGTCTCTTGGTTTTATGTTCACCTTCCATTGTGAAGTAGGTTAGTATTAGCAGAGAGGCGTGTGGCGAGTATCTACAGTAGACTGAGGCGGTGATATTTGTTGTTACCAGCATGCACGAGTTGTCTGTTTAGAAACAATCTCCTTGATTCTCATTGGGTGCCTTTTTTGTTACACTGATTCTAATTGGTTGCTATCAGATCAGCTGGCGAACTGCCTGCCCTCTGCCGCTTGATGGGACTAACACTTATACCCGCCCTACAACTGACCGCTTCTCGTTTGAACATTGGTGGAGGAGGTCAGTCATAAGGCGGGAATAACTTAAGACGGGACTAGAGGAGCGACCACCGAAGGCGGGACTGAGATATGGCCAGTTTTGAGCATCCGGCCCCAGACTGGTTAACACCCATCGTCAATAATGAATACATGCTAGATTTATAATTTTTTGCCTGGAAACAATCTCACATTACTTGAGACATCACATTGTTTCTCTACCCTCTCCGCCACCTCTCAAGTGTTTTCCTTCCCAAACATATCCCATTACCCAAAATCGTCTGTAGACAGCAGGAATATATTTTAACAGACGTCATCGCAGTGACCTGGCTGCCAAGTTCGCGGATATAGCTTTAATTAATATATATATATCCACTGTTAAAAACATGGGGTAGGAAACGGGTAAATTTATAGGTTTAAGGGTAAAGTTGGATGTCAGGGTGGTTTTTGGTTGATTATTTACGCCTCCCCGGAAATTTACCCTCTGAAGGGTAATTAAATTGGTAAATTTACATGCATCTAACCTTACCTTCTACCCTTGAAGTTTACCCCTGCTATTTCACCATTCTTATGTTATGTTGTAGATTTTTATATTCTGTTCTTTATGAATTCATCAAAATTGTATGCTTGTTTCATAATTACGCAACATACCATATATATGTGTCCCTGTAAGTCAGAAATAATTGAAAATCAAAGGATATTTCAAATTGGAGCTGCTGGTGGTATCTGGCAAGGATGGCATATGATTGTTGTCAGATGACACTTACTGAATCATTACCATCGACTTTTATAGTGTAACAAAATATTATATTGTGGATTGCCCTTCAAAATATTATTACAGGCACTAAAATATATGCAGGGAATGAGTAGAACTACAGTATTTTGTAAAACAAGAGCAACATTAAGAATGGGATAATGATTCAGTAAACAAAATATATCAGGTATGTAATTTGTTTTCGTCGCCTGGTATAACTTTTAAGGCAAGAAAAAAAATGTGTTTGCATTGTTTCGAAATTTGAAAAATTATATAAGTAAACAAGTTTTATACTGCTCTCTCTGGATTTCTTATAACCCCTGATGCTGATGGCCCCAAACAAACCTGTGAAGGCAACAAACCAACGCCCAGGATTCCATACTACCACAACCAACGCCTTGAAGCTAGTATGATACAGCTCAGACGTATATTTGTAAGGTATGATGGCCCTGAGTGCAACCAGTCAATAAATTAAGTCTGTTATCAATCCTGTAATTTTTGATCATACACTTCCATACCAGCCCCCACAAGGCCTTTTTGCCAGTGCTGTCAATCCATCAGTAACCAATCTTGCTTTATGCTACCATAGGCCTATTGTGGATGAATTAAAAACAAAGCCTTTGTAATACACTTAGGTTAAATACCTATAACATGTGCTGGAATAGGTTTTCAAAACGTAGGTCTAACTTTAGTATATTTTTGGACTTCCCATGCAATGCAATGTTTCATTTTTTCTATATATTTTTGGGGCCAGGTTAGGTTAGGTTTGTAGGGGTTATGTGAAAGTGATTTACTGTATCCCAAAAATGTCCCTAAATTGGTCTAATAAAAAAAAAAAACATTTTCCTTCAAAAATGGCTTAAGAGCCTATTTCTGCAAATTAACCAACATGTTAGCTAATAGACCCAGTCTTTCTGTGTATTATTTTGTTCAGAGAAATGGTAAATTTTTATTTATTCCTACCCGGCCATTCCAGCCTCTCCTTAGCACTAAAGTAAATAATACAAAAACTATTTTTTTTTTTTTCTCTCTATGGCATTCATGTTGGACCAAGTGGCTGGAAGCACCACCGATCTTCAATTCAAGATGGTGACCAAATCAGTAGCCACAATAAATATTAACTTGTTTTGCTAACTGCCCCAACACATTAACCAACCCTCATCTAACCTAACCTAAACTTACATTGCTATAGACGGCTAGTGATTCCAATGTTTATATCCTATTTCATGGTGTCATGGTGGGGTAACTTACTATACGGGACAAAATTATATCTCAGAAAGTATTTATTTGCGACGGATGCTTACTGAGAAGAAAATGATGTAGTAATTGCACCTTAGATAAAGAGGTAAATCTCAATCTCCGGCCGCCGGTATGGGATTAAAGTAAAAGTTTTCCAAAAGAAATCTGATACATGTTTACTGAATGTTTGGTAAATATGGATACCAGTTCCACAAACTTCCTTAATTTTAACCATTTATTTTGCTGATAAAACTTACTCTTTATGACCTTTAATTTGATTTGAGTAAAATATAAGCTGCATATGCAGATCTTAAAAGCATTAAATCTTGCTGATAACTCACCTTGGACTGTTCATCCTGGGAGTATGTTCTGTCCTGCTAACATTACATTGGCCTGTACGGACTGAAATGATGACAATACAACAAGTGTGACTTAGGCTATCTGATAGATATTTTATAGTAATTATGAAGGACTGGTGTCAACCAATATTTTCCAGTAAACCATCTGTTTCCCCATGTTTTTTTATGTATTTTTTGATGTTCTTTTGTAAATACAGTGCTAACTGGGTTGTTTTGCCCCTCAGACCCCCCTATTAATCTAACCTCATCTATCCTAACCAAACAGCCCCATAAATTAACCTTGTCCCATGAAACCACATTTCATAACACAAGTGGGGCCCTCCACCAATCAGTGTTTGACCGTTCATTGCGGGAACCTCCCATCCCTTCATATTTTCCACCTTGGTCGGCAACTCGTCTAGGGGAGTAAGCCTTATACAAATAATGTATTTCACTGATAATTCCAAGTGTAGTACTGTGCTGTAATTAACCTACGGGTTTCAGCACTTGTTGGCAGGCTGGCTGCATGGTGTGCGGTGAGTCGCAAGTAATTTTCAAAACTGCAATGAATCACTATCCTTAGGAAGATGTGCCAATAAGCCATATAACTCAGAATGGGACTATTTCTTGAAACTGCCGAATAATCGGATTTGCCGAGACGGATGCCAAAAGAATGGAATTTTAGCATTTGACAGGGGCCATTTACGTGTAAAAAACTGTATTTCTTATTTTTTGCCTGTGGCTACTACTGTAGTTGTTGGATTACAGGACCGACTATTCATGTATGTTTATTAGCATAGGATTAAAGATTTGAGATGCCACTGAGCCTATTTTATATTTATTTGCACATTTGATACTACCCCCTGGGGGTAGGGGGGTTTCAAGAATACTCCCCCAGTATCCCTGCTTGTCGTAAAAGGCGACTAAAAGGGTTGGCGGAGGGTTAGTGCCCCTCCCCGGAAAACAACTAACTAAAGAAACAAACAAGAAGCCTCGGACAAGGACTGACCAAACGTTGACGACCCAGGACCGGACAAAGGACTTGGTAATGTGTACATGGAATGTAAGAGGAGCGAATGATGAGGTGAAAGAGAGAGAGATTGTCCAGGTGCTTGAGGATGCGAAAGTGGATGTATGTGGAATAACTGAAACAAAATGGAGAGGAGAAAGTGTGAGAGAATGGGAGTATGGATGGGGTATATGTGCAGGAGTAGATGAGAATGAGAGGGCAAAGGAAGGAGTGTGTATAGTTGTGAGTAAAAGATGGAAGAAGAGCATAAGACAGTATGGATCAGTTGGGTCAAGGATTGTGTGGGTAAAGTTGAAAGTTGGAATACAAATGTGGGGGGATTGTGTGTGTGTATGCGCCAACGCAAGATCGTGCTAGAAGAGTGAGAGAAGAGTTCTGGACAAATGTGGAAGTGTGCATGGAAAAGTTTGGAAGGAATGAGAGAGTGTTTTTGATTGGTGATATGAATGGTAAAGTTGGTAATGTGAAGGTGGATGGAATAGTTGGTGAGTGGGGTGTGCCTGCTGAGATAGATGAGAATGGGAGGCAAGTTAGTGGACATTTGTGCTGGGAGGGGTTGGTGATAGCCAATACCCTCTTCAGGCATAAAATGATCCACAGGTATACATGGCGAGTGATGAGAAGGGTGGGTGGTGAACTGAGTGAAAGGAAGGCAATGATTGATTATGTGTGTGTGGATGAAAGGATGCGAAGATGTGTAAAGGATGCAAGAGTGTATAGAGGTTGGGGGAGTGGACTTTCTGACCACTACTTGGTGGTGGCCAGAATCAATGTCCAATTAGAATGGAGGAATAGAAGAAGGGAAAGACGAGAGGAAGGAGTAGTTGCAAGGAGAGTGGAAAGGTTACAAGAGGATGAGAAAAAGGCAGAGTATAAGAGAGAAGTGGAGGAACGATTGGGCAAATATGAACTGGAGCAGATGGGAGACGTGGAAGGTGTGTGTAAGATATTTACAGAAGAAATATGTGCAGCATGTGATGTGGTGTGTGGAAGGAAGAGAAGACGGAGGGGGGTGCAAGGAACAGCGTGGTGGACAGAAGAGGTGAAACAGGCTGTGGCACAAAAGAAGAAAGCATACAATGAATGGTTGAGAAATAGGGGCGTGGAAGAAGTTGAGAGGCGGAAGAGAGAGTTATATGTGGAAAGGAAGAGAGGTGAAGATATTAATAAGAGAGAGTAAGAAGAGAGTGGATGAGGAATTTGGAAGGAATTTGAGTGTAAAGTGGAGGGACTGTAAGAAAATGTTCTGGAGAGAAGTGAAAAGAGTAAGACAGGGTGGAAATGAAGTTAGCAGGGGAGTGAAAGATAAAAATGGTAGATTACTAGTGGAGAAGGGAGAAAAAGTGAGCAGATGGAGAGAACACTTTAAGGAATTGTTGAACGTAGAGGATGGAAGTAATGCGAGTATAAGTGGCTGGGGAATGGCTGGGAGAAGGAGGGAGGTGAGAAGACAGGAAGAAATTAGTAGGATAGAAGTTGTGGAAGCAATGAAGAAAGTTAAATCGGGGAAAGCCCCAGGAATTGATGGAGTGTGTGGTGAAATGCTGAAGCATGGGGGAGAGATAGTAGTAGAATGGATGTGGAAGATGTGCAGATTGGCCTGGGAGGAAGGTAGAGTCCCGGAGGATTGGAAGTCAGGTATAATTATTCCCTTGTACAAAGGAAAAGGGGAAAAAGAAGTGTGTGGTAACCATAGGGGCATTTGTCTTCTTAGTATAATAGGAAAAGTGTATGGTAGGATACTTATAGACAGAGTAAGAGAAAGAACAGAGAAATTAGTTGGAGAAGAACAGGGAGGCTTTAGGAAGGGAAGAGGTTGTGTAGATCAGATATTCATTCTTAGATCTTTAGTGGAAAAGTTTCTAGACAAGGGAAAGAAGTTGTATGCGGCTTTCATGGATTTGGAGAAAGCATATGACAGGGTGGATAGACAAGGATTGTGGAAAGTGTTAAGAATATATGGAGTAGATGGGAAGTTGTTGAATGCTGTGAAGAGTATGTACGATGGTGCGAAGGCTGCAGTGCGTGTGGATGGTGAACTAAGTGAATTTTTCTCTTTGAAAGTTGGTTTGAAACAGGGATGTGTCATGTCTCCATGGTTGTTCAATCTGTACATGGATGGGGTAATAAAAGAGGTACAAGGTAGGGTAGTGGATGTTGGAGTGGCCCTGGTGAGAGAGGATAGTGTTTGGAAACTCCCTGTACTGTTGTTTGCAGATGATACTGTGTTGTTGAGTGAAGACGAAGGGGAGCTGCAAGGCTTGGTGGATGAGTTTGAGAGAGTGTGTAAGAAACGGAACCTAAAGGTGAATGTAGGGAAGAGTAAAGTGATGGTCTTTGAGAGAGGTGAAGTCAGTGAATGTACAGCGAGGTTGGATGGTGAAGAATTGGAAAATGTGAGTACGTTTAAGTATTTGGGTAGTGTGATGAGTAAGGATGGAGGTTTGGAGGGTGAAGTGCTTGAAAGGGTACAGCAGGGAAGAAAGGTTGCTGGTTCCTTGAAAGCAGTGATAGGAAACAGGGAAGTGAGCATGGAAGTAAAAAAGTTACTACATGACAGTATTGTGATACCAACTCTAACGTACGGAAGTGAAGCTTGGACATTGTTGGAAGGACACAAGTCAAGAGTGAGAGCAGTGGAAATGAGTTATTTAAGAGGAGCCTGTGGAGTCACGTGGAGAGACAGGCTGACGAATGAGGATATAAAGGAACGTTGTGGTGTGGATGTGGATGTGATAGGAAGCGTTGTGAGGAACACACTGAGGTGGTTTGGCCATGTGGAGAGGATGGAGGGTGAAAGACTGACAAAGAGAGTGTATGTGAGTGAGGTGGAGGGTGGAAGAGGGAGGGGGAGACCGAGGATGAGATGGAGGGATGGGGTGGAGAGGTATATGAGAGAGGGGGGTGTGAGTTGGGAGCAGGGCAGTGAAATGGCGGGGGACAGGGCGACTTGGAGGCGATTTGTTTGTGGCCACCCCAAACGGGATTGAGGCGTCAGGCAATAGATAGATAGATACTGTAATCTGTGTGCTTTACTGTATACAGTGTGTATTAAATATACTTGTCCTGCAGATTCAAGAAAGATGTCTACAGTTTCTGACTGGGACTATAATGCTGTAGCCACTTGGCTTCAGTCTATTGATCTTGAAGATTATACAGCTAAATTTATTGGTATGTATTAACAGGTAGTATTTTTTCCCTTGCAGATAGTGGTACAGTATGTCAGCCAAGGTCTGTTATAAGTTAAACTGTCCTCTCTGTCACTTGCCAAATTACAATTTTTCACAGTATGTTAAGCACTTAAAATTATTTCATGAACATGAGAAAAATTTCAGCACAGCTTGTCACATCCCAGCTTGTAATAAAATTTTTAAAACAGTACAGAACTATCAGAAACATAACTTAAGGAATCATGGAACAGTCTCTTTCTTTAACCTTCCTCAGTTTTCCCCTTCCCCTGTGCTGGTACCTGCACAAGGAAGAGATGCTGAACTTAGTGATATTGCAGATGACAATACTGATGAAGAAATGGAAATATCCACTAACATCAAAACCAAAGATACATATGACACTGATACACTCAGGAAACATTTTGCTACATTTATCTTGAGTTGGGGGGAGGGGAGTCAAATGGTGGGTGACAGAGTGACTTGGAGGCGTTTTGTCTGCGGCCACCCTTTGCGGGATTAGGGCGTCGGGCTATAGATAGATAGATAGACAAAAGAAAAACATATGCTCCCTGATATAGTACAAGATTCCCTTATTTCTGAAGTAAATTTTCTTGTAAATTACTCTGATGAATATTATAAGTCATTAATTGAGAAAGGGCTTGCTGAACTCGGTGCCAGTTCATCAGATTCAGAAACATTTTCTAAACTTATGGATAAGGGAACAATGTTGAATCAGAATATTCTGAAATTTGATTCCAAATTTAAATTTAAGACTTTTGTAAAAGAGCATTTTCCATTTGTAGCAGCAACAGAATATGTTTTAGCAAGCCATGATAAAGATTCAAAATTTCATTACATTCCCATCATTGACTTAATGAAAACTATATTATCAAGAAAAGACGTGATTCATGTACTACAATCAAATGTGCACTTAAACCATGATGTTGGTGTACTGTATGACTGTTGTGATGGTAGTCTGTTTAATCATGGTGATGATAATGCATCCATACTTCTTCAGCTTCATCTGTATCTTGATGAGTTTGAGTTATGCAATCCCATTATCCCATTGGAACCAAGCGAGGGAAGCATAAACTTACTGCAGTGTATCTTACAATTGGAAATCTACCAGTAAGGTACAGGATTAAAGATAATATGATATTTTTGTGTTTACTTGCAAGACACAAGTTCTTGAGGCTATATGATCCCACTTATGAAAAAGTGCTTGAGCCTTTGTTAAATGACTTGCATTCTCTACAGAAAGGAATAAATATTACTGTTAATGGATCAGAACAGGTCAAGCTTATGGCTAAACTTCAGGTCATACTGGGGAATAATTTGTCATCACATGCCCTTGCTGGGTTCCAAACCCATTTTAATTCAGGCAATATTTGCAGGTTTTGCACAGTGAAATATTCAGACTTCAAAAACATTGTTGCAGTATGTGAACTTAGAGAAAGATCTGAGGAAATTTATCATCATCAAATAAAATACATAGATGAAGAGCCTGCAGATGCTGCATTGTATGGCCTAAAATCTAGATGTGCTTTCTCCAAATTAGACTATTTCAGAGTTACTGATGCTTTCCCTCCAGATGTAATGCATGATTGTTTAGAAGGAGCGATACCTGTTACAATCTTTCATGTTCTCAAATCACTTCATTCTCATAATTTCATAAGTGTAAATGATCTAAATACCGTACATCTCTCAGTCAACTAAGAATTCCTTGTAACAAGCCCAACTTATTCCCAGATACATTTTTTACTGGAGGAAAAATCACTGGTAGTGCTGCACAAAAACGGGCTTTTTCTACTACTTCCTCAGCTCCTAGATCATAATATTGTCAGTGACAAAGCAGCTTGGGATGTGTATTTAAAATTAAGGATTTGTATGGATTTCATTCTCAGTCCTGTTATTGAAAAGGAATCTCTGCCATATTTAGCCAGTCTCATTGAGTTATATATCATGAAATTCAAAGAAACTTTTGGTGAAGAATTCCTAATTCCTAAGCACCACTATATGATGCATTATCCTTCACTTATAGGTAAATTTGGTCCTTTAAGGAATCTGTGGTGCATGAATTTTGAGGCAAAACATCAGTACTTCAAAAAGTTGGTGGTAAATACTAGAAATTTTATCAATGTCACACATACACTGGCTGAGAGACATCAGATGAGACTTTCTCATGCATTAGCATCAACTAAATTTCTTTCTGTAGGAACTGAGCCACAAGCAGCCATTAAAACTATCACTTTTGATTGCCTGCCCCAGACATTAAGAATGAGTGTTCAGGAGAAGATTGGGAAACCAATAATGTGTAACACTATGATATCAACTGTAAAATCTTTGAAAGTTGATGGCATAACATATAGCATTCACCCAAGCACTTGCTATGTATTAGATTTTATTTTAGAATGGCCATGTTTTGCCCAAGTAAAGCACATGGTGCATGTTGATGAAAAGTGGTACCTTTGTCTTAAAATATACTTTCCTGTCCAGTTTGTACACAGTGCTCATGCATATGAAGTGGAATGTCAGCCTTCCTGGATTATTGTATCTCCTCATGAAGTTGTAGACACCCACAAACATAGACTATATAGGGCAAATTCTAAGACATATGCCTACATGGTGTTCAATGTGACTAAATTCAACAAGGATTTTTAATTCAATATTATGTGGTACACTGCGTTTCTGAATGTGTTAACAGGTGTTAATGGTCATAAATCTGTTTTCAGTGTAGATTTAGCATTGTACTGTTATTTGTTCAAAATTCTTTAAACAGTATGGCATATGAATTATTCCTTGTAATTCTTGTTGTGAAAATTAATCCTATCTATTTATTTTCCCTCAAAAATCCTACTCTGTTGCTTGAGCACAGCCATGCTCAGCTCACACAAAAACATTTGAGATTTCCATTGTTTCCATGTAATTCTTAACATTTATTCACTCATCACTTCCATGGCACACCTCTATAAGCCATTATGTAAACTACTGTTCCTTTTTCCATTTGGTCTATGTTGACCAAAAAGTATCCATGATTCCTTGGTTTTGTGAGTCATATCCCTTGATAAATTGCTAATTCTGTTCACTTATTTTCTAAAGAAAACAAGATAAATGGAAGAAGATTGTTGAAGCTGACAGAAAAGATGGTTGAACAGCTTGTTTCTTTAATTGGGGACAGAATTACTTTCCTTGATGAACTTGACATTCTTCGTGCAACTATGGGACCTGAGGCACACACTGCAAATGCAAACACCATACACCCAAATGCTGCTATGCAATATGCCACAGAGCCACAGACTGCTGAGCCACGCAAGACAGAACCATGGACTACTGAGCCACACACCACAGAACCACGGACTGCTCAGCCACACACCACAAAACAATGGACTGCTGAGCCACACACCACAGAACCACAGACTGCTGAGCCATACACCACAGAACCACGGACTGCTGAGCCACGCACCACAGAACCACGGGCTGCTGAGCCATGCAATGCAGAACAACGAACTGCTGAGCCACTCGCCACAGAAACACGGACTGCTGAGACCACCCACCAAGAACATGAGTCTGAAGGAGAGGCAAGTGGCTGTCATATTGCTTGGAATGATCTCCAAGGTTATTAATAAGCAGGATTGTTATGTATGTAGGTACTACAGCACCTGCTGAATTGATATAAATCATATAGAATATACTTGTACAGTATATTTCTTCAATTTTGCAAACAAAGGAATCATGAAATCATTATTATATAAAAACTTCAATATCTTGTAAGCATATAATTATGTTACGCAGTTATATTAATTATCAAAATTCAAAGACTTTTTCAGTCATGTGTGAAGTGCTATGACAGTATAATGTATATGTTTCAGGCTTCCAGTCCTTCCCTCTCTAGTAAGAACAGTTCTACAAACACAAATGTTCAGAGGACTTCTTGCCTGGGCGTGCCTATCGTAAGATGGTTATTGATGCCATCACTGATGACCTTCAAAAAAGGAGCATTTTGTAAGTATATGCTATGCAGTGTTGTATTGTTAAACTTTTGGGAGCTACCGGTATTTTTTTTGCAGAATTTGTACAGTACCCTGTACAATATTGCACTGCACTGTACCACTAAAGTGTCACCACTTTGTGCCTCTTGAATTTGTCACATGTCATAAGTAAATTGACATCAAAACTTAAGATCTTAGTGGCTCTCATCATATAAGCTATTTCTCCTTGCCTTTCAGTAGTTTTGGTGCTTTCCTCTTCAAGCCTTAATATCATACAGCCATATAATTAGAGAAAGTTAGGATGTATGGTACCATAATACTGTAGTTCATTATTCCAGTGTTCCAATATTGTTTCCTGTAGAAAACTATAATAATTTAAAATTATTCCATATATTTAATATACAGTTGTCATGTAGTAAAAAATATCAAATATCAAATTTCAGGACACCATCTAAGAGAGGTTACTCAAATATCCTAGCTGCTCTCTTCAAGGAATACCCTTATATTGGTCATATTGTAAGTTAATACTGTATATACTCTTTAAATGTTGTATAGTGCTACATACTATAACATAAAAAATTGTACAAACTAATATCAGGCGAGCATATATGGAGCCCTGCTGAAATATGCAAGAAATACAGACATATTATAGGTTTTAAGTCATGGCAACTTGGTTCATAGCTTTTTTAAAAGGCACATGGAATTTAAAGGTTTATTACTATAATATATAAAAACCAGTCCAGAATATGAGTGAATGACAACAAAATATGAATTGTTTCTATGCTCATATCATCCATCTCATCCAACATCATTGTCTTTCAACAGCCTCTCCCTCTGCATTTCACCTCTCTCTCATGCACTCCTTTAGACATTCTATCTCTCCTCAAGGTGAAATGGAGTTAATTCAGGCATGTCTCATACATACAGAGCAAAACTTTTTGCATGTTTTTGTGTGTGTGTGTTTTTTTTTACCTACTTATTTATGTGAAAGTGGTGTCAAACAGAAGGTTTCTACAGAGTTATGACTTACAATACACACACACACACACACACACAGACTGATTTCTCTCTTTTATGGTATACATCCAGGATTAATTGAATAACCACATATGAAATACTGTGGCTAAACCATTCTAAAATCTGATGTCTTCTTACCATTTGCAGGATTGCTGGAGAGGTTCTTTAAGAAACAAGATGAAGACTGTTAGGGGTCCACTTCAGTCTGACGCTATCCAGTATCTTAAGAATAAATTTGGAGGCCCTGGCCGAGCAAGATCAGGCAAAAGAAAAGAAGCTAGCGAAGATGATAGTCAAAGTCTTAGAAAGCGCATTAAGCCTCAGGTAATACAAACAAATTTATTCTGAATCAGTCATGCCAAGTACAGAACCTGTAATATCTTCATATGTCATGCACTAATTTTTAAATTATGACCCGCAATAATAATAATTATATAATTGCATTTGCAGCCTTGTAGATAGTGTCATATGAGAATGGAATCCATATAATGCATGTAATTTTGTCCTTCTTCTGTAGATGCAAAGAAATACATGGACAGTACTTATCGCATCATGTTACAGTAGTATAATAAAAACTCCCTTTTTCAGATTGGTCCCAAACAACCAGAAGAGGATGAGGCAACAATACGCAATCACTTGGACATTCTTCAAGCTGAGGCAAGAAAAACTGACCAAGATAACAACCTCATATGCAGGAAAATGGATAGAACCTTTGCATACAGGCAGAAGATGGTTTACAATTCTTCTGTATCAGTAGCAGATGTTCTTGCAGTTTTTCCTGCTCTAAGGAACAGAAGCTTTGTAAGTAATGTACAATATTAGTTATATACTGTACTTATCCTAAGTTTTCATCATAATCTCTAAAACAGTGTGTCCTCATGGGAAATCTATGGCCATTGCTGAAGCACATTATTATTAATGTCCACAGTTCTTTATCTTGGGTTAAAAATTGCAACTCTTTTTGCAATCTTTCTTAATTAGAGCTAGAAACATTTCATTGCTGCAACATATTTACTTCACGCTTCTTTTCTATAAACAGAGGTTATACGCCCATATTTATTCTTTAAACAATAACAGACTAAAGGTTTTGGAGCCAGGGATTTCTATGTATCTGTTGCAGTTGGGAATTCTTTCAACTACTATGAATAGTATGTATGTATGCATAGTATAAGCAGTTATGAAATTATAGTTATTACAGTGTTTAACTTTAACAGTACTTTATTTCAGCTAGCAGATGAAGCTAAGCAGCATGGCATCATAAGTCCTGATGAATCTACATGGAACAAACTAAGCTCTTCACTCATAGATTTGATGAACATCACAAAAAACAGGTGCAAGAAGTTCAAGTTGTATTATTCCACATATCTTGAGGACACAGAGAGTACTCTCAGTGAAGACAAAAAAAGAGGTTTGTTAATAATTTGTCTTCTTATTTTATAGTTTCTTGGTAGGAAACCCACCCAACTTACTTTCTGGCTGTGCCACTGGGTAAAATTAAGCCATGAAATAATTTAAACCAATGAACTCACATCACCAAAAGTAAGAAACAAAAACACTTGCTATACCTTCTTGTAATTATCTTGTCAGCTTAGTGATATATATATATATATATTTTTTTTCCCCTCTAACCCACATTTGAATATTCGTTTCTTGCAAATTTATTGCAGTTTATGTTCATTTTAGTCATTACTATTACATTTCAGAAGCTGGCTTGGTATTTACAATGCTGATCCTTCCCTCTTCAAAGATAATGAAGAATGCTTTTTGTCCATAGGGTTGAGGTAACATTAATTAATTATAAGTTGTTAAATATCTATCTGTCTATTGCCAGACGCCTCAATCCTGTTTGGGGTGGCCACAAACAAATCGCCTGCAAGTTGCCCTGTCCCCCGCCATTTCACTGCCCTGCTCCCAACTCACACCCCCCTCTCTCATATACCTCTCCACCCCATCCCTCCATCTCATCCTCGGCCTCCCCCTCCCTCTTCCCCCCTCCACCTCACTCACATACACACTCTTCGTCAGTCTTTCACCCTCCATCCTCTCCACATGGCTAAACCACCTCAGTGTGTTCCTCCTAAAGCTTTGTATCACATCCACATCCACACCACAATGCTCCTTTATATCCTCATTTGTCAGCCTCTCTCTCCGTGTGACTCCACAGGCTCCTCTTAAATAACTCATTTCCACTGCTCTCACTCTTGACTTGTGTCCTTCCTTATAATTTTGCCATATGAACTATTATAAGTGTATCAGTTCATTTAGAAATAAAACATCCATAAACACAACAGTCTTGATGTTAGACTATTTGCCCAAAAAGACAAGCTGCAAAATTCACACACAAACACACACTCTTCTTTTCCAATATACTAGTACTGTTTACAAAACATTTGTCATGAAGGTTATGACCTCAAGTCTTCTACATATAAGAAATTGTTTCTTATCCATGTTTTCAGAGTATTAAGTCACCTGCTCCTGTACTTGTGGCTGGTGCAGATGGGTATCAGCTGCACATTGATGGGAACCCAATCCTATCAAGAAAAACTAAAAATATAACTAGTGTTATAGTAGCATTATTCCAGTCATACTGGGTGTTTGCGTTGGAATATCCATCTGAGCTTCGGAAAACATTGCTCTTTATTGAACGATTTGTGTTTAGGCATAATAATAATAAGGTTCCAGGGACTGTATGCACTTGGGCAAAAAAACTTAGCATGTATTGTTAGGTAGGCCCACATCATTTTGTTCATGATATCTGATTGTTCTGTGGCCCTCCAGTCAGGGTTTGATCTCAGAGGTGGCCAGTAGTTTTCAGCCACATTGACACTACCAGGGGCTGATTTTTTTTTTTTTTTAACCTTCAACACTGTATTGATGCCTAGCCTTGGGATCCTACACTCGGGGATGGACAAATGGGATTGGATGATGATGATGATATATATGTATACTGTACGTAGCTTTTTTAGACCCTTACTGAATGACCATGTGTAAGTGAGAATATTATTGTAGTGGATAAGGAGTTTGCAGAATTCGAGTTTATTTGTATGTACTAGCTCTTTACCTAATCTGTTCTCCTAGCAATGGATATGGATGTATATTTGACACATTTAATTTCGTATATAGGTTATTTTTCTTATGCAGTAAAAGTCCAATTATCCAGCAACCTATTTTTGGTAAAACTGAAATTTTGGCAGTTTTGAGAATTTGGTTCTCAAAACTGCCAAAACTGGTGTGAGTTGGGAGCAGGGCAGTGAAATGGCAGGGGACAGGGCGACTTGAAGGCGATTTGTTTGTGGCCACCCCAAACGGGATTGAGGCGTCTGGCAATAGATAGATAGATAGGTTCTTCTACTTTTTTTCCTTTGTGAGGGAGACTGTTGGTAAAATAATAGATAAGTATACAGTACTCTTTCCAAACACATTAGTGATAATCTAAGTAGTGATAAAAGTGTTCACAAATATAAGGTATTACAGGGTTAAGTTGGTAGTTATTTTGATTATTTGACTATTTAGATTTTTCGGCATCTGGGCCCCATGGATGCTGGATTATTGAACATATACTGCAAAAGTATTTATTATGGTATTTACAATTAATTTTAAGTTTTGTGGATAGTATTATTATGATGACTGCAAAATGACCTTGAGTTAAGGGACTGAGCAGAGATGCTGAACATGACCGACGAGCCTGGAGAACCACCATCAGGTGAATAGGGCCGACACATGCTTGCATGTATGAGGTCTTTCAAAGTGAAAAAATGAACAAATATGAGCATTATTACTAATAAAATTACAAATTACTAATGCTATTCTTTGGTATCGTGTCATATGGTATTATGGAATTTAAGTTATTTATCTTCAGATACGAATTGTAACAGTTTTGTGGATAGTATTATTCATATGAGCATTGTTACTAATATTATTACAAATTATATCATATAAGTCATGTGGAATTAGTCATGTGGAATTATATCGTATAAGTCATGTGGAATTATTGTAGAAATTAAGATATTTATCTTTATATATGAATCATGACAGTCTTGTGGATAGTATTCTGTATATTATGATTACTACTTTGTTATCATAAGTCATGTGGCATTATTATAGAATTTGAAATATTTACAGTGTGTTTATGGTTTACCAAATTAAATATGTATGTAGTGACTAAATCTCATTCCAATTATTTTGACTTATTCCATGTTTGAAGAGTGATAATGCATTTTTTATGAATTATATTGTACTGTTATTACCCTGATCAAATGGCATGTATTTTGTGGGGAATACGCGGGGTAGGGGTGGGTTATATGGGAGGTGGGGGTAAAGTAAACCATAAATTTACCCATTATGGGGTAAACTAACAATAAAATTTCACTATAAGAGGGTAATTTTGTGCAATGTTTTACCTTTCTGAAAGGGTAATTAAAGGGTAAACTACATTCTAGTTTGCCTTTAAAGGGTAGCACAGAATGGACACTAAGATTACCCTTGTTTTATCCTCTTTTTACCCATAATTTCTGAGAGTATACCGCCATAACCGATTTTCTCTCCTGACTGGCTCCAGTAGAGTTACCTATCGGATCAGACTTGCTACAAAACAATCTCTCTCTCTCTCTCTCTCTCTCTCTCTGTTTTTCTGTATTTATTCTGCAACCCTGCCATTTCATGTGAAATAACAATGAAATCGAATCAGTTCGAGATGCTTCGATACTCGAGTAACACATCCGTAAAGCCTTCTGTCCTATGATGTATATTCACTTGCATTCATAGTAATTACTGATGATATTCTTCAGGTAAGATAGAGAAATCAAGTTACAGTGATGTTAATGCAGACTAATTTTAATCCTGTCGCTATAAATGTTATTTTTTCTTCCACAACAACATCGTCCCAGGTAGAAAAAAAAAAAAACATTGATATGAAGAGTCGTAGAAGAGAGGGGAGACATAAACAGGAACAACGTCCAAAAATAGGTTGTATCAGTGATGGAACTCAAATTAAAAGTTATTTGTTGCAGTACAAAGCTGAGATAAACAAAATCAGATGTGTGTGCATAGTCAAAAGCTGCATGTCAGCTTAGAACAATAAAAATATCGTAAAATTTGTGATCAGTGTAACAAGGATAGATGAGACAATTATCGCAACACTGTGGTTTGTATTCTTGTCAGATTAGAAGGATTTCTAGAACATCTTCCTTAAAAGTATATTTCTGCACATTGAGAATATCCTCGCGTATTATGTTACCATAAACTTTGATTATTTAACACTCTCAATCCAATAACATACCTTTCATTGTATTTTTACTTCCAAGCGATTTCATTCAACTTCAGCAAAACCTCTCGCTGTGAGGGACTAAGAAACGATCTCCATTAACTCCATTATTTGTTATTTCCCTAAAGCGAAATAAATTTATCAAGTGGAATCAAGCGGCTGTATTGAAGGTGAACAGATAAATGAGAAGTGAAATAACATAAAAATGTAATACGTAATACGCTGTCAACCGGTTAGGAAGAAATGCTGCAAAACCTCTTCAGCCAGCGAAAATACAGTAACTGTGTGTTCAACGAGGGATACAGAAGGCGTCCCAGAAGGGTGGTGAGTTGATGAGGAGAAGGAAATCTTTCGTGCTAAACCTCTTGAGCCCTGTTGTTGTGCGGAAAGTCTCATCTCCAGTTCTTCCTCCACACACACACACACACACACACACACACACACACACACACCAGCGCGCGCGCGCGCGGATGAATCGGGACTCTGCATATAATAAGCATCTTTGAGGTGTTTAAAAAAAATGAGTTCGTCTGAATCTTAACCCAGTACAAGCCGACTCAGCATGAAAAGTCTAATCTTTACTTTTAAAAGTGTGCGTCTGTCTGTGTATCTATCTGCCGCTGTAGAAATTAAGGAAGAACCATCTAGAGGGTTCCATAGGTGTCTAAGAGAGTTTGCTTTTTACGAAGAAATTAACGGTGTGGTTTAACGTTGCTTAAGTGCACCCCTGATGACCAAAAATAGAACTGATAAGGTCAACATGGTGGAGCTTAGTGGCCAAACTACCATAGAGTTTTCAGCTTCCTCCTACAACCGTCTGAATATTCCATCCATCCATCACCCAATCCTACGTGCCCAATGAGAAGAGTAGGAGCCCGAGGCAAGACAAGTTTGTCCTGACGTTCAAGATGTGAGACCAGCCTCACTCATCCCTGAGTGGCATTACGTGAGCAATAAACCCCAACCATATCTTGGATATAAACCTACACAGGCTCAGTCCGATTGGAGGGCCTTAATTACCCATTACTCCACCGGCGCCATAATTTGGTTATATGGTAACCATCCAGCGTAGTAAATGGTTTCCTGCTGTACAGGAAAACATGTGACTTGTCACTCTTTGTAACTCAGAGCAGAGTCACCCATAGGCAGAAGGAAGAGGATAGAAAGAAGGAAAGAAAGACAGAAGATGGAGTGTAAAATCACCCGTAGGCAGAACGAAGAGGAAAGAATGAAGGAAAGAAAGGCAGACGAGGAAGGAAGGAAGAGAGGAAAGGGCAGACACCCAAAGCAGCAGTTCATCGAGCGAGTGGACGGTGAGAGCCCCCACCTACCACCAAAAACTCTGAACGCTGACTTGGTCGAACGCTGTAACAGTGCATAGGATCACTCAGCTGCTGACTCTACCTACACCTTAATAATTACAATATCAGTTCTAAATGGCAGAGTTGGGTGGCAGGATGTCCTTGGCCTCCCCCTCCCTTTCTCCCCCTCCACCTCACTCACTTACACTCTCCTCGTCAGTCTCACTCTCCATCCTCTCCACATGGCCAAACCACCTCAATGTGTTTCTCCTAACGCTTCCTATCACACTCACATCCACACCACAAGGCTCCTTCACATGTTCATTTGTCAGTCTGTCTCTCCATGTGACTCCACAGGCTCCTCTCAGATAACTCACAGAGGTAGTTACAGCAGTATATTAGAATTATCACAAGCATGAGAGGGTACATGGTGAAAGTATTAATTCTTTCAAGATCGTATGCATCATTTTTAGCTGATTTTAACTGATTGAAGGAAAATGGAAATAATATTAGTGTCGTTCAGATCATGAGATGGTTAACGAAAGCCGTATATAACCCTTTCCGTTCGCAAAACTGATCCTAATCTCAAAATAATTGTCTGAAAAGAATTTTTTTTTAAAAAGTGCTCGGGACGACGGGGTTAAATGAATGCAACCGGATACAGAAAAGGGTTTGCTGTCAGTTGCCTCAGACAACTGAGTCTCAGTTAGAAAAAGAAGGTGAGGTTTAGAGAAGGAGAGGTGGTGCTCAACAGAGCGAAAGTTAGAGGAAAGGCCACGAATGTTGCAGAAATGAAGAAGAAGAGAGTCAGACAGTGGTCCCAGGCATCTTGAGTCGTCACCGGCAGAGGGGCAGAAGGTGGGGGCATTTATAGTCCCCGTCCCCCCCGGGGACTCCGAAGCTACGTTATTTGACGCCATTTTCTCTAAAAATTTGAAAAGGAAATGTGGTGTGTACTGTACACGTAGTTTGGTGTTGATAGTTAGAGAAACTTGTATTGGAGAGCATGCTGGCCTACTCTCTGTGTTACTGAGACACTGAAAAAGTTCAGCAAAGGGGGATGGTCGGGACCTAGTCCCGAGGGCTGATGAAACGGGAGCTCCAGCTCTCCCTGTCATCAGCTTTCCATCCATCTTGGGAGTACTGCCCTGCTCGACTGGTGCTACAGTCTACTCCTTACAAGTGCTCCTAAACGGTAAGCCGACAAAGGACCGTATTCTCGTTGGCGTAGGAGACTTCGTGAAGGATCTGTCGTTGGTAGTTCATAGGAATTCTAGGCGTCACGAACTACACCCTACACCCTAACCCTCTAACTTTAGGATTTCTTCAGACAGAACAAAATAGTCTGGTGTTAGCCTGAATAAGCTCCCTATATATACCTATAGCAGAGAAGAGATTTTTGGAGATACTGCTACAGACCGTCGTCTGTAAGGACTTTTGTTGGTTCGGCAAAGTATTCTGGCATTAGCCTGAATAAACTACTGAAGTGCACCAACCACGGTGAGGGGGTTAACACTGGACACAGGTCATGGTTCCGTGTGTAACCCTGTGCACACCTTCCCTCCAGCCACGGATGAGGTAAAGATGGAGCAGAAACAAAGGCTCGCAGGAGAGTAGGTGATCTAGAGAGACTTGAACTGCAACGTTCCACCTAATACATATATGCACAAGAATCGTGAAGTGTCATACTACCTCCCTCCCATAAAAAGTACTGCCTACAAATTCGAGTACACTGGACGGCTTTCATATTTTATTCTTGCTATCTCCAGGCGCTTCTATTCTGCCTAAGAGAGATATTCTCGAAGATGTTATGTGAGATATGGCCTTCAGTAACCGATTCAGCATGAACAGTCTTTGTTAACCCATGTAAACTAACATCGGACGTCATAGTGGTGAATATGTTAACGGTAAAATAAAATGTATTTTAACCCTCCTGAAGGAGAAACAGCCCGAAACTAGTCTGAAATAGTCCAGAATATTCAAGAGTAAGCGACCGACCTACACCTCTGGCAGTGGCATTATATGATGGAAAAAACTCAAACTCACGGAAATTCGAATTTACGCATAACACATGACTGTCCTTGAATGACGTCCTAAACCATTACACTACTAGGCTGCTCCAAATGCATACTACAGCCCCGTATAAACGCGAATTTCCACTGCGGTGACTTCTACGATATTTTATTCCTGCTGTCACCCGACGATTTTATTTACTCCTTCAATCTCACCACACATTTTCTTTCAGTTCTTAGTACTGACTGACGATTCTATTCACCTCGAGCTGGAGAGGCCAGACATAGTCATTATTAACTATTGCGCTAAGAATAAGGTAGGTCATCGGAATGAGGGGATAAAATCTGGACGAGCTTTTCAAACACGTGAGACAGGTATGACTCTTTAAACTCCCTAGTACGCGGTGAGGGGAGGCTTCTTCTAAGCTAAATAAAACAGCCTGAGATTGGTTAGAACAATACACATCTTGTCATCGGCCAGGAGTAAATTTTTATAAATCAATTTTTCATTACATCCTGTCTGCATCATCCTGCGAGGTAATCTATATAGTTCGTTCTGAACAACTTAGGGAACATTTAACGCAACGTACAGTATTCACCACTAGAACAGGTGATGTCCATTGTTATGAGTATTTCACTGTTGCTGCTACCAGACGATTTTGTTTAATTTATGAAAGGCCTTTAATACTGAAGGAACTGTAAAAGTTTTATCTTAATATTCCTGTTCTAAAAGTTATTCTTTGGCTGAATATACTTGTCAGGAAAGAGCAAGAATAGAAAGAATAAGACGTCCCTGATCTGAAGAGGTGGATCTGGAGTAAAGCTGGCCAACATGTGGTACTGAATTGATGTCTTGTACTCGTGAGTACGCCACTAAAGAAGTGCATTACGGGTGCTAATATTCGGTACTTCTCAGTCACTCTGATGAAGTTTAGCATAACATACTGGTGCCGGTGATCCGGGGTTTAAGACTTAATTTGTGTGTGTGTGTGTGTGTGTGTGTGTGTGTGTGTGTGTGTGTGTGTGTGTGTGTGTGTGTATAAAACCACTAAAGTTCCACCTGATCAATGAACTAACATAAATGCAATATCTTAGGTTCAGCAACCAAGCGGGACTGTTTTTGGCCATAGAACGAGCGTTCTGAAGCAGGCTGAAAAGTGCAAACATTCTGGTGAATCTGGAAAGTTGTGGTCGACAGCTGTAATACTGAACACACAAAATTTAAAATATCCCGAGAATGAGGAAAGAAAAATTAAACTGGTTCCATTTAAAATTTTTTGCACTTGTTATTCTAGAGTTGCACAGTGTGACAAAGGGGACGCTAACTGTATCTAATCAGGTTAAAACAGACCAAAGTTCTTTTGTTTCATCGTTATACTGTATTGCGGTGTGCGGTTCGTTTATCGTGTTGGTAGTGTATCCTCGTTGTGCAATCACTGGTGGACGTGTGCATCGTGTGCACCAACATAGGATTCAACAATTTTTCAGTACGCTTCATCAAAGACAAATTCAGTGACAGTGTTCATCAGCTTCACCACGATGACGTCCTACCTCAAACTAATGCTTGCTCTACATTACCAAAATCATCCAGGTGGTTAAAGACCGCTAGTCCTAATTTTTAATGTGTCCAAATCTGGTCATAGATTTAGCAGCCTGTTCTCTTTGGACCCGTAGCCCTTCTTCGTGACTCAAGCTTGCAGATGTCGCCAATTAGATACTTAACACCCATCGTCAATAATGAATACCCGCTATTTTTTTAAAATTTTTGCCTGGAAACGATCTCTCATTACTTAAGACATCAAACTGTTTCACGGTCCACTCTGCCACCTCTCAAGTATTTTCTTTATTAAAAATACCCCATTATCCAAAATCGTCTGTAGACAACAAGAATATATTATAACAGCGTCATCACAGTGACCTGGTTGTCAAATACGTAAATGTCGCTTCCCCTACCGTCATATCCCATTTTCCATCCTGGCTGGCTCCAATAGAGTTACCAAACGGATCACACTTGCTACATAACAATCTCTCTCTCTCTCTCTCTCTCTCTCTCTGTTTTTCTGTATTTATTTATGCTGAAGGTGAACAGATAAAAATGAGAAGTGAAATAGCATAAAAGTGCGATACGCAATAGACTGTCAACGGTTAGGAGGAAATGCTGCAAAACATCTTCATCCAGCGAAAATACGGTACATTGCTTTCAACGAGGGATACAGAAGGCGTCCCAGAAAGGTGGTGAGTTGATGAGGCGAAGGAAATCTTTTATGCTAAACCTCTTGAGCGATGTTGTTTTGTGTGGAAAGTCTCATTTTCATTTCTTCCTCCACACACACACACACACACACACACACACACACACACACACAAGGATGAATAAGGACTTTGTATAGAATAAGCTTCTTTGAGGTGTTTTAAAAAAATGAGTTCGTCTGAATCTTAACCCAGTACAAGCCGATTGAGCAGGAAAAGTCTAATACATACTTCTAAAAGTGTGCCTGTTCGTTTATTTGTTTGTCCGTTATGTAAATTAAGGGAGAACTATGTAGTGGGTTTCTTAAGTGTCTAAGAGGGTTACCTTTTTACGAAGAAATTAACGGTGTGGTTTAAAGTTGCTAAAGTGCGCTCCTAATGACCAAAAGGAAAACTAATCATGTCAACATGGTGGAGCTTAATGGCCAAACTACCATAGAGTTTTCAGCTTCCTCCTACAACCATCTGAATATTACAACAATCACAATATCAGTTCTACATGGCAGAGTTGGGTGGTTGGGGGTGTGTGTAGGGTGGTGGATGGGTGGGTAGTGTAGGCAAAGTGGTTGGAGGGGCAGTGTTAAATGGGTAGAGGCTGGTGGGGTAGCATAGGGAAGTGAGTGAGTAGGTGAGTGGGTGTGGGTTTGTGGGTGGGCAGGGTGAGAGGTTGGGTGGGCCATGGGAAGTGGGAAAACAAATCCATGGTAATTAGGTCCATGCAATGAATGGGTCCATAATAGAAATACGTTCATGTTGAATGTATCCCTTGGGAAATAAGCCTAAAGGGAGCATGGGTCCAGTGGGAAAAATGGCATCCCGAGGTCGTCTCTCACCAGGGGTGTGGGCCCCCAAGGCCCCAGGCTAGCCGGTATGCACGGTCATAATTTTTTACACAGGCAGCGTAAGGAAACCTGCTAGTTATGTGATATATTAAGAAACAATTATGAAAATACCATCGAGATCATTAACTGTCAGCCCAATAACCGTTCAATTTATTCCTTTTTTTCAAACGGTGTTATTCATCTTAGGCAAAATATATTTTGTTGAATGGGTTAACTCCCCGGCTCCCATTACTCTCTCTGCGAATACAACCGCCTAGGGGTACCTACAGCAGTATATTAGAATATTATCACAAGCATGAGGGGGTACATGGTGAAAGTATTAATTCTTTCAAGATCGTATGCTTGATTTTTAGCTGAATTTAACTGACTGGAGGGAAATGGTTGCAATACTAGAGTTTTTCATATCGTAATATGGTTAATGAAAGCCGTATATAACCCTTGCCTTGGCAAAACTGATCCTAATCTCATAATAATTGTCTGAAGGAAGCAAAAATGTTTAAAAAGTTCTCGGGACGACGGGGTTAAATGAATACAACCTGTCACACAAGCTGGAAGATATCTAAACAACATTCAGCGACCTGTTTCAGTGTTCATTTATTATCGTATATTTTATCGTGTCACTCATTACAGACAAATTATTTGGCATAAATCTGACGTTTTAGAGACCGATAATTAGCAGACATATACAAACCGACATCGTTCAAAGTTAATTTCCTTTAATCTCTGGGTTATGAGAAAGGTTGTAAGGAGAACAGGTGCAGGAATTAACTGGAAAGAAAATAAGAAGCTGATGGATTTGGACTATGCTGATGATATTGTACTGATTTGCGGAAGTATTTACGAGATGCAGAGGGTGCTTGATTGTCTGGTGGAGGAAGGAGAAAAAGTGGGACTGGTAATAAATTGTGGAAAGACTGAAATTATTAATATGAACGTGGAGAACCAAATGGATCGTATAATTGGAAATAATGTGGTGAAGAAGGTAGAAAATCTTCAATATCTGGGAACGATTGTATCATCTAATGGATTATTAAACAATGAAATTGAGGAGAGGATTAGACAGGCTTGGCGAGCTGTTGGAATGTTGAAATCTGTTTGGAATAATAATATGCTTTCGGTACATACTAAAGTAAAAATTTACAAGTCCATGGTTAGACCAATTTTGATTTATGGGCATGAGTCATGGTACAGTACAACTGCAACAGATCAGAAAGTATTAGGATTTGAGAATAAAATACTGAGAAGGATTCTTGGGGTAAAGTGGCAAGACAGAGTTACAAATGAAAAATTAAGGGATATTACGAGAGTGGAACCAGTTGATGAATATGTGAGACTGTCTCGTTGGAATTGGCTGGGGCACATTTATAGAAAAAAAGGCAGTTTAATACAGGACGTGCCAGAGTGGACTGCTAGAGGAAGAAGAGGTAGAGGTAGGCCGAGGGAAACCTGATTGAGGATGATGAAAAGAGAAGCAGGAGAGGAGTGTTGATGGGACCTGAAGGAGATGGCAAGAGACAAATATTGGTGGAGAGAGTTCATCGAGGCCCTATGCATCCCGTGGGGTGCCACAGGAAATAATTGATTGATTGATGGATGGATTGATTAATCTCTGGGGACTGATGATCAATATTATAGCCAGGAACCAAAGGTGGCCCATTATTTCACCCCTAAATTGTTTACTTTCCGCTGCTGGCTGATTTTTCTAGACTGTGGTAGGTTTTGTATGATTCTCTGTCCATAAATGATTTTCTTTTGTATGATTCGTCAGAGACAGAAGTGACGGACATGACTTTGAGTATGCAGTAGACAAGTGAAACAGTGAGTGAACTTTTGACCTAGACATTTCATTTGCAGTTAATAATCCTTTCAGCTGTCGTGGATTCCGAACTAATGAAGCAGAATAACAGCCCTTCCAACCTGTTTCAATATCACTGGTTTCTTTAACATCTCATTAGGTTCTGATATCTCTATACACGTCTGGGGTTCCGAACCAATCAGGCGAGATTTAAACCTTTCCAACAGTCTTCAATATTTGCCCACTTACTGGTTTCTTAAGATTTCAGTAGGCTTTGACTCAGCCGAGACGGAAGCATCACTGCCATTCTGTACAGGGAGGTGAAACGATTCAGCTTTAGAGCAGGCTTAGTACAAATGAGCACAAAGGAAAGGAGTGCAAAGGAAAGCAAGCAGCAAGACCCAGTGACCCTTTCGAGGCTGTGTGTAACAAAGAGGACTATGATTCCTATAACTAATTATATGAACCGGATAGTAAAGCAAGAAAGCTCCACATAGGAAGTCACTGGAGCACTGGTTAGCGAATTCAGCATACAAATGGAAGAACTACAATCCCATTCTTAGGCCGGCTTAGATGGCTCAATTCATTTTCCCCCTCTTCCCTCGTCACTCAGTGGACCACACAGTATGTTTACCTGGATATAAAATAAGGTTGGTTCGTACTCAGGTGGTGGATTACACTTGGCAAATATAGTTTATCTGCATTTGATGGACCTTGCACAGTCGATAGGCATTAAACCAAAGCCTCCTCCTGGAAAGTGCACGGGAAACGTTGACGAGAGAGAGAGAGAGAGAGAGAGAGAGAGAGAGAGAGAGAGAGAGAGACAGACAGACAGACAGAGACAGACAGACAGACAGACAGACGAACAGATATATAGATTACAGTCTAGTCTTCATGGCACCGTAGCTCTGCCTTTGCTTTCAACCTGACATTCACCTGACCCGCCCCCCCCACTTTTTTTTTTTGTCTCGTTCTTGGCTTCTTTCGCTTCTTTAGATATTCTCTCACCCTTTTTTTCCCTTCTCGCCTCCCTCCCCTCCCTTTCTCAGAAACATGATTCAGTTTTCTAGCTAACATGTTAATCCCGTTCACCGACTCCTTCAGGTGCTGACGGGGACCCCATACGTGGTGACGCTGTGCAACGTGGGTGAAGCAACTGCGGTGTCCATTTGGAAGCAAAATCTCCTCTTATTTCCCTGCACCGCGCCGTGGGAAAGACCCAGATGCAACCCTGGTGAGGCACTATTTACCACAAAGGGGAGCCGTATTCCTTCACGGGTCATGTGCCGTACTGTACCTGTAGGACCCACCCTGATGAGGCGCTGTCTACCACAAGAGGGTGTCTGGTCCTTACACAGTAGATGGTCTGTACTGTACCTGTAGGACCCACCCTGATGAGGCGCTGTCTACCACAAGAGGGTGTCTGGTCCTTACAAATGTAGATGGTCTGTACTGTACCTGTAGGACCCACCCTGATGAGGCGCTGTCTACCACAAGAGGGTGGCTGGTCCTTACAAATGTAGATGGTCTGTACTGTACCTGTAGGACCCACCCTGATGAGGCGCTGTCTACCACAAGAGGGTGTCTGGTCCTTACAAATGTAGATGGTCTGTACTGTACCTGTAGGACCCACCCTGATGAGGCGCTGTCTACCACAAGAGGGTGTCTGGTCCTCACACAGTAGATGGTCTGTACTGTACCTGTAGGACGGCTCCACAATAGCAGTTGTTGACTTGTGGTTGACGGGTCTGCTTGGCCTGGCAGACTGGGGTTAAACAACAACAACCACAACAACCGTCTCCTTCACTTTCTCTCCCACAACTTGGTTTCTTTTCACTCTCTCTTTCTCTTCCCTACTCCTCCACTACTATCTGTATTTTTCTCTTGTCCTCAACTTAACACATTTTTATTTTTCCCCATCCGCTCCGTTATTCTTCTTGCCTCCCTTCTTCCATTTACGGTCATAATGAAAGAGCAAAAGAGTTACTGACTCTCCGCCCCTCCCTCTCTCTCTCTCTCTCTCTCTCTCTCATGCAAAAACCTATGCACCTTGCCACCCACATTATATCCAACTAAAATCTGTGAGGAGCACATAGGTGGGTAAAGCACGCACTGAGAACTCATCAGCCTGAAGCAAACTTGGAATGTCAGCTATTGACTCCCAAGTGGTTGCATGTACAAAAATTCGTTAAAAACGTTTGCCAGGGTTTGGAGTGTTGATACATACATACATACATAAATACATCCATACACACATAATTACATACACACATACTGAAGGTCAATAATATAGCTGTAAAAATATCTCACTCGAGCCCGGTAGAGGGAGTGACCGTCTCGCCAACACCTGTGATAGTTTGGCCATCACAGGAGCACAAAAATGGCTAAACATCCGTTCAGAGATCTTCAGTCTCTCTCTCTCTCTCTCTCTCTCTCTCTCTCTCTCTCTCTCTCTCATACACACACGTACTAATAAACCAAATGACCTGAGTGAATTTCCAAAACTTCTTATACGGTGGCATCCACATTTCACGATCTAAGCTGCCTCAGGTGATGAGACGCAGCCAAAGTATCTCCTTAGAGGATAATTGTCTGGATCAACCTGGAATGGCAGCTATTTGACCTCACCCTCTCCCTACTTAACTGTATACCTGCCACTATCCCAGTCCTTACCTCTGCCTACCTAAATGCCTTCTTTTTTTACATTTCCACGAGACTACCTACTTACCTCTCCCTCTGCTTACCTCCCATATATATATATGGGAATACAGCGAGTAGTAAAGTTATGGTGTTTGACAGGTATAAGTCATGTAGTGCACCGTTAAACTGAAGGGTCAGGAAATGGAGAAAGGTAAAACCTTCATACGTCAAGATTGCGTGATGAGCAGAGACAGAAGTGTAGAGGATGAAATGCATGAAAGGTTAGGACAAGGAAGGATGATTGCACGTATACTAAGGGCGGTGATTATTAATAGGGAAGTAAGCATGGAAGGAAAAAAATAGTTGCACGACAATATGGTGATCCCTACTCTTATGTAAGGAAGTGACGCTTGGAAAGGCACAAGTAAGGTGTGTGAGGAGTTGGAATGAGTTATTGACGGGAGAATATAATGTTACGTGGAGAGATTCAAAGGCGAATGAAGAAGTCCAGGAGCTTTGTAGTGTTGATTTTGATGTGCTGGAGAGTGTTAGAGTATACTGATATGGTTTATTCAAGTGTACACACTGCAGAATCATGCATTTTGTAAGTGAGTGTGTGTGAGTGAGATGAAAGGGAAGTGGAGGAGGAGACGAGAAAGAGATGGAAGAATGGAGTGGATAGGTATATGACATATGAGTGAGGTTGGTATGAACCGGAGAAAGGGCATCCTGATGGCCGAAGACAGGGTTACATGGACGCAACTCGTTTGTGGTCACCTCTTCCGCGATTAAGGGGTCTGGCTATAAACAGACAGAATTATATGTTCTCGGAAATAGGAGTTCAAATTTCTTGTAGAGTATTATGTATTTGCTAACGTGTGCTGTGAGCACATTAACTTTCTAATGGCGGCATCTTCACCACCATTTTATTCCAGCAAACATCTGACGATTTTATTAGGCTGGGAGCGAGTCACAGAAGCATGAGAGTGTTAATACAATCAGCAATAACCCTCCAATAATCAGGGCAGCTCTAGTAATGAAATTCACGAAGACTATTTTATTTAATGGAAGTGTGTATAGGACCCAGAAAATAATATATAAGTAACATAAAGCTTCTCATGGTCAGGATAACTCTAGCATTCTATAACAGCTAATGTCGGATATTTCTTTTACATTAGGGACTGGGTCATAGGATCCTGGGAGTACATTAACCAGTGTGGAGTGCTTGTGCTGAGTTTCTTCTCTCCCTCTCTCTCCCCCGCCATTGTAATGTGTCCTGTCACTTCCTCTAATTTGCTCTCTCTCTCTCTCACACACACACACACACACACACACACACACACACACACACACACACATACACACACACACACACACACACACATAAAAACACATGCACAACACTACATAGTTCATTCACACTCAGACACCCATTTACAAAGTCTAATATCTCTACCTCTCAACTCAGTACAGCCATCTCCATAAATCAAGATCTACCTACGATCAGTGAATGGGGACAAAACAACCTTGTCTCTTTTAATGCTAGAAAAACTAAATATATACAGTTTACTAATAGACAGATATTGCCTGATTCGTACATTACCTTCAATGCTACTAATATTCCCATCTCCAAAAGTATTGAAATTCTTGGCATCTCACTTAACAGTGCCCTCAGCTGAACCTCTCATGTCAGATCACTTGCTAAAACCGCCTCAAAGAAACTTGGATTCTTGTACAGAGTCCGTAACTTCTTCGCGGATGAGCAGTTAGCTATAATTTATAAGAGTCATGTGCGCTTTCAGCTTGAATATTGCTCACCCTTGTGGAATGGCTGTGGAGAGGTTGCATTAAGACAACTAGACAAAATTCAGAAGTGTCATTACATATAAACTACCTCCCCTGCATGTAAGAAGGAATGTTGCCTCCCTTGCATTATTTTACAGATATTTTTTTGGCAAATGCTCGGACGAAGTTGTGTCCATGGTGCCACCTCTCCATGCCTTCCCTCGTGCTACACGGGCATCTGGTAGCGCTCATGACTGGAATGTCACTCAGCCATATTGCAGAACTTCTGCCTATCAGAATTCTTTCATTCCCCGAACTGCATCTCTCTGGAACTCGCTTCCCCAGAGTTGTTTCCCTCCAAATTTCAACCCACAGCTGTTCAAGTCTAACTGTTACAGATATTTTATGAACGGAGGATGCCATTAATCTGGTGTATGGATTTTTTTTTTTTACTCATTTGTTTTTCCTTTATAAAAAAAAAAAAATACACAAAACATACAAACACACATTCTCTCTCTCTCTCTCTCTCTCTCTCTCTCTCCCTCTCTCTTTCGTTCACTGTCACAAACACCCTACTACCTCTAACTTGCACATCCCCTCTGCCTGATAGGCAGAGGTGGATGAAGGAAGAAACACTCACTGTCTCACACGCACTCTAACTCTCACACACTTCTCTCTCTCTCTCTCTCTCTCTCTGTCTCACACACACACACACACACCCTGCTTGTGGTGCTGAAGAGGGACGCCTTCCCGTGCTGACATCGATATAACCGGGCGGCTCTACTGCATGGTTATATAAAAATCCCTCACCTCCCTCCCTATCCCCTGAAAGGAGGATGGTGAACTGCAAGAGAAGGGAAACTGAAACTTTCAGTCCACTCGGTTTACATTCAGATTAAGCCTGGGGTGACGACAACAACACCCTGCCTCTACGTAGCTTCTGTGTGTGTGTGTGTGTGTGTGTGTGTGTGTGTGTGTGTGTGTGTGTGACATCCCATTTCACCCCCTAACACACTCCCTGTCCCTCACTGTCACCCATTGCCTATACCAAGTCAAACAAATTTCTCGCACTACCTCCCCCTGTCACATGCTCACCAACTTTTCCTCTCAGTCTTCATCTGCAGTCCCCATACTTCCAACTCACCCTCTCTTTCTTATACCTCTTTCCTCTTCTTATATCCCTCCTCCCCATCTGTTCCTTACATCTTATTTCTTTTCTACATATCCTTCCTTCTTCCGTCTCTCCTGCCTTTCTTTCTTCCTTCCTTTCTTTTATCTTCCACTTACAGTCCATTCAGCCCTTTGTCATTCATTTCGATCTAGTCAGACCAATTCGCGTCTATCTGGTCATTTTAAAGTTATATGTTTCCTGTTCCCGACTCTAGATAGAGGACAGTAAGTTTGTTTAAGAGATCCAGTGTTCCATCTACGACACACCAACAAAGGGCTGACTCTCTGCAGCCCTCACACGTCACCTAACACTTGGCCACCACCTGTAGTGTGATAAGCTAATGATATCACAGACTTGGCTTTGTGGTACTACTAAGGGTATTTATTACGGCGTGTCAGTGGGACAATATGGAAAAGCAGTGAACATGATGATATCGAACTCAAACCCGCAAACTATTCCGTTCAACATCAGTAACTGAATTTGCGACAAAACACTACTTAGCCCGCCACCATGTCCAGCCCTTCAACAGCAGTGACTGAATTCGTGACAGGACAGTGCCTAACCCATATGTCTATCCAACTATTCCCTTGAACAGCAGTTACTGAATTCGTGACAGGACAGTGCCTAACCCATATGTCTATCCAACTATTCCCTTTAACAGCAGTTACTGATTTCGCGACCAAACAGTACCTGACCCACCACTCTATCCACTTCACCATCATCAGCGTTCATTACGTTAAATCGGGAACATTTTAACCATTAAGCTTAAAAGCTTGAAACCGATGACTTTTTTTTTTTCCGTTTATCTCCCGGCAATTTTATTTGCCTTTGGAAAGACTTGTCGTATATGAAAGGTTAGATGTAGGACAGTTAAATATAGTTTTATTTACCCTCTTCACTACCAAAAAATCTCCCTCAAGTTGGTAGGTCTCTCTGAAGCTGAAGAAAGTCGTCATAATGTAGCAAGAACAAAATTAATCAACAACAGACGTCACACGACTAAGAGAATAAAGCTTAATTCAAGTCCATTATCTCTATTCAGACACTGTTTGGTCAGCTCAGGCCAATCCAAGTCGTATCCAGGTCAGTGGGATCCATTTGCTTCCATTTAAACTCACAAATGCCGTCAAGGTCGATTCAGGCAATTCACAGTAGTTTAGATCCAGTCAGGCTAATTCGGATCAGTTTAGGGCCACTGCGGGCAATTTAGGCCAGTTTAAAGCCATTCAGGTCAAACTAAGGTCATGCCGGTGCAGGTAAACCCATTCAGGTAGTTCTGGTTCCTTGAGGCTCTTCACATCCGTTCAGCATCACTGGGCTTGGTTCAGTACAGCTCAGGACCATTTAACATTATTGTAATTAGGTACATTTAGGTTCGACTGCAGCACGTCCAGCCAGGCTATTCATACCCATTAAACCCAGTCACATCAAATAAAACCCTGATATAACAACATAGATCCAGTAACGTCCATGCAGGCAGCTTGAGGTTCCACTAGGCAACTTCAGGATCATTCACACCTACCCAAGTCAGCTGAGATGCAGTCCAATCATTCCTGTTCATTTCAGAGATATTTGAAGAAGCTCATTCAGGGCTGTTTCACTTACTTTCCATATTTCTTTTTTTAAGATACTTCGCAGTTCATCATAGTTTCAAAGGCCAGTGCGCAACATTTTAGTTATCTCCATGAAGCCTATTGATATAACGGTTCGCTGGTTATGAATTATTAAAAAAAAAAAAAATCCATCATGCAGCCCAACGCTGCAGCTAAATTATTCCACCAGCACAAATGAAACGAGCATCCTGTATGAGTAATTAGGTCATGATGCTCTATACACAAAGCCTCAGTTCGACTGGTTCAATGACTAATGAGATACTGAATATTTAGCAGGAGAAAACAGGGTGGGAGGAAAGGATTGGACCGGACAGGTAAGGTAAATGGCGTATGGCGAAGGAGGCCGGGATCAGTACAACCACTAGACGGGCGTTATAGGAGGGGCAGTATTGGCGGTGGGAAGGCGATTTTTCTTACAATACGATGTAGAGAGACAAAACAGAGTGGTTTGTGAGATGTGCTAGATGGATGAACTGGGATGCAGGTGAGACAGATTTTCTGGTAAGACAATAAGGGCGTAGTGACATTATCTTCTAAATGAACGAAAACGAACAAGAACTACAGTGAAAGTAAGCACACATCGTTTTCATGTACGTGACTTCCTACGACCCATATCAGAACTCGCAGAGGAGGTCAGTGTAGACAAACACTATATTAAGGCTCTAAATATTCAATCCTCCATGGCTCCAACACAATACCTTTAGAGGCTTTATAACATATCCGTTGCGATCTGTTTTGCCCATTTCACCTCAAGAGGGAAAGAATAGAAGAGACAGAATACGGAAGGAAAACGAAAGAAGACAGGGATAGCATGGCAGAAAATGAGAGAGAGAGAGAGAGAGAGAGAGAGAGAGAGAGAGAGAGAGAGAGAGAGAGAGAGAGAGAGAGAGAGAGAGAGAGAGAGAGAGAGAGAGAGAGAGAGAGAGTGATTAAAGAAACAGAGCTGGAGGAAGGGACAGAAAATGGGAAAGAGAGAGCAGTAGGGGGGGAGCTGGAGAGAAAGAAAAGAAGAGAAAGCAAGAGGGAAGGAAAACAGTTGGGACAGGGAGCAGGATGGCGATGAAAGGAGAGAGAGAGAGAGAGAGAGAGAGAGAGAGAGAGAGAGAGAGAGAGAGAGAGAGAGAGAGAATATGAGTCAATGGATCGCATTCTTATGAACATGGTGACTTTCTGGCCCCTCATACTAAGCGATTTAACATGCGTTTTAGATCTTGGTAATGTCCAATGCACTTTTATTTATCTGTATCGTCGACAGAAAATACGTAAATATAATACACTATTAACGTATCATGCAGCAAAAACTCACTGTCTGCCTTAATGATCCTCCTATAGTCGATAGGAATTAGTCTAAGCCTTTTTACTGCACCCACGGTCAGGGAAGGGCGCGGTGGAAGAGGCCAGACCCATTGTGTCAGAAACTGTACCACTCACTCACTCATTAACTGTCACTGCACCGATTTGAAGGATGGGACGTAGAACTAACAGGAGTGTGTCGAGGGATGGGGGTATTGGTGGTGTGCCTGGTGTGCGTATGAAGCACGTCTGGAATTTGTCTGATCTGCGTATGATGCAAATCTAGTCGACCGCGGATCTCTGTCGTGCCGGAATAGCAGTAAATATGATAAAGAAGGGCAGACCAGAACACTGGAAGGTTAACTGTACACTGGCAGGCAAAATGTGAATGTTTCAAAATTGCCTTGTGTGACTGTTACGCATAATAGATGAGAAACGGAATGTGAGTGAATGACAATGCTTTCCTCTGCATTACCGACTCTGCCTCAACAGAACGGGTGAAAAAAAAAAAAAATGTAATAAAAAAAATAGAAAAAAATCGTGTCATCTCTTGCTGTATTTTTGCCTGTCAGTTTTCCCGCCTCTCCTGGTATCACATAACTCAATTACCCTCCACCCTCCCTGCCTCTCTTATCCACTCAGTCTCAACCTCCAAATCTCACTTGCCTTCCTCTGTGTGTCCTTTGTCGTTTAACTTATTTACTATCAGGGCTATTTTGCATTTTATTCTTGATATCACCAGATGATTTTCAATTTAGAGACTTAACTGGAGTGATCAGAAACAGCATTCATTTATTCCTTCAAAACCATAAATCTATATACTATTAAAATTCCCATTCTGTTTATCTATTTGCACCCTCTAATTGGCCGAAACGGTGCATTGCAGTGCAACACTTTTTCAATCAACGTACCAAAAAAAAAAAAAAAAAAATCAGACTTAAGGAATGCGTAAAAAACAAAAAAAAAAAAAAAAAAAAACAGGTGCAACCGGCCTACGGTTGCCAAAAAGCTTGATAATTAACACACGCCCATATCTAATATTGCGAGGTAAATGCGGCGGGGCATTTCCGTGGAGTTTCATGTCTGCGCACACACACACACACACACACACACACACACACACACACACACACACACATATATATATATATATATATATATATATATATATATATATATAGAGAGAGAGAGAGAGAGAGAGAGAGAGAGAGAGAGAGAGAGAGAGAGAGAGAGAGAGTGATTCACGAGTTTTTCCGGAAACTCTGGGAAATGCAAGCTTATGCAGTTCTAAGCATAAAATACTCTATAGTATAAGTATAGGTGTTTAATGTAATGGTTTACAAGTGGGGAAATTTTCAGATCTGACAGACATGTCAGCGGGAGGCAGCCGGGCCGGTGGCGACCTTGCTGTGTTGCCGAGTTACTCAATTTTAAATTTTACACGTTGTTCTCATTCTGAACTAAACTATTCTTTCATTAATCGCCAGGTAAGTATCAGTGTGAGTTGGACCAGCCGAGTGACGATGAGAGGCAGTGGCGAGGCACTGAGGTACTGTATACACCTGCCACACCAGCCTCACCATTACGCACAACAGTTACCGCAGAGCAATTTTTCTCTGGTTTTGACTTTTTTCCACACCACCCATGAGGTAAAAGTCTTGGCACATTTTTTTTTTAAAGAGGTTTCCCCAGGAGGTCTAATCCTCTCTGAAAGCTCTGAGATGTTGATAATGAATGAATACTATTGAACAAACAAAATTAATGATGTTCAAAGTGACCGCCATCAGCTGCTATGCACTTCCTCGCACGATCTGACACAGCCTGCATTGCCTTCCTCAGAACTGTTGGGTTGTTCCTAATAATTTGTGCTGTTTCCTTGATTTGATGGATGAGTTCTTCTCTGATGTTTATCTTTTTCTTGTATGCCGGTGACTTCATGTGTCCCCAGAGGTGAAAGTCCAGATGTTAAATCTAGGGATCTTGCAGGCCATGGGTGAGGTCCTCCACAGCCTATCCATCGATCTGGGAATTCTTGACTGAGGTATTCAGTCACTTGTCTGCTGTAGTGTGGAGGCGTCCCATCTTGTTGAAAAATGATACATTGCAGTGTTTTCTGAGAAAATTAACGTAAACATCTCCTGTAAGCCTCCCTTCAAAGATATGAGGTCCAGTCAGCTGGTTGTCAATCATACTGCACCACACATTAACTGAAAATCTGTGTTGAAAGTTCCGTTCAACTGTTTCCTTGGGATTTTCTTTTGACCACCAATGTGCATTACGAGTATTATGTGATCCACTGCAGGTCAATATGGCTTCATCAGTGTATAAAATGTACTTACACAGCTGAGGATGATCTGCTAGCCAAGTACAGAAATCCAGTCGTTGAGCAGAATCCCCCGGTTGTATATGCGGAACTTGTATGTGATATGGGTAGAGTCCATCCCGCTTTATTGTTCTCGATATCTTCGCTTGTGGAACACTAAATCGGGATGAAATTCTTCTTGTACTGATGCAAGGGCTGTGATGTACCATTCCTACTATGCGTCGTACTTCATCTTGCCTCTCCATGCGTTCAGCTGTGGCTCCAACTCCAGGAAAACAGCCTTTGTCCCAGAGATGCTGGTAGACGTAGTAAAACACTTTTGCATCTGGGCTCCTTCTGTTTGGACATCTCCGTCTGTATACTCTTGCTGATGCTTCTGTGTTGCCATTGCAGAACCCATAGATAAAAATCATATCTGCATACTCCACGTTTGTAAAAGTGAATGGCATTGTAGCGAAATGTGGATGAAACCGTCCCTGGAATAAATGCGCCCGCCACACTCGCCTAGCACTTGGCGGGAACTGTCAGTTTGAGTTCTGAGGTACCTCATCTCGTATCACTGGTATGCCACCTTTGCCATGTTTACTCCTTCAATAGTAGATTTGTCACTTTAAAGTGACATACTTTTCTAAGTAGAAGAATTACTTACCTGACGATTAATGAAAGAATAGTTTAATTCAGAATGAGAACAACGTGTAAAATTTAAAAGAAAATTGAGTAACTCGGCAACACAACAAGGTCGCCACCAGCCCAGCCACTTCCCGCTCACATGTCTGTTAGATCTGAAAATTTCCCCACTTGTAAGCCATTACTTTAAACACCTATACTTATACTGTAGAGTATTTTATTCTTAGATTTGCATAAGCTTGCATTTCCCAGAGTTTCCGGAAAAACTCGTGAATCACCCAACTAGCAGGGGTACCCAGTGTTGTCGGGCCAAAAAGGCGAATTCTATAACCCTATGTATTTTAATTCAATCTTTCTTTCAACTCCAGAAAGACCATATACCTTCTGTGTTTTTGAAGAGGGATTAAAAGAGGTCAAGGAACTTTCTATTTCAGCTTTCGCAGACTAACGCACGGTATTTGTAGGCACTCGTTTACTGTTCCCATGTCCTCAAATGACCTAAGAGGCTAACCTCACATCGCCTATGTGTGAACTGGAGGTCATGTGAGTCTCCATGCCAAAAATTCGGCTGCTGGGTCCAGTCATTCGAATGTGTATTACCAGTGACCTCAAACTACCTCAGACCAGTGACCTCAAAAATGATATCGGAGATTAACCACTCAGAGCTTATGTCAAAACTGAAGGTCATGGGAGTCTCCATGCCAAAAATTGGGCTGCTGGGGTACTCGGAATTGCCCGGGCTAAAAAAAGTGAATACGCTACTGGTGACCTCAAATGACCCAGATTTGAATTTTTACCCCCCCTAACACCATCGCTGAGTCACCCTGATTCAGAATATATATGGGTCTGGGGGTCTCTGGCCCTTGGTTTGGGCGTGACTCAAGGACATACAAACAAACAACGCCACTTCGTTACATACATACATACTGTGTGTGTGTGTGTGTATGTATATATATATATATATATATATATATATACCCTGCCCTTGGGTGGGAAAGGAAGTCCGGATGATATATATATATATATATATATATATATATATATATATATACCCTGCCCTTGGGTGGGAAAGGAAGTCCGGATAATGATATATATATATATATATATATATATATATATATATATATATATATATATATATATACCCTGCCCTTGGGTGGGAAAGGAACTCCGGATAATGATATATATATATATATATATATATATATATATATATAGCCCGACGCCCTAATCCCGCAAAAGGTGGCCGCAGACAAAACGCCTCCAAGTCGCTCTGTCACCCACCATTTGACTACCCTCCCCCCAACTCACCCCCCCCTCCCTCATATACCTCTCAACTCCATCCCTCCACCTCATCCTCGGTCTACCTCTCCCTCTCCCTCCCTCCACCTCACCTACATACACCCTCTTAGTCAGTCTTTCATTCTCCATTCTCTTCACATGTCCAAACCACCTCAGTGTATTTCTCCTAATCTTCTCAACCACATCCACATCCACCCCACAGCGTTCCTTCACTTCTTCATTCGTCAACCTGTCCCTCCACGTCACTCCACATGCTCCTCTCAAGTAACTCATTTCCACTGCTCTCACTCTTGACTTGTTCCCCTCTTGCAAGGTCCATTCCTCGCTTCCATACGTCAGGGTAGGGATCACACTACTATCATGCAGTGACTTCTTAACTTCCATACTCACCTCCCTATTTCTCATCACTGCTTTCAGTGTACCAACAACCTTCCTTCCCTGCTGTACCCTTTCACGCACTTCATCCCCCAAAGTTCCATCCTTACTCATCACACTACCCAGGTACTTGAATGCACTCGCATTCTCCATATCCTCACCATCCAACCTCACTACACACTCTGTGACTTCATTCCTCTCAAACACCATAACTTTACTTTTGTTTACATTAACTTTCAGATTCCTCTTCCTACACACTGTCCCAAATTCATTCACCAAACCTTGCAACTCCCATTCATCTTCACTCAACAGTACTGTATCATCAGCAAACAGCAACACCGGACGCTTCCAAATCTCACCCTCATTCATTAGAGCCACCCCCACATCCACTGCCCTACCCTGCACCTCCTTTACAACCCCATCCATGTATATATTAAACAGCCATGGAGACATCACACAACCCTGTTTCAGTCCCACATTGAGATCAAAGAACTCACTCAGCTCACCATCCACTCGCACCGTAGCCCTAGCTCCCTCGTTCATACTCTTCACAGCACTCAACAATTTCCCCTCCACTCCATATATTCTTAATACCTTCCACATACCTTGCCTATCTATTCTGTCATAAGCTTTCTCCAAGTCCATGAAGGCAGCATACACTTTCCTTCCCTTCTCTAGATACTTCTCCACTAAACATCTTAGAACAAATATCTGATCTACACACCCTTTTCCCTTCCTAAATCCCCCTTGTTCTTCTCCAACTAGCTCCTCTGTCATATGCCTAACCCTATCAATGAGTATTCTACCATATATTTTACCAGTCACACTAAGTAGGCAAATACCCCTATGGTTACCACATACTTCTCTCTCCCCTTTTTCTTTGTATAAAGGAACAATTATACCTGATTTCCAGTCCTCTGGAACCCTTCCCTCTTCCCAAGCCGATCTACACAACTTCCATATCCACTCCACAACAATCTCACCCCCATAACTAAGCATTTCACCACACACTTCATCAATTCCTGGGGCCTTTCCCAACTTATTCTTCTTCATAGCTTCCACTACTTCCGCCCTACTGATCTCTTCCTCCCTCCTCTCATCTCTTCTTCTCCCAGCCATTCCCCAACCACTTATACTCGCACTGCTCTCACTCTCTACATTCAACAAATCCTCAAAGTGCTCCTTCCATCTCCTCAGTTTCTCTTCTCCACCAACAATCTATTATTTCTATTTTTCACTCCCCTACTATTTCCCCTTTCACACTGCCTTACTTTCTTTACCTCCTTCCAAAACAATTTCTTACTCTTCCTCCATTTCACACTCAGATTCCTCCCAAACTCTTCATCCACTTTCTTTTTACTCTTCTTCACCAGTCTCTTAACCTCCCTTCTCCTGCTCACATATACCTCTCTCTTCTCTCTCTTATCTTCTCCCCTACCTCTACTCGCTAACCATTCACTATATGCCTCCTTCTTTTGTTCCACAGCTCGTTTCACCTCATCATTCCACCATGCTGTCCCTTGCACACCCTTGCAGCTCCTCCTCACTCCACAAACCGCCTCACACGCTGCGCCTATCTCTTCCGTGAATATCTTACATACGTCTTCCACCCCTTCCATCTGCTCTAGCTCATACCTTCCCAATCTTTCTTCCACTATGCTCTTATACTCTGTCATTTTCTCACTATCTTGCAATTTCTTCACTCTTCTCACAGGAGTTGCTTCCTCCTTCGTCTCCTCAACCACTTTCTTTGCAGCTTTACCTTGGCCATCACTAAGTGATGGTCCGAGACTCCATACCCCCACCCTCTCCACACTCTTGCATCCAACACTTGTCTTCTCATTCGCTCATCCACACACACGTAGTCTATCATTGCCTTTCGTTCAACAAGTTCACCATCCATCCTCCTCATTACTCTCCATGTATACCGGTGGATCATCTTATGCCGAAAGTAGGTGTTGGCTATTGCCAACCCCTTACAAGCACAGATGTCCACCAAAGCACTTCCATTCCCATCTACGTCAGCTGGCACACCCCACTGACCAACCACTCCATCCACTCGTACATTCCCAACTTTGTCATTCATGTCTCCAATCAACAGCACTCTCTCGCTCCTCTCAAACTTGTCCATACACGCTTCTACACTCGCCCAAAACTCATCTTTCACTCTTGCCACTCGATCCTCTGTCGGAGCATACACACATACAATCGCCCACGCTTGTATACCTACTTTCATCCTCACCCATACAATCCTTGCACCCACTGTTCCATACTCTCTTATATTCTCCTTCCACTTCTTGCTTATCATCAGACATACTCCCTCTCTTGCCCTCTCATTTTCATTGACTCCCGCACACACACCTAAACCATATTCCCATTCTCTCACCCTTTCCCCCTTCCAATTAGTTTCAGTCAATTCACATATATCCACTTTTGCATCCTCAAGCACCTGAACAATCTCTCTCTCTTTCACTTCATCATTCACTCCTCTCACATTCCACGTTCCCACCCTAAGAATGTCCTTTGTCCGTTCCTTAGTCGGACATATATATATATATTCATTCATTCATTGCCAGACGCCATGTATCCCAAACGGGGTGGCCAACGGCTTAGAGTTAATTGTTTTACAGGGAGGGGAACTAATCCTCCACCAACTCCACCTGACACGTAGGGATGCCAACAGCATCTGGTGTTCCCAGGCGGTCACCCATCCAAGTACTAACCAGACCCAACGTTGCTTAACTTCGCTGATCGGACGGGAAGCGGTGTACTCAACGTGGTAGGTATAGATAGATAGATAGATAGATATAGACAGATATCGATAGACAGATATAGATAGATGGATCGATCGATAGATAGATAGATAGAGAGAGAGACGGAGATAGATAGATACAGATAGATAGATGGATAGAGATTGATTGATGGAGATAGATAGATAGATAAAGATAGACATAGATATAGACAGAAATAGATAGACAGATAGATAGAGATATATAGATATAGGTAGATAGATTTAGATATATATAGATAAATAAAGATAGATAAATAGATATAGATAGATAGATAGAGAGAGAAAGAGAGAAAGACAAAGATAGAGAGACAGATAGAGACAGACAGATAAACAGATAGATAGATAGATAGATAGATAGATAGATAGAGAGAGAGAGAGAGAGAGAGAGAGAGAGAGAGAGAGAGAGAGAGAGAGAGTTTGTCAACCTGTCTGTCTGTCCTCTAAGGAAATCACACAGGCTGCATATAGATCTTTGTTAACAGCTCTGACAGGTGTATCTTATTATGACGAATTGAAACATTTTAAACGTGTACATTACATAAGCTAAAATGGCTCCTCTGATGGCCAAGAATATAATACTAAGCAGAAATACTCAAGTCAACATGATGGAAAGATGGTAGCCAATTACTGTTGAATTTTTTACTTCTATAACCATATTATTAGTTACAGTGGGTCAGAAGGCGTGCGGTCCTAACGGACCCAGGTTCAAAACCCGGCTGGGGCAGGTAACAGTTTAAGGATTTGAATGTCATTAAATCAGGCTTTACTGATCTACCAGAAGACCCGCCGACATGTCGTAAAAATACCCCCGCTAATACCAATACACCAGTCCTGTATGAGACAGCCCTAGCATGTATTCAATATGGACGGTGGGTGTTAGCGCCGAAGTGGTGACATGTAGAGGTGTATGGTATGTAGGACTGCTGGGCCTTGATAGCAGGCTGTGAAGCCTATGCCCAGAGTCGGACACATAAAAAAAAAAAAAAAAAAAAAAAGATGGACTGACAGATTGGTGGGCAGGGTTGGTGGGTGGGTGGGTAATGGGAGAATAGGTCCATGGTAGGAATAGGTCCATGGAGAATATAACCCTGGGGAAACTGGAGCAAGGATATAATGGGAAGGCGAAGGGCCTTCTCCCACAAGGAGTGGCCATCCAGGGTCACAGGTAATGCACGATCAAAGAGTTTTACCCAGGCAACGCCGGTTACCCCTTCTAGTCTCCACTAAGTTGAATGGAAAGCGTCTGTAAGTAGCAAAACAGAAAAATGCATAATTAGACTGAGGGTTTCCACACCATATTCCAAAAGGTTTATGAGACACTCTTGTATTTCTTCAGTAGTTCAGTATTGTGCGTATTACAAATCAGTAGCAGTTATTCCACATTATATCTTTCGGGTTTCGGAAAGTCAGGGGCATTAGGTAGGGCACCTTGCTACAGATAATTTCTACAGTAAGTGATTATCTTACGTCCCTTGCAAGTTTACATAATAACAAGGCTTCCAACCTCCTCTTGAACTCAAACCATGGCGTGGTAAAGCATGGCCTCCAACTATGCCACGGAGATAACACAATGTCGCCTTAATGTTACCTTACTGGGGTAGTGATCTGTCTGTCTGTCTGTCTGTCTGTTTTTTTTTTTTCTCTCTCTCTCTCTCACACACACACACACACACACACACACACACACACACACACACACACACACTTGTTAAACTCTGTATTTCTTCAGTAACCATCTCTCTCATTCCTTAGATTATTACTTTTCTCAGAGATTTACATCATGGTTTTCGAATATTATTTTTTTTTACTTACGAATCTCACTGATTTCTTCAGTAATAAATTCAACATAGCCTATACGATAAGACCAAATCTGCTGACATTGTCTATTCGTATTTTTCAAAAAGTATTCCATTAGGTTTCCTACAAAAAACTACTTCAGAAATGTTCAAGACGCACAGGAACACCAGGAGTGTACTCAGGAGCACTGATAATTGGCTTACCGGAAGTAAACAATGAGTCGTATTAAATGACAGCGAATGAGAATGGAAAGACATTTCATGGAACTTGTCAGAGGACTCAGTATTAGGTCCTGTTTTGTTTATATATATACGGTATATAAATATATATATATATATATATATATATATATATATATATATATATATATATATATATATATATATATATAAAACCATCATCATCATCATCATCATCTGGACCTCCTTTCCCACCCAAGGGCAGGGTGTGGAGTAGCAATGTCCAGACAGCACAAACTTGCCCAATCCAAATAGGTCACACGCCCATTCACTCATCATTCAAGCCCCCGGAATTCTGGCTCTACGGGATACGCCAAAAACATTCACCACATTCTGCAGCTTCACACAAAAGTATCCGATTGAGTCAGTCCGGACGCTGCCATGCTCACAAGGGGTGCCAAATCCCTGATCATGCACTTCTGCTCACAACATTCATCCAGCCAGCTCGATCTCTTGTCAGTTCCCTAGCCTCACCGACTTCCAAACCTCTCTTCCTCAAACACTCATCCACCATATCTCTCCACCTTCTCCTTGGCCTACCTCGCCTCCTCCCTTCTTCAAATTAACTCAGGTATACCTTTTTCACCTCTCTATTATTATCCATTCTTTCCACATGACCATATCATCTCAGGACACTCTCTTCGTTTCTGGTGTCCAACGACTTCCTCACTCCACACCTATCACGAATTACATTATTTCGTATCCTATCCACCCTCTGTACTCCACATACATTCCTCAGCAGTCCCGCGTCCACTGCTCTTACTCTTGACATTTCATTTTCATGCCACACCATAGTCTCACACCCATATATATATATATATATATATATATATATATACGGTATATAAATATATATATATATATATATATATATATATATATATATATAAAATTTATCATCAGCCACTGCAAGTCCAGTGCTGAACAATGGCCTCCCCCATCCTTTTTCAATTATTCCTTGACTGAGCCAACCTTGCCACGTTTTGCCTGCAAATTTCTCTATCTCATCTATCCACCTTCTGCCTGGCCTTTTTCTGCCATGCTTACAATCTCTTGGAGTCCAGTCAGTCACCCTCTTGCTCCATCGGTTATTCCATATTCTTGCTACATGACCTGCCCACCTCCATTTCTGTTCTTTTATAATTTTTATAATATCTGCTCTCTCACCCAAGTTGGTCTTTTCCTGTGCCTTAAAGATGCAATATTTCCAATATTTTCCTTTCCATGGCGCTTTCAGAACGGATTAATTGATTTTCCAGGACTCATAACCGTACGTCATAGCTAGGATTATGCATTCATTTTATACTTTTCGTTTCAAACATACTGCCAAGCAACTTTTCACAATGTCTCCATGTTTACCGAAAGCTTTCAATCCAGTTGTAATGCATCATTTTATATCATTATCATGGTCTTTCCTTAGTTTTAGTATTTGTCCCAAGTAATTGTACTCCTCGACTTCTTCAAGAATTTCTTCGCCTATTGTGCTGACGCTCATTGGTGTATTTGGATAAAACATTAATTTTACCCTTGCCCATCTGTAGCCGTACTTTGAGATTTTCTCTATTTAGGCCATATTACATTTCTGGCAATTTGTCTGTTGTTTTAGAGATTAGGACAATGTCATCTACAAATCTTAAATGATTTAGTTTTTTTTCCATCTGTATTTGCTCCTTTGTTCTCCTGGTCTAGTCTTCTGAAAATACTTTCTAGGCATGTAGTCAATAATTTTGGCGAAATTTTATCTCCCTGACGAACGCCCTTTTCAATCTTAATTTTTTCCTAGCCTTCATGTAATTCAACTGTAGCAGTTCCTTCTTTACATATATTTTTGAGCAGTTTTACAATGTTCTTAGTTATCATTGTACCTGCATACGCGGCATCCCCTATGTAATGAGGTCTCGCTCCATCCACGTTCAAATTGTTCTGAAGATGTTCCCAGGATGGAACGAAACATTACCAAGTAGACTAACATTTGGACAGCTACTCAGAAGTATGAATGAAAATCAATGTGGCTTAGCCTGATGCATCGAAAGCATTGAGCAGAAGAAAAATAAAGCAGAAACAGCAGTTGCATTCAACCTTGTTTGCTTACAAGAAAATATCTTACCTGGCTATGCAAATATAAACCTTCATGGCAAGGGAGTCAGGGACACTGGGATTATCCACAGGTTCAGGAGAGGTCTTGTGGATCGTCAACTACAAGAGAAGCAGAAGCTTGTCACATAAAGTAAAGTAAAGTAAGCGTCTGTGATGTTTGAACAAGATGGAAAGAAGCCTACATCCTCGAAAATATACAAAAATCCGTTGAAGATGAATTACACCAACTACAGCAGCAGCACCGTCAGGGCGTGGAATCTAGAAACATTACCATGCTTTCCAGCATGTATGGCAACAACATTAAACCCCTCAACCTACGACAGGATTTGTTAACCTTGTCCCCAACCTTGAACTGACGTAGGAACAAGAAGAAATACTATATAATGGATCAACTGTCATTTCATGACTAAACCCAGACCCCCCCGCAAGAGGCTTGAAGTCCTCCTAGACAATATTAAGAAATTCGAAAAAGAAGAGAAAGTCGACACAACAAAAGAACTCCAAGCCTTCCTGATGACCGAAACTTTTATAACAAGGGGCTCATTCCAATGCAACCTCGTACACAAATGACACTTGCACGCAGCCAAACAACTTCGTTCAAATGAGGACATCGTCGTCAGGAATGCAGACAAGACCACAGCTTTTGTTATCATTTCGAAGCAGGACTACTTACAAGAAGATAGATAACATCCTATCTGACACCTTCAAGTTCATGAAGAATAATCACAACCCCATGGAAGAAAATAAGAAAGAAGTCAACATTTTGACTGAAACAATCAACGTTACTGCAAATGGCTTCATCATCCCTAATGGACAGATGAATATTCCCTTGGCTATCCATATGGCAACGTCAGGACACACAAGCCAGGCTACCCCCTTCGGCCCTTCATCTCGCAGATCCCAAATGCTGCCTACTCCACATCAAAGAAATTGAACAAAATACTCACACCCCACATACCTGCCGAATACTGCCTGACATCAGCTACCCAGTTCCCCGAGATTCTGAAGTATGCATCCTGTGCAGAAGACCAAATCATCGTATGTTTGGACGTCGAAAGCATTTCTACCAAAGTACCCCTGGAGGGAACGATACAATTAATCCTCGACCGAGTAAATAGGTGTGAAGAAACTACGCCCTTCGGAATGCCAGAAACGTGCCTCCGCAACCTTTTGGGACATTGTACTAAAATGACCTCCTTCATCTGTCCCCTTGAAAAGATGTATTGCAAGGCAGATGGTGTTGCCACAGGCAGCCTTCCAGGAGTCCTCTTTGTAAACTTTTTTATGGGTACAATCTATTGATTAACAACGGTCTTTCAGTCTACTGCCGCTATGTCGACGACATTTTCGTTATTTTAAAAGACATCACAGAACTTTCAATCCTCAGACAGCGCCTCATCCGCCTTCTGCCCAAATTTCACTTTCGAAGAGTCTACCCAAGGCCGTCTCCCCTTCCTCGATGTCCTAGCGACCACCCGCAACTCTTGATTCCCAGCTGCAGTCTACGTAAAGTCACCCAATAAAGGACTCTCTCAACAGCAAAAGCAGATGTCCTCAGCGCTATCTACGCTTCGCCATCAGTGCCTACGTCCGCCAAGCTCTCAGCCACTCTTCCTCATGGAGCACTGTTCATTACGAGTTGGAAAGACTTACACAAGTTCTCGTCAGCAATGGATATCGGATTATCGACGTGGAAGACGTATGAAGAAAGCAGTTAACAAATGGTACTCAAGCTACGGCATCCCTTCCCTCAGCAGAGAAAGAATCACTTAGTACTACCGAAATTACATGTCTACAGAACATAAAACTGGCGAGGGAATAATGAAAAATATCATCCATAAAAATGTCAAATGCACAGATCCTAATTAAAGCATCGAAATAATGACTTACTACAAGACCTGCAAAATCTCCCATTTACTACTGAAGAACAGCCCTGTGGTGAAAAATACACACATGCAAGACGACCACGTCATCTACCGACATACTTCGACAAGTGAGAACTGTTGGCCTTATACCTACGTACGAATGCTGAGGACTAAATTGTCTAGGCATCTAACATGTCATCTACTGAACGCATGGATAAACAGTACAGAGCTAGTCATAACACCTCTCTCACCCACCAGCACCTTGAAAAAAGTACCGAAATAATTGACCGTGAAAAAGACCCACGTCGACACATGTTTCTGGAAGCACTTTATATTTCCGAACTGAAACCTGCAGTCAACTCACAAGTGGAAGATTTACAAGTCCTTGCAACATGCAGATCACAAAAATCAGTGGGCTAACACATTCCACCATTGAGACAGCCACACATCTTCATGGGCGACCAATTGCGTGGTAGCACGAGTCGGCATCCCCTACATAATGAGGTCTCGCTCCACCCGCCATCAGATTCGTCTGAAGATGTTCCCAGGAAGGAACGAAACGTTACCAAGTACACTAACCTTTGGACAGCTACTCTGAAGTCTAAATGAAAAGCAAAGTGGCTTAGACTGACGCATCGAAAGCACTGAACATAAATAATGCAGAAAAAGCAACTGCATTCAACCTCGTTTGCTTACAGAAAAAAATTATATATATATATATATATATATATATATATATATATATATATATAGTTTATATAAATATATAATTATTTATATATATATATATATATATTTATATATATATATATATATATATATATATATATATAGATAGAGAGAGAGAGAGAGAGAGAGAGAGAGAGAGAGAGAGAGAGAGAGAGAGAGAGAGAGAGAAGATGGTAGTGGGAGCTGTTTCTGCTTTCGCCTGTGTTGCATGTATTATTCAAAGAGCCCTCCTGAGCAAATTCCTACGGCCCCTGTGGCTTGTGCAGTTCTGTTTATGTCTGCAGGTTATTACTGCCATTCTCCCTACACCGCACTCTATTTTCTCACTGGTTTTTCCCGGCACATTTCTTTTTATTTTCTCAAATCCCATTCTCGCTCTCTCTCTCTCTCTCTCTCTCTCTCTCTCTCTCTCTCTCTCTCCCCGCCCTACATTCCCTTCCCACTCTCATTCAATTTCCATGTTGTTAAGAAGAGCCTGATACAGCCAGTGGGAGAAGCAAAGTGGAATAAAATTATATATACTGTATACGGAAAAAATATGTTTATAAATAACATATATTTATATTTATCTGTCTATCTATCTATCTATATACTGTATTTACCTATATCTTGGTATTGTGATACCAACTCTAACGTACGGAAGTGAAGCTTGGACGTTGTTGGAAGGACACAAGTCAAGAGTGAGAGCTGTGGAAATGAGTTATTTAAGAGGAGCCTGTGGAGTCACATGGAGAGACAGGCTGACGAATGAGGATATAAAGGAGCGCTGTGGTGTGGATGTGGATGTGATAGGAAGCGTTGTGAGGAACACACTGAGGTGGTTTGGCCACGTGGAGAGGATGGAGGGTGAAAGATTGACGAAGAGAGTGTATGTGAGTGAGGTGGAGGGTGGAAGAGGGAGGGGGAGACCGAGGATGAGATGGAGGGATGGGGTGGAGAGGTATATGAGAGAGGGGGGTGTGAGTTGGGAGCAGGGCAGTGAAATGGCGGGGGACAGGGCGACTTGGAGGCGATTTGTTTGTGGCCACCCCAAACGGGATTGAGGCGTCTGGCAATAGATAGATAGATTTATTTATCTACCTATCTATCTATCTCCACACACACACACACACACACACACATATATATATATATATATATATATATATATATATATATATATATTATCTCATCTCTCATCAGCCGTTTGAGTGTCCACTGCAGGACCGGCCTATCCCGACCGACGTGGGGACGATACAGCCAATGTATCTCTAACAAGTGGCTTAAGCTGTCTAGTAGAGATTGTATGTAGGATGAGAAGTGCTTGTAAGTGTAATTGTAGTGTTGGAGTGGCTTTGGATGTGTGTGTAGTCTGTGATCAAGTGTGATAAAGCCGACTGGGTGCAAGCATTCTTTACAGTATGCGACACTGGTTCAACCACAGCACCCCTTGTGTCCGCCGATGCAGGACGTGGCCTGAAGAATGCTCCCAATGTTTTTTACCCTGGCGGGGCGCGAACCCTTGTTCTTCAGTGTACGAAAACGCACACTTTACCGCTGTACCACAGAGGCTCCATATCCTTGTTTCACTCTACTTTCAACTTCTTTTGCACATTTTCCTCTCTTTTCTATCATCGTACCCAGGTATTTGAACTCTCATCAATTCCAGTCTCTCTCCATTCACTCTTACATCGCACTGGGAGTCACCTTCTCTCTCAAAAACCATCACTTTTCTCTTTTCTACATTTACTCTCAAGACACGACGCTTACAGACATCAGCAAAACTCTGCACTAGCCTACCAAGTTCCTGTCCAGTACTTGCAAGCAGTACTGCATCATCAGCATACAACAATTTTGAGATATTCCATCCATCACCATTCATTACCAACGCCATCCCTTTCTCCATTACTCGTGTTTTTACTTCTCTCATCACCCCATCCATATATATACAGAACAACCATGGGGACATCACACAACCTTGTCGCACGCCCACACCGATCGTGAACCATTCACTTAGATGCCTATTAACCCTTACACATTCTTCACTACCATCATAAAAACTCTTGACGGCACCTAGCAGCTTACCCTCTACACCGTACATGCGCAAAACTTTCCAGTCCTTCTCTGTCCACTTTGTCATATGCTTTTTCCAGATCCACGAATGCCATAAACATCTTATGGTCCTTCTCACAAGCCTTCTGTACTACTGTCTCGCTGCAAATATTTGGTCCACACATCCTCTGCCACTCCTAAAGCCATCCTGTTCGTCACTCACTAGGACTTCAGATATTTCTCTTACTTTCTCTATAATAATTCTTCCATATACCTTCCCTACCACACTCAATAAACTTATGCCACGATAATTCTTGTACTCACTTTGCTCGCCTTTATTTTTGTACAGGGGTACAATCACAGCCTTTTTCCACTCTGCAAGCACAGTTTCACTCATCCTTGCCTTCTTACATATCTCCAACAAGCACTTCATTCCACTCTGTCCATTACACTTAAGCATCTCTGCATACACCTCATCAACTCCAGCTGCTTTCCCATATTTCAGCCGCTTCACAGCACTCTTCACCTGTGCGAGTGTCACGTCTGCTGGTACTGCATTCCTTCTCTGCACATCCCCCAAACCAATCATGTTTACAGCCGCTCTGCTCTCTCTATTCCTATTCATCAGGTTTCAATATACTATATTCTTTCCATATGATCCTTACTTCATGTCCATGGGTTAATAATTTACCACCTACATCCTTCACACCATCACATTTTTTTCTGCTTTCACTTCCACATTTCCGCACCTCTTTCCAGAATAACTTTCTATTTTCAGAGAAGTTTGCATTCCTTTTTATTCCTAGATCCTCATTTACCTCCTTCTTTTTCCTCTTCACTAGTCTCTTTACGTGCTTCTTGCTCTCAACATATTCAGTCCTTATTTCAATTGAACCCCTGTTCTGTGACCACTTCAGCCACTTCTTCCTCTTTTCTTCCATCGCTGTCTTTATCTCCTCATCCCACCATGCCGTACCTTTCTTCTTTGTTGTTACTCTTGCCGCATCACACACCGCATTAGCATTCCTAACTAAGCAATCCCTATATGAATTCCACAGGATGTCCAGATCCATTTCATTCCAATTTAGTAATTCTAACTCGTCCTCTATTTTGGTCCTGTAATCATCTGCCATTTCTTTAATCCTCAGCTTCTCAGCTTTCAGTCTTGCTCCCTGGCTGCTCCTCTCTCTCCTGATCCACCTCACTCCTCTCAGCTTGATCTTGCATATCACAGTCATATGATCCGACAGACCTGCTCATCGTCCTCTTACGGCCCTAGTATCAGCAACCATTCCCATCATCGACCTTTTTAGAGCACGTAATCAATCAGGCTTTTTTCGACACGATCCCCGTTCCCTCAATACCATGTATATTTATGTGCATCTTTGTGTGTGTGTGTGTGTGTGTGTGTGTGTGTGTGTGTGTGTACGTCCTTTTATCTCTGTTGCCTGACGTCTCATCCTGTGAGAAATTACTTCGTCAAAAGACCTACCAGGAGCTATCGTTCCTACCTAGTAACGACGTCTATTCTCTTTTCTTAGGAAAGACCATAGTCGCATATATATATATATATATATATATATATATATATATATATATATATATATATATATATATATATATATATATATATATATTTTTTTTTAAATAACAGAACAGAAAAGGAAAAACAAATGAATAAAAAAAAATCCTTACACCAGATTACTGGTGTCCTCTGTTCATAAAATATCTGTAACAGACTTGAACAGCTGTAGGTTGAAGTTTGGAGGGAAACAACTCTGGGGAAGCGAGTTCCAGAGAGATGCAGTTCGGGGAATGAAAGAATTCTGATAGGCAGAAGTTCTGCAATATGGCTGAGTGACATTCCAGTCATGAGCGCTACCAGATGCCCGTGTAGCACGAGGGAAGGCGTGGAGAGGTGGCACCATAGACGCAACTTCGTCTGAGCATTTGCCATAAAAATATCTGTAAAATAATGCAAGGGAGGCAACATTCCTTCTTACTTGCAGGGGAGGTAGTTTATTTATAATGGCAGGGTTGTTAATGATTCCAACAGCTTTGTTCTGAATTTTGTATAGTTGTTTTAATGCAACCTCTCCACATCCATTCCATAAGGGTGAATTAATATTCAGGTTGAGACCGCATATGACTCTTATAAATTAAAGCTAACTGCTCGTCAGTGAAGAAGTTACGGACTCTATACAATAATCCAAGTTTCTTTGAGGCGGTTTTAACAAGTGATCTAACATGAGAGGTCCAGCTGAGGGCGTTGTTAAGTGAGACGCCGAGAGATGGGAAAATTAGTAGCACTGAAGGTAATATACGAATTTGGCAATATCTGTCTATTAGTAAATTGTATATATTTAGTTTTACTAGCATTAAATGAAACAAGGTTGTTTTGTCCCCATTCACTGATCGTAGATAGGTCTTGATTTATGGAGATGGCTGTACTGAGCTGAGAGGTAGAGATATTAGACTTTGTAAATGGGTGTCTGAGTGTGAATGAACTATGTAGTGTTGAGTCATCTGCATATAAGTGGATGGGATTGTGGGTGGCAGATAAGAGATCATTAATATGAACCAGGAACAGGGTTGCCGCCAGAACTGATCCCTGTGGCACACCAGCGTTGAGTGGAAATTGGAATATATATCGTCTACTTTTACTCTTCTCTCTCTCTCTCTCTCTCTCTCTCTCTCTCTCTCTATATATATATATACTCTCTCTCTCTCTCTCTCTCCCTCTCTCTCTTTCTGTCTGTCTGTCTGTCTGTCTGTCTGTCTCTCTCTCACACACACACACACACAAACACACACACACTAATTCACATTGTTATAATAAGTGTTAAATTATTTACTAAGCACCTCACGCTACATCACGATAACGTACAATTAACTTTGTTCTTCCTACGACCAGATTATATATGATTCTTGTTTTTGGGTTGCCCTTTTGTAGTGAAGTATAGTTTCTTACCCCTTCCCTATGAGCAGCAAGATACTGTAAGTACCTGAACAAAGTTACTGTACTTTCATAGACAACAGCTAGAATAAAATAAAGGCATTAAGGTAGTCTGTTCACCAAATCGTTCGATGACCCACCAAGATCTTAGAGGCCTGGGGTTAGGCTTCCCAGTCAAGATTTATAAGCTGAGAGTGAGCGGCCGCCAGTCCCTGAGTGGCATTATGTGAGCAATAAAGTCCAGTAATTAGTTGAATATTAACATGGATATGTCACATTCAGCTGGAGTGCCGTAGTCGACTAGACTTCCAGGCATCCATTTGGCTACATGGCTAACACCCAACGTAAAGTAAGTTTGCTGGGTTATAAGAAACCATTGAATTGTCACTTAGCTAAGAGGTAGCACTGGATGGTGGTCTCTCCACCTACTGTACCATCATTGTACAATGTTAGCTTATTTATATATCAGTTAATTAATTAACTGATTATTTATTTATTCATTTATGTGTATATTACTTTTGATGCATTAACTGCTTTAGTTCCGTAACTTAATAACTGTGTCATCAGTCAAGTGTTTTCAGCTTTGCGGAAGACTCAGAGAGTGAAAATGTTAACAACGACAATATTCAATATTTTCAATTCGATGACTTTCCATTAAACACAATAAAATCGTTTGACAGCAGCAGCAACATCAAATGACTTCGCCTTATTGCAGGGGATACGACAAACATGTTTATATACTTTGGTTTATTTGCTGACATTATTTTACCTTATTTTTTTCGAACACTTGTCTCTTCCAAGCTCCTATGACTCACTTTCAACTGAATTAAATCTTTTGACGTGAGGTAGAGTACAATACGAAAGCTCTTTTAAGCATGATGGGCTAATGGTGACCGTTTTAACACTCTAAGGCTCCCATGATTTTCAGCTAAACAAATCATCAATTAGCTAGAAGTGAATGCTGGCGTTGCTCCGACCCAGAATGTTCCCTACATAGCCGTATGGGTCTCCGCGGTCGAATCGGTAGAGCATGTGCCTACCAGTTCCCCTAAACTGGGGTCAGTCCGCCTCAGGAGCAGATATTTAAGAGGGAGAAGCAGTTTATATTTTCATGTGCTCTCTCATGCACCCATACTGTCTAGGTTCCCCCTGATGATATATACAGACTCTCACTACCAAATACTGCCAGTCCAAAACAATTCCCACGCGCACTCTCTCACCCCACACTCAAAAAGTCATTATACGTGGAGCTTTTATTTTTTGGCGACTGAGCCGCTCTCTCCAGTGACAGAGTGTCGTTCCTCGGCTCTATGGATCAGTTACCTTTAGGATCCATAAAACACGGCTTCTATAACAGACACCCGCCCATCCTAGCCCGACGCTAAAATGCATATACATCTCTATATACGTCATGCCCATCAATAAAACATATCGGATTGTTGTGACGAGTTAAACTGACACGTACACACACACACACACACACACACACACACACACACACACACACACACACACACACTCTCTCTCTCTCTCACACACACACACACACACACACACACACACACACGAATTTCATCCCCCCATCTTTTTATTTTATGTTATTTTGCCTTCATTACAGAATACGAGCAAACTCTGGATGAGTGTAACACCAGTTACGTCCAAACTACTGGGGTAATTGCCACCAGAATTAAAACATGAATGAAACTGGCTCCCCGGTGCATATAAACTGTTTCCTTTATGTTTCTCACTGCCTTCCTGGGCATGCGTGGACCGATCTCCTGAAATAATTGGCCTATTGCCACCAGTACTGCTGCATCTAGTCGCCGTTTCCCCTGAATGACATTATACGGCCTGAGCAATGTACTAAAACCACCTCGGTATTTTTTATACTCTTACGGGCCACATCCTGTTGTACCGCCTTAACTCACTAGACCACCAGGCGTTAGACTGTAGACTATATGTTTACCACTCAACGTTATTGAATTGCTTCCTGGATTACAGAGTACAGTCAGTCTTGTCATTCAGCGCAGTCACCTAAGATAGTGCTACATCAAATGAATGGTTGGTAAGTGTCCACACCAACTGCGACTCAGTTACTGGGACGATTGCCACCAAGACGCCACATAAAGTAAACTAGGCTCCTGAATGTACATGTGAGCTTATGTGAAATTATCATTGATGCTTTGACTTAAAATACTCAGTCGTGGTAGGCATGAGAGTGATAATGATGGCAGTGCTAGCAGTGGTGATGGTATGGATAGTAGTGACAGTGGTGAAATACAATAATAATAATTACAGTTGTGGTAGTGATAAGCATCTGTCAAATTGGTATATCACTTGAGATAATTACCTGGCAATACCGTGTACGTTCACTTGTCCATCTATCTATCTATTGCCAGACGCCTTAATCCCGTAAAGGGTGGCCACAAACAAATCGCCTCCATGTCGCCCTGTCCCCCGCCATTTCAATGCCCTGCTCCCAGCTCACAGCCCTCTCTCTCATATACCACTCCACTCCATCCGTCGATTTCATCCTTGGCCTCCCCCTCCCTCTCCCCCCCCTCCGCCTTACTCACATACACTCTTCTCTTCAGTCTCTCGTTCTTCATCCTCTCAGCATGAATAAGCTTAATTTGGGCGCTGTTATGTCGGTAATCCAAAGGATGCAAGTTTCCGTATGAAAACGAATATGGAGAAAACAAGGGAGTTCAGTTAGAGAGAACACTAAAGGAATGAACGCTGATGGTGAGGAAATTAAGATAAAGCAAGGATAGAAGGGGTCAGTCCAGGACATCTCAGGTAGTCATTATCTGGAAACGGGTCGATGCTGCGAACGTCTCTGGTTTCCTTCCCTGGGGATTCAGAGGCATTGTCTGTTACCTAATGTACTTGTATTTGAGATTATTATGCAATGTTTAATATTCGTGTGGCTAAGTGTAAACAGCTGAAAAAATTATGGCAGAATGATGAACCCTTCTCACTACCAGTCAATGCCGAAAAGTCCAACGATTGAATGATAAACAGGAATCTGGGTCCTGATTGTTGATACAGGAGCCCTTGCTCTCCGTCACCTGTTTTCCATCCACCTTGGGAGTACTGCCCATTTCGACCGATGCCACAGCCTTCTCCCTGAAAGTTGCAGTCTCTACATCTGCCCTTTAAATACTGTACAGCTGTGTTCAAAGTTCCTGGTACACACTCTTAAAACTATGTCTCTTTATTGATAGTGAAGGATTTATTAAGCAACCCCGTAGAGTGACCACTCTTAAAAGGTAGTATCATACCATTGCACTAGATGTAATATAACTTACCGAAACTCACAACTATTGCCATATCCTACTCAGCGTTCCACTTGCTGTACCAAAGACTTCTGAATTCAGCAGTAGTTCTTAATACACGATTGCTTTTCAAAATATATTACTGATGTTCTTATCCACATGTCTCCCTTTCAAAACGTTATCCATATCCCCCGATTTACTGTATTTACCATCAGTGTTCCGTGATGATAACTTACTTCCCAAGGGAAGTTCTTGATACACAGAGTAGTTGACAGCTGCCTTAAATAAAACAAAGTTCCATTCTTTCAAACGCAGTGTGTCCAGACATCTCCAAATGACCGGATCTTGAATTTGGCTCTCTCTTGTATTTTGTTTTTCTCTTGGAAGGATCAGTTATTGCGGGCTCCTGGCATTTGGTTCCTTCTTCCTCGCATTAAAAAAAAAAAGGCATGATTTTTTTTCCTTTGCTTTCTGTACTTAACCCGTTCTATCCATTCATCCATCATCTAATCCTGTGTTGCCCCATGAGGAGCATAGGAGCCCGGGGCTAGGAAAGTTGGTCCTAACATTTAAGATGAGAGTGACCAGCCTCACTCATCCCTGAGCAGCATTACATGAGCAATAATTCCCAACCATCCCTTGGATACAAACCGACACAGGCTCAATCAGATTGGAGCGCCTTAATTACCCACTAAACCACCAAGCTCCATAACTTGACCCGTTCTCTACGTGGAAAAAGGAGGTTGGGATGATAAGAGCGATTTGCTTGTTTATATTAAATATGTCAAAGTCCGATCCAGTACCTCTTTGCTATTTACTCTCCTCTTGTAACGCCAAGGTTTCCAGCACGTACAAAAAGTTACTTGAAGTCTTGAGAAAGGCATTACAGTATTTACATGAAACAAAATATATACGACAGATGCATAATACACACCGAAAGCTGTGTATAGCAGAGCCGGTAAAAATTACTTACAGTTGTCGTAAAAAGGGTATCCGTAGTTTTCAAAACCCACAGAATCGGGTAATGACCAGAGTAACATCAAAAGCCTGATACATGAAGGCATTAGTAAGGGGTCTTTGGAAGCCAGAGTCGTTCCAGGCTCTCCACTGTTCAACGAGGTGCTCATTATGGGAAGGTGACCACAATTCTTTACTAAGTATACTTAGGCAGGAAAGTTTTACGGTACTTTGAACTAGTGAGGTCGCCAGGAATGACGTAAAGGTGGGGCGGCCGGGGAGTGGTGGCGGCTGAGAGTGTGGATCAGGACTGGGGAGGAAAAAAAAAAAAAAAGACGAAAAAAGAAATGAGGTAAAGGAGTCGTGAACGAGACGGAGGCGATTCATCACGAAAAATCATACTACTGGTGAAGTAATGAGATATAACAGAGTGCTGATATGCTGTTGATTGTTTATTATGAAGTTAGGTTTAAAATGCTTACCAAACTACGAGAGAGAGAGAGAGAGAGAGAGAGAGAGAGAGAGAGAGAGAGAGAGAGAGAGAGAGAGCACTTAGATGGCCATGATTCATTTAATATACTTCTATTCACAAGTCAAAGGAGGAAGCACAAAATTTCTTTAATGGGGAAGGCCGTGTTTCATTTTTCCTTCTGGATATCTCTATAAATATTCAGATACAACACCGATACTGGAAACATTCTATTTCCATCTGTCAACAATCCTATATAAGTTTGAGGCAATTAGAAACTTGGTCACTAACAATTGTTGCTTATCCAACTGAAGTTTCCTGAAGACATCGTACAATATTTTGGTAATGATGATGTGCCACAGGAAGTAGTGGTTGTTGGGAGGATGGGTTGAGTCTTCTCTAGTTCTGGACTGACATTCTTATTGGTCAAAGCTGTCTGCCCATCAGAATTAATGCTATTTACCCGAACGTTCAGACGAATTTAATAACAGCTAACAGACAACAGATATTCTGAATCCCCCCCCCCCTCGAATAGGTAGTCAACCAAAAAAGTATCGGTCCTCTTGGCGCACGTATAATTCTGGAATACGGACGAAGCATTGTGATATATGGGACATCCTGTGGTTATAAGTGCAAGTATTGTCCTTAGTATTAATTAGCATCACAATGACCTTAATCGTCACATACTGGGTGGTATTAATTTTCAGAGAACATGTTTATAGTCATGTGCGTCTGCAACGCTAGCTCATTTTCACAACCGACGATTCCAAGGGGTGTGATGCTTTTTCGGTTGAATATACATACATGTACTAATATGAAAGCGATACCACCCTTCACACTTAATTCATTGTTGTAATAAAGGAACTTTAGGGACTGGTTAACTGGGGAAGTGAATGTGAGACAGAAATATGCGGGCCAGGCACTTAGTATCATTCCGGAATACAGACACACACAAACATGCACTTGCTCGCATGCATGCATGAGCACACACACACACACACACACACACACACACACAAATACTCTCTCCTCTCTCTCTCTCTCTCTAATCGGAAGGAGCGTCGTAGTTCAGTGCAGTTCTCGTCAGCCAGGCCGTCGTCAGAAGGCTGGGCGTTGTAGCCTCCCTGCTCACTCCACCCGAGGGGCCAGTCTGCAGGAAGGAACAAAATACTGAATATAACCCCTGTTATTTCTTCCTCAACATAACACTAACTAGACGGGATAACCTATACAATATATAGTCCACATTAACCTCATACCTACAGGATATCTTTCTTAATTTGAAACAAAAATATGATGGCACGAAGAATAAAACAATAAAGATGATTTCTATATTTGAGAGTTAAGCAGACTCAATATCAGCTGAAAAATACGCCGAAAAATCCAACAATTTTCCCTACATCCTTTTTTTCTTCTTTCTTTTCCCAGTTTACAAGAAACGTTTTCAGTTTCACATTTTCTGTGGCCATCATTAACCAAGTTCAGTACGAGATGTTTTCTTAAATTGAACAACATCGTCTGACGGAAGAAGAGAAAATTGAAAACTCTTGATCTTTCGGTATTATTTACAAGAAACCACGCTGTAAAAGAAAAAAAAGTTTCTATGAGCCATACACTCTTGACTCCGACAGTCAGATGACGCCCTGTATTACTATTACTGCTTCAGCCAGACAATGTAATTCAACTCAGGAACGATCTTTGGTAACGAAGAGGGTATTTACGATTATAACCTCATCAGTTTGAAAGAATATATTCAGAGATAATAACAATACTAGTAATAATAATAATAATAATAATAATAATAATAATAATAAACATTTGGAGAGCGCAGATTATAATATTGAAATCCAGAGACTGATAAATTTAATTACAGCCTGCCATTCTAATTGTTTGAACGAGGAAGCGTATTTCCTTCTTCTCTTGCCATCTGCAGACGAATTACTTCAGTTGACGAAACACATGTTCAACTCACGGGGTTAGATATAACATGTCTGAACTCATTTTGAGAAGAGATGTCTTTCTAGTGTTGAATAAAATCTATTGGGGGAATGAACAGGAGAGGACAATATAAAGAAATTCTTTGTCAGTTTTTCTTCCTCTTGTATCCGAAAATAAAGAGAATCCATATTACGAGTGTGTGTGTGTGTGTGTGTGTGTGTGTGTGTGTGTGAGAGAGAGAGAGAGAGAGAGAGAGAGAGAGAGAGAGAGAGAGAGAGATGACAGCCATGTGTGAAAATGACCAAAGTACACACACACACACACACACACACACACACACACACACACACACACACCTTTGGCTCCCCCTAAAGTTATACCACCCCCTGAGACAGATGCAGCTGGAATTCAGGATTACTCATCCTGATTGTTATGCATCTTGCATTACTCTGTCTCAGTCTGTCTGCTTGTCTGTCTGTCTGTCTGTCTGTCTGTCTGTCTCTGTCTCTGTCTCTCTCTCTCTCTCTCTCTCTCTCTCAACCATTTAACCTCCAAATTTCTGACTGCTACTTCCCATATTCTTTCTTTTTCTATTCTCTTCCATCATATAATTTTTTTTTCTCCCTTTCCTTTCCATTTCATTCTCATTTTTTTTCTCACTTTTTCTGTGAATAACCTGTACTTGTCTTTCCTCCCTTTTCATAGATCTTTTTGTCTTATTCTTTTTCTCCTATTCCGTATCCCCGGTTTCCTTAACCTCCGGCTCCAATATTCATTTTTTTTTTTTTATAATTGTCTCCCACTTCCCAGCGTCTCTTTTTCGTATTTTTTTTTTTTCCCCACCTATATCACTTCTCGTTCCTTGTTTCCCTCTTACTCTCTCAAACTTTTCAGCTTCGCCTTCTCGCTTCCTATTTCTCCCTCATTTCATACTTTTATTCTTTCTTTAAATACTCCGTCTCTCGTTCACGCCTTTTTCACTTTCTTCTTTCTTTCTCTCCCTGCTCTTTTACCTGCCTGCCCGCCTGCTCAGACCCAGGCAACAAATCCCCGGGGAGGATACAAGTGGTTGATTCACTCTCCCCCGCTTCGGATTTTACCCATTTTCTCTCCATCCGTTTTCCATTTCCCTCGCAATTCCACCCGTATTCTGGTTCGTCTTTTTACCATATGATCCGTCCTACCCGGAAACTGTTTTTGTAGGAAAACGAAACACAAGGACAAATATCTGTTCTTCTGTCTCTTTAGTTCTTACTTACGGAAAAACAAATAGGTAAAATTAAATACATCAGTAAAGAAACTAAAGAAATAAACATAAATACATAATGCACTATATGATCCTTCCATAGATAGTTAAAGACAGAAGGCCAGATTCACGTTCCGTTCATTTCGAAATGCCTGGGCACACTGCAAATACAAGACTGGAGGCCAGGGACAGGGGAAAGACGGAATAAGGGAGACAGTTCTAAAGTAGACCAGTTGTGTATATGAAATGCTGAGATTACTGGTCACTTCCTGCATTAGAGCCGGACAAAACGGTGGTGAGAGTGTAAGGGAAGACGGGTGTTGCATGTCTGGCGCAATGGGAGAAATGCAGTCAGAGAGTTCAGAGGACCAGTGACCAGAGTATAAATAGTAGTGACAGAAACGAGATGGAACTGCAACACTGCGGTGATGAGAGAGGGGCTGAAGGGAGTCAGTGAGAGAAGTTGAGTTCAAGAAATCGGAATCCTCATTAGACTAGCATTTATATTTGCTGAACACATTCGTCTGGTGTTACCGATAAATATATACCCGGGTACGTCCACAACAGCGCATTTGAAACCTATTCCTTTCTGCAAATAATAAGCTCTCTTCAGTCATCCATTTGCGCATTGATATATCTGTCAGTCAAGCACAATTCTCGAGAGATCTAGCTGCCAGTACATATCATATTATAATCACGCTCTCTGTCTATAAGCACATAATAAAATAATACATTCTTACCTACTCTTTTTTTCTCGATCTACCTAACTTATAAAAATGTATGAGGGACCCCATAAAATGTTTTAAACAGCAGTAACTTATATCTTCTGTGCGTACCACAATTGAAAAAAAAAAAAAAAAAAAAAAAAGGTAGGTATATTTAAGCTACACCAATAATGAAATCAGCAGTGGTCAAGTCTCTCCCTGAGGCACAATGCAGTAATGATCCCCATGTAGGTCACGTTCCCAGGTGAGGTTACAGCATTACCTGTGCCTACTCTCTTCCCCACTCCAACGTCGCGTCTTCCTCCCGTGTGCGATGTGAAGCAGGACATTATACTGTAGGTCTTAGAAAATCAGAAGTGCAGGTGTAATCATGGTCGTGCGGTATGAAGGGAAAGAATAAGTGTAAAGGGAAGGAATAAATGTAAGACTTTTGGTCGACGAACAACTATGTGTCCATACTGAAAAGATTATCAGTATGAAAGAAGTATCAGGAAACCTAATCACTAAACTAAATGTAAAAGGTAACATTGATCGTAGTACATGCAACAACTTCGATTTAAGAAGAGGAAATAAAGTGTAAAAGCGATATGAAGAATGACTGTAGGAAAAGCAAAAGAGAAAGTAAAAAATACATATCTGTACTGGATGTCATCAATGCAAGAGTTGTTAGGAAATATGTATGTGTAATTCTACTGTGGTATTTTGGAGTGTGTATCGAGATTGCCGTATGAAACAATGTAGTAGAGTTTGGTAAAAAGCATTATTTGAAAGTGATAAAAACATTTTTCCATTCCTCCAAAAGGCTATAGAGACCTGGAAAACAATCATAGGTTGAAACAAACGTCCAATTAGTTTCAGGCGCACAGTCAAAACAGATAAAGTAAAGAATGAAACTGCACAGAACAATAAAATTCTTGGACTGACCATAGAAGTGATATGTCAGGTAGCACTAAATTTCAAGTGAGACAGGCTGCCCCGAAGAAAACAGCCGAACCTCTCTTTCATAGAGAAGCTACCAGCTATTAGACGGCTAGTTCAGAATATACAGTATATGATCGATAACAGGAAGTCCTACGTTATCCCTTACGAGGGACCCACCTGTGTGTAGGGGATCCACCTATGTCTGTGCGGCATCATGTGATAAAGAAGTACCTTCAATTGCCTCTTGGAGTTTCGAGCGGATAACAAACCACATGATTGCCACTCTGACTAAACACACACACACACACACACACACACACACACAGATATATATATATATATATATATATATATATATATATATATATATATATGTGTGTGTGTGTGTGTGTGTGTGTGTGTGTGTGTGTGTGTGTGTGTGCTTGACATCAGTGCACAGCAGCATTACACTTAGCACTCGGCTTTAACCTCGCGCCTCTGACTCACTTGTTACAGCAGTCCTGGCCAACTTCTCCCACCCCTGGCCCACAAGCCTCCCTCACACACCTGCCACACACACCTGCCTCATACTAACCCAACACCTGATTCACTCACCTCTGTAATATCTGACATCCACACCAGTCTCATACCACTCACAAAATAGTCACATAAATGCCGGCTCTCTCACTGGCCACACCTGGTCCATCGTTCCTGATTATAGAAGAATATCATCATTTAGTTCATTTTATATCTAAATTACTTGGCGTAGCTGGTGCAGTGTGTGTCAGTGTGTGATGAAGAAGTGTAAAGTGTGACAGCGAGAGATAGGGCTCCATATGGCCTGGCTACATGAGGAGCAGCTTTGTGTTCTGTGTACCTTTGTACGTTATGGCAATGTTAAGTGTACTCGTGTATAGTGCAAGGTGTGGCAGTGTTGTTTATATTTTGAGGTGTGGCGGTGTGAAGCGACACTGTGAGGTGTGGAAGTGTTTGCTATGGTAGTGTGATGTGGTAGTGAGTGCTGTGATGAAGTAAGGTATAGTGTGTAAGAAGTGGTAGTCTGAAGTGGTGTAGTGTGAAGTGTTATTAGTGTGTGCTGTGATAATGTGAAACATGGCACTGTAAATTGTGGCAGTGTAAGATATGTAGTGAGGCAGTGTGTGGTGTGGCTATGTGAAAAATAGTAGTTTCAGTTCTGACAAAGTACAGCAGGATAGTTTGTGGTGTGGCAATGTGTGGTTTGACTGACTTGTACAGTGCAATGACCTTTTTAACCACTGCATATAGTTCATCTGGTAAAGTCCAAGAAAGTTACACCGCAGGACAAAGTAAACTCCAGAATCTTGTTCTGCGTCTTAGACTACTCGCAACGGCCAAAACATTACTCATCTACTGAGATAAAAAGACAGACATAATCCTATTTCATCCTCCTGTCTCAAAAGCTTAGCTTACATAATTGGCCATCACGCGTGGATCACCTGACAACGTACTTTCCCTCTTACCTGCCTCATCCTCTCTTGCTCACCTGATGCAAAGCTATTTCCTTCCACTCCTATTTCACACATCCGGCTCATGCACCTAACATATGTTCAGCTATAAGCATCAGTTTATTTCACTGCCATGAGTAGATGAATGAACACGAACAGTGACAATGAATGCCCAGTGATGCAATCTTTGGATGCCTACAGACTTTACAGAGTATAATGTGAGAGATACATTTTTGTTCAGCAAAAGAATGAAACGACATTAATGTACATAACTGTAGAATCTCGGAAATTAATTTCTTGACACACACCAGAAACTGTACAAACACCTGATCCGACAGGTTGATTTTAATAAACAAACAGACTACGATCATGCTTCCTTTGTTTGGAATAACAACAGTATAAAAGATGCTAAGCTATGTGAGACTTAACTATGGTAACCTGCAGTTATCAAATGTGTTGGATTCTCACTTCATTTGTTCGGGATAAGCTTGGCTTAATGGATGTTAAAACCTAATGAAATATACCTAAAGTAACCTAACTGTGCTCAAGTGTGTTTGACTTTCGTATCAGTTCGGAATCCCTGAAATGCGGTGAATGTCGAAATGTAAGGAGGTCTTTCTAAAGTAATCAATAATAATCAAAGGGTCTGTAATTTTGCTTATATGATCGAAAGTCGAAAGGCGGTAAGGAATCATAAGGCGAGAGTGTATAACAAAGTAACAAACTCAAATGCCCGGCACATTACAGTGATCCAGACGTTATTACACTGCAAATACTACATAACCCTAAATTAAAAGCAAAAAGTTTCTTATAAACAACAAAAAAGAAGTAAAAACACAAAAAATCGAAATCCATTACCTTGTCTCTGTGATGCCTAAACACAGTGTACTCAAGTCTTGAGGTCACAGAGTGCGTGGACTACATACAACAGTTCCAGAGCTGACGGGCTGTATACATGAAAGATCGAATATAGGTTACATCTTGCATTTAGAGAGATAAAATAAGAAAGGGTGAAAATGTTCTAGGCAGCTGCTGCGTGCCAACCGTAATGGTGTAAGAATGCCTGATCACATGAGTCACCAGAATAATAGCAGGAACACACACACACACACACACACACACACACACACACACATATATATATATATATATATATATATATATATATATATATATATATATATATATTGTTACGGAACAGAGAAAGATAATGTACACTAAGTGAGAATGCTAAAAATCACCACTGTCCCGTAAAGTTCCAGGTTCAAAACAAAAGAGTTAGGTAAAATTACAAGTTAAAGTTTAATGCTTAAATTAACAACAAAACATTCAGGACTCATAAAGATAATGTAATGGCAAATAAACAGGTTAAATATATGGTTAACTGCAATAGCCTCTATTAACACAAAATTAGCAAGAGTAAATTTATCTAAGTCAGCCCTGATAAAATGAGATACCAGATAATACTCAGTGAATGCCAGATAAATGATTACAGATACAAACTATTATCAAAAATGACTGACATAAAGAACCCTACATGAATTACAAAATCTTCACCAGGCCCACAAATTAAACTTATGCTATACAGTACAAGAAAAAATGCAACAACAGTTATACTCAAATTACACACAGCTGCTAGATGGTTGGAGACTTCTTGAGCACTCACAATAATAATATCTGTATAGGGGAGGACAGAGATGTGAACAAAATGAGGAGCAGATCTAAGTGGCAATGATGCAGAGATTGAGCTCATTATATAGGGGCCGGCAGAGCCTGATACAACTTGTAATAAGGACGCGCAAATGAAGCAATGGGGACAAACGGTCGACAATCCCGCACTGGACAACAGAGAGAACGACTTACTCTACTATAACGGTAGAAGGGGGGAACTGAGGCAGAACACGCTCGTGATCAAACATGCAGCAACTGTGCGTTAAAAATCACACAAAGGATGATGAAATCATAGGCTATGTAACACCTCCCCACAAAGAAAAAAGAAATTTACAAAGGAAATTTCTTATTACTCTAAAACAATCTGTCTAAAGTCTAGATAAGCAATCTGCAATAACATTTTCTTTCCCCTTGTCATGTTGTATGTCTAATGAATACTCCTGAAGAAGTAGACTCCATCTTGTCAATCTCTGATTTTTATCTTTAAACTTACTAAGGAATTTCAGTGGGTTATGATCGGTATAAATGACTATGGGGTCAAAACCAGAACACAAATAAAATGAAAACTGCTGTAAACCCAAAATCAAGGCCAAAAGCTCTTTCTCAATAGTTGAGTAGTTCTTTTGAGGTGGAGTGAACTTCTTACTGTAATAAGATACAGGGTGTTCAATACCCCGATCATCCTCTTGCAGCAAAACAGCCCCAGCTCCTGTATCACTTGCATCAACAGCCATCTTAAAAGGCTTAGCAAAATTTGGAGTAGCGAGCACTGGCTGACTTAATAGAATAGCTTTAAGTTTGTTGAAAGAGGATTCACAGTTATCGGTCCAGACAAATTCAACTCCCTTTTTCAGTAGGTCTGTAAGTGGTGATACAAGAATAGAAAAGTTAAGAACAAATCTCCTGTAATAACCTACCATTCCCAAAAATCTTTGTAGCTCTTTCCTACTTTTAGGTCTGGGAAGATCACTTATAACCTGAACCTTAGCTCCTGGTGGTGCAACATGTCCATCACCAATTACATACCCAAGGTACTGAACTTTAGCTTGACCAAACTCACACTTTGATAAATTAGCTACAAGATTAGCATGAACTAAACGGTCAAGAAATTTACTGACATGGCATAGGTGATCTTTCCAGTTGTCACTGAAGATTAATACATCATCAATATAAACAACACACCCTGCCAAACCCTCTGTTACAACATTCATGAGCTTCTGAAATGTGGCTGGTGCATTCTTCATACCATATGGCATTACCGAACATGCAAAAGCCTTTCCTAGTGTTACAAAACATGAGATCTCCCTAGCACGTTCAGTCATAGGTACTTGCCAGTATCCCTTTAACAAATCAAACTTACTTATGTACCTAGCCTTTCCGATCTTGTCTATGCAATCTTCCACACGAGGGAGAGGGTAAGTGTCTGTTTTAGTTATCTGATTAACACGTCTGTAGTCGATGCAAAACCTCTGTGACCCACCTGGCTTAGGGACTAGAGTGACAGGAGAACTCCACTCGCTCTGACAGGGCTCAATCATCTTGTGGTCCAACAGGTAGCCAAGCTCCTTCTGGATGAGAGGAACTTTCACTGGGTTCACACGGTAAGGAGGCAATTTGATTGGCTTTGCGTCTCCAACACCGACATCATGCATCAACACAGTGGTTCTTCCTGGAGTGGCACGGAACACTTGCGGGTACTCCTGCAGTAATGCCGAAAACTCCTGCCTTTCCTTGGGTGGTAGATGAGAAAGCTTAGTCTGGAGATCATTCATGATATCAGGATTCTTCCCCAAACTATCACTCAGGCTCATACTGCATGGGAGAGCTTCACTTGCAGACTCGGGTGGAACAGCTACAGTGCAGACAGGATTATTTTCGTCCCGCCTGTGATATAACTTTAGCATGTTGATGTGACATAGTTGCTTGCTCTTTCTACGATCTGGTGTGGCGATGACATAGTTGACATCACTGAGTTTCTTCTCCACGAAATAAGGACCACTAAACTTGGCTTGAAGAGGTTGCCCATGAACTGGTAGCAGAATCAAAACCTGATCTCCTGGCTGAAAGTGGCGTAACCTGGACTTCTTATCATACCAAGTCTTCATCTTCTCCTGAGCAGCTCCTAAATTCTCTCTCGCCAGCTGTAAAGCAGTGGACAGCCGTTCTTTGAACTTCATCACATACTCCAGCAGGTTGACGTCATCTTCCTCCGACAGCGCATTCCTTGAGTAGCTTAAGGGGTCCTCTTACTTCATGGCCAAACAGTAGTTCAAAAGGTGAGAAGCCCAGTGATTCATTTGGAGATTCTCTTGCGGCAAACACAACGAATGGAAGACCCCTATCCCAGTCTTTCTGATGTTCCAAACAGTATTTCTTGAGCATCGAATTGAGTGTTTGATGATATCTCTCCAACGCTCCTTGGGTCTGGGGATGGTAAGCTGAAGACGTGATCTGGGTGATGCCCAACTCTTTCAGAGACTGCTTGAAAACGTTTGACATGAAATTACTTCCCCAGTCTGACTGTACCTCCTTAGGCAGACCAAACTTTGTGAAGAACCCTAGCATTTCCTTAACCACGTTCTTTGCTGAGATATTTCTAAGTGGAATGGCTTCAGGATAACGAGTAGCCATATCAATCATGGTCAACACATAAGAAAATCCTGAAGAAGTCTTAGGAAGAGGGCCCACAATATCCACCAACACACGGGTGAAAGGCGCCTCAAAAGGAGGAATGGGAACTAGAGGTGCAACCTTTTCGGTCTGATTACACTTCCCCACAACTTGACAGGTGTGACAAGACTTACAATACCAGGAAACATCCCTGAAGATACCTGGCCAGTAGAAGTGTTTCAAAATGCGTGCCACAGTCTTCCTCACTCCAAGGTGTCCTGCCAAACTGGAATCATGAGCCACTCTAATGATATCCTGCCTACAAACACGAGGGATGACATTTTGATGTACAACCTCCCATTCACAGTCGGCTGATGCTGTTGGGGGTCTCCACTTCCTCATAAGTACTCCTGACTTTACATAATAACAAGTAGAAGCACCAGCTGACTCTTCCTCACTGCAAGCAGAGTTAGCTAGACCTTTCAACTCAGGGTCAGCAACCTGCAACTCAACCAACTCTTGACGAGACAAATTATCAACACTACGGGGTACTGCCTCATCTGGTGAGTGGTCCAAATTAGCAAGAAAAGTGTCAGCTAGGATAACATCATCATCATCATTATCCTCTAAATCACCAGTAACTTTAGACTTAGCCCTAGTGACAGCACATGCAGGGAACACATCAGGGACATCACAATCCTGGGACACAGCCACTGGCTCACTAGACAACTGAGGAGCTGGACACACTTGACTTCCACCAATATCATTTCCAAGTAAGAAAGTTACACCTGACATTGGGAGTGTCTCAACCAACCCAACCATAACAGAACCATTAACAAAACCAGACTCTAAATTCACTCTGCACAGAGGAACAGAGAAGTAATTATTCCCTACACCTTGTAAGATTACAGTTTCATCAGAGGAATTAACATTAGAGCCTAGAACACTGGTCAGCATAAGGGATTGGCAAGCACCTGTATCACGATATATTTGAACTGATTTCCTGTCATTACTGTCCAGAGGACTGACAAAACCATCAGACAGGAAATTAGCACATGAACTCTTGAGAGTGTCACCCACGTTACTGCTCAAAAGAGGAGCTCCATCATGAGAATTTAAGTTACCCCTCAAAGCAGGTTCAGTTAACTCAGTTAAAGAATTCTGGGAACTCTCAAGAGTGGACACTAGACCAATTGACTGAATATTTAAAGACTCCTTTTTGTTCACATCACGCTGTCTCCTGAAACATCTCTCCGTAGTATGACCAAGCTTACTACAATAAGTACATTTACTTTTCTGAAATCTAGAGGTGAAGCTGGTATTTACTTCCTGAGAAACATCATCCTTATTCTCTTTCCTGTTACCTGTACTCTGAGTAGAGGCAACGTACTGACTCTCAGCTTTCCTTTTTCCTCTAAAATATCTCTTGTGAGTGAGAACATACTCATCAGCTAAAACTGCAGCATCAGACAAATTATCTATTCTTTTCTCATCAAGATATAGGCTTACATCTTTATAAATACACCTTTTGAAATCCTCCAGCAAAATCATCTGCTTAAATTTACCAAAATCAGAATCCACATTCTTAGAATTTAACCACTGCTCTAACAAATCTTCTTTGATTTTTGCATACTCAACATGGGATTGCTTATCTTGCTTGTAAGTTGTCCTAAATTTTACTCTATAGGCTTCAGGAACAAGCTCATAGGCCTTAAGAATCAAGCTCTTAACTACATCATAATTATCAGACTGATCCTGAGGCAAAGATGCATAAGTTACTTGAGCTTTACCGGTGAGAACAGTTTGAAGGAGTACTGGCCAATACTCCTTAGGCCAATTAAAACCTGTAGCTACCCTCTCAAACAACTGAAAATACTTTGTTAAATCAGATTCATTAAAAGGAGGGACAAGTTTAACATTTTTAGCCACATCAAAATCATCAGAGCAAGATGATCCAGTTCCACCTTGTTTCATGCGATACTCATGGTCTGCCTGAATCCTAGCAATTTCAACTTGTGCCTCAACCTCCCTAGCACGGGCCTCCTGCAGGGCTAGCTGTAACTTAGCTAATTCAATCTGCGTTTGCTCATTTGGAGGAGTTACATTAAACAAGCTTTCATTAATAATGGCAACAATTTGATCTTTAGACTGATGAGAGCGAACAACAAATCCCAATTGTTGAGCAACAATCTTAAGTTCATTCTTTGTTCTGTTTTCTATATCACACACTGTTCGCACATTTGACAAAAAATCTTTGGCTTCATCAAGTGTAGAAATAGTAGCCATCATGAATATATCACAGTCACAAAATATCAAACAATATCCTTATGATAATATCCTGAATATCCTGATATGAGGTCGCCAAATTTATGTTACGGAACAGAGAAAGATAATGTACACTAAGTGAGAATGCTAAAAATCACCACTGTCCCGTAAAGTTCCAGGTTCAAAACAAAAGAGTTAGGTAAAATTAAAAGTTAAAGTTTAATGCTTAAATTAACAACAAAACATTCAGGACTCATAAAGATAATGTAATGGCAAATAAACAGGTTAAATATATGGTTAACTGCAATAGCCTCTATTAACACAAAATTAGCAAGAGTAAATTTATCTAAGTCAGCCCTGATAAAATGAGATACCAGATAATACTCAGTGAATGCCAGATAAATGATTACAGATACAAACTATTATCAAAAATGACTGACATAAAGAACCCTACATGAATTACAAAAACTTCACCAGGCCCACAAATTAAACTTATGCTATACAGTACAAGAAAAAATGCAACAACAGTTATACTCAAATTACACACAGCTGCTAGATGGTTGGAGACTTCTTGAGCACTCACAATAATAATATCTGTACAGGGGAGGACAGAGATGTGAACAAAATGAGGAGCAGATCTAAGTGGCAATGATGCAGAGATTGAGCTCATTATATAGGGGCCGGCAGAGCCTGATACAACTTGTAATAAGGACGCGCAAATGAAGCAATGGGGACAAACGGTCGACAATCCCGCACTGGACAACAGAGAGAACGACTTACTCTACTATAACGGTGGAAGGGGGGAACTGAGGCAGAACACGCTCGTTATCAAACATGCAGCAACTGTGCGTTAAAAATCACACAAAGGATGATGAAATCATAGGCTATGTAACAATATATATATATATATATATATATATATATATATATATATATATATATATATATATGTCATCATCATCATCATCATTTTCATCATCATTATCCGGACCTGCTCTCCAGCCCTAGGACAGGGTGAGGAGTGGCCATGTCCAGACAGCCCAAATTTGCCCGATCTAGTGGGCCACGCTTCCATTCGCTCACCAGTCAAGTCCCCAGAATCCTGGCTCTATTTGATACGTTAGTGGTGGATGGGGGCGCGCATCATCCACTCACTCAATGCAGGGATGCCTTATGGTTTCTACAACATATGACTGAAACAAGTAATGTATGACAAATATAACCTATTCATATAGAAGAACAATTCCAAAACTGATAGCAAGAATAAGCATAAAAAGATGTCACCGTTGACAGGAAGTTATAAAGTAAGGGACTGTGGATCAAGTAATGCCACAAGAGAAGCAGGTCTGTCACTTGCCCTCAGGAATTATTCTGGTACGGTGGCCTAGCCTCAGCAGTACTTACAATCTTACGGGGTAGTATGGGGTTGGCTATTGTTTCCTATGGCTTACAACAAAAACAGAAGCAACAGCATCACTATCATAATCATCCTCACCATCAACATAATTATCATATCATCATCATCGCCATCGTCATCATCAGTCACCATCATCACCATCGTCATCATCAATCAACAGCATCATCGTCATCATTATCATATCATCATCATCATCATCATCATCATCATGATCCTGTATGCTGACACTCTTTCAGTACAGTAAAGTCCTATAATATTTTAGCATTTCTCCTCGTCACCGGGTGGATATCTATTGTATATTGTCAGTTTCTTGTCACTTTCATTCTTCTAAACAATTTTCACCCTGGAATCATTCCTTTATTTCTTCACCAGTTCGTTTCAGCATCATCATCACCATCGTCATCATCAATCACCATCATTATCATCACTCATCATTATCAAATCATCATCATGATCATCTAGTATGCTGACACTCTCTCAGTACAATGAAGTCCTTTTATATTTTAACATTTCTCCTCGTCACAGGGTGGATATCTAGTGTGCATTGTCAGTTTGTCTCCACTTTCATTCTTGTAAACAATTTTCACCCTGGAATCATTCCATTATTTCTTCACTAATTCGCTTCAAACTTGGCACAAAGGTTCCTTGGGCCAATTCCCTCGGATTTCGTATGTGGGCCTTTTAAACTCAGACCATACAAACAAGCTTTGGAATCCAGTCCATCCTGCCGTCCCTTGGTAATGTTGGCAGTATTTGATTCGTGCTATATTCACGCTGCGTTATGCACTTTGAAAGACATTTCGAAATCGTGGTGTTTGATATGGACTTCATTAACCCGTTTAGTCACACAGCTGAATATAATGGACTGGAGGTAAACAAGATATAGTATGCTAATCGTATACACAGTCGGAGTTAACATCCTGAATCCAATGACGTATTCTGTTTTATTCCTGCTGTCTACAGACGATTTCATTCAGCAGAAGAGAGATTTTAAAACGAATGGATATATTATAGTCATCAGCAACCCTTTCACTGCGAGAGTTCCTTTACAATATATAAAAGCTTCTGGAGTTATCAGGGTAAACATGAAACAGACATCATCAAAGAGAAGGGTAACAAGCAAAGTAGGTGTGGGACCAATCCAAGCATACGGAAAATATTTCTTTGGTCGGTTTAGAGTCGTGAACTGGTCGTGAATCTTAGTCTCGTGTTGTACGTGGTTTGGCCGATTTCCTAATACCTCTTCCTTAGCGATTTATTCTGCTTGTTAGGCGTTTAATATTGAACAGGTGAAGACAAAAAGTATTACTGTAGTTTTGAGAAAACGTAGTCTACAGTGTCTAGTTTTTTCTTCGTTTGGTTTAAGCTTGTTATTAATAATGGCTCACTTAGAACACATATGGTGTGAAAATGTTTCTTTAGAATAATTTTTCACGCGTTAAAAAAGAAAAAAAAATCAGAAAAGACCACCTATCACCTTTATTTTTTCACACAGCATGCAGTTTCACCTACAAGTAAATAACCGAACACGTACTTGTTTTAAGTTAGAACATAATACCAAAGAAAAATATTTAGTCTTTGTCTAAAGAAACCATGTAAATAATCTGTCTATTTATTATCACTGGGTTTAGTTTATTATAAAATAAATCGAACATAAGTTAATTATAACGGATGTCCTCCTTTGTCTTTACCGTTGAACCTGCTCACTAGAGGAAGGCTTCCCCTATTCAGCACTGACTATACCAATTTCGCAACATTGGCATCACCGCCCCTTCAGTACTAAAAGCTTCACATCGCAGCTCAGCATCCTCCTGTAAGTTATAAGAGCAACTGTGCCGATATTAAAATGATGTATGTGGCATACAAGAAAATATTATGATGTAATATGCAAAATAAAATCGCTAAGGGAGAATAACTACGAAGACTCCTTTTGCCATCGAGAATACGGCACTTAATTCATAACCAGGCAATGACACTGATGGACATAGCTATGATAAGGCGTACTCAACCCTTCCTCACTTCCCCCCCCTCCCCCCCACACACACACATCTGTCTCACAGCCGGCTAACACATGCATTTCGCTAACGTGTTTGACACGAACACACGACTGAGATGCCTGGCTGACGAGGATGTTGGAGAGGGGAAAGCAGGAAGTGGAGATAGCAGAGGAGAGGAAGAGGGACTAAGAGGAGAGGAGAGGAAGTAGTACAGATAAGAGGGAAACGAAGGTAAGAACGGAGACGAGAGGAGAAAACAAATCTGAAGGGAAGGGAGAAGTAGAGATAAAACAGCAGAGGAGAAAGACGAGATGGAACTAAGAGAAAAGAGGAGACGGGGAAGAAAGTAAGACTGAGGTTGAGATGAAAGTTGAGAGTTTAACTGAGAGGGAGACGAGGGAGGAACTGGAGCACGAGCAAAAAGGGGAAGAGAAAAGAGGAGGAAAGAAAAGATGGTGAAGGAGAGAGGCAGGTAGAGATTGAAAATGAGGATCAGAGGAGGGAGGAAGCGGTGCAAGAAGAGAAGGCGAAGGACAGAATGTAGAGGGGAATCTGGAAAGAAAGTAAAACCTGGAGATGAAAGGAGAGGTGAAAGGAAGTGGAGCATAGAAAGACGAGAAAGGGGGAATCAGAGGAAGGAGAGGAGGGAGAAAATACTCGTAATGCTAAGGGGGTGAAGGAAGGAGTGTGTGAAAATAGAAAATGAAAGAAAAAAATATAAGAGGAGGGTGGGGGAGAGGAGGATGGAAGTGTTGCCATGGTATTCAGGTTGGAGACTCTGAAACTGTGAAAGGAGAGGAGGGAGTAAGTGGAGCAAGGTGAGAAAAGAAGAAGAAAGGAAAGAAGATGGGAGAAAGGCGGTAACAATGCCAGGGTAGAAGCTAAAGGAAAGAATGAGACTGGGGAGATGAGTGTGGATAATGTGGTCTTACGGGTGTGCGGAGACGACTGAATAATAAGAGGGAGGCAAGGATGTACTGAGACTGAAGAAAGTTCACCAAATATTTCACAGCTTCTATTCCTCACTTTTTTCTGCTGGCTAACACTTCAAAGCTGAGAGAGGTTTGACATTTATCGCCCCATAAATGACTGTCCTTGATATTACCTTGATATGATGCATTATGAAGTAATATAAAAGGTATGCCCTAAATGTGAAGTTGACACACTTCAGTAACACGCTAACGTTTGTCCCTGATTGTACTTGAGGTGGGGAAAGCGTAGAGAGAGAAATGATGAAGACGGAGGTTGAGAACGGCTTTGGTGGGACTGCTTGGAAACCAGTGACAGGGGTAGAAGAATGATTATGATTAACAACCTTATTCTCAGTGGCATTAAAATCTTCGTACTGTCTCTTCCTTAGTGACTTAGTTTCTGTCTTACACCTTCCTCTCCCCTTGACGTTATACCAACCTGTTTAGTGTTGACAAAAGTTTTATCAGTGACGTACAAAACGATTACCCTTGTGTGATGTGCAAAATAAATCGTTAATGAGGACGTTTTATGCAGTCTACAAAGACCACCATAAACACAGGTCTAATGCCTATCGACTACAGATGGTAGTTAATGCCGACAAACAACTTTGGCCAAGTGTCAGTCTTGTCCTAAAATACAGCCGGTAGTTGTGGTTTTACATTCCAGTCGCCAATTATTCTGCTGGTGTACAGGGACAAGGGGATGCTTTGGCAAAGGAAGAACATACAGGGCAAATATTTACAGAGGATCCGAACGCATTTAGACAGAAGACGTCCTTACATACTATATCCTGCTATCTACGGGCAATTTCAATCATCTTATTGGAGACGTTTCAAACTGGGAAGGTCAGATATAACCATCATTAGCCACTTTCATTACAAGAGTTCTTTCCTAAGTAGAAGAGATTCATCTGAGGTAATAAAAACAAACTAAACTAATGCCATCGTAATGAAAGGATCAACCCGTTAAGTCAGATGACATTAATTTATATTCTCATCGCGCTATCTGCAAGCTAATCTAGTCAGCTTCGGGGAGACTTTTCGAAGTAGAAGGGTTACATTTATCCTTAACTCTCTCACTAAAAGAGATGCGTCATAACCCTAAATAAAATCGTACAGGCACAGCGAAAATTAAATTAAAATCATGTCTTCGAGTCGCTTGGGTTAATCAGTTTCTACAATAAGCAAGTCTCCTCAGCAGGTAATTATATATTGTTTTGAACGATTTTACTTTGTCTTATTTTCACTTCATTGTTCGTCATAGTTTTGTTTTTAAACATTTGGTACCTGTATAAACAAGTTATCTACCCACAGCGTAAAGTCCAGCCTCGCAATTACTGCCCCACATGCTTAATGGAGAAGGAGATGTAGCGGAAAAGAAATGATCAGCTCACGATAAATATTGGTAACTGTGAAAAAAGCACCTAAAAGAGATGAAAGAGAGAGATGCTTTAACCCCCTCAGTGGTATAACGCCTTCTCGACCTTTATGTGACTACTATGCGACCATTTATTTAAACTTGGAGAATCTATAACAATATCCTAGCATATGTATTTCATATCCACTGAGGAAGTTAATGGGGTTTGCAACCCCGTTCCCCCCCAAAAAAAAAAAAAAAAAAAACTTGGATATGCCCATTAAAAAAAAAAAAAAATGAAGACAGTGTCATGGAGAAAGTAGGGAGATGAATTAGCAACAGGCTTAGCAATAATGCTCATAAACATAAGGAAGGTTTTTACTGCAGAGTTAACCAGTACTAATTCTCACATTCCCCAACGCAGTATTACGCAATAGTCCAATCTAGCATTTGCCTTTTTTTCTTTCTTTGGTGCCAGCCCTTTACATCGAACCAGTTTGCTTCAAACTTGATAAAACTGTCTCTTTGGCAAAAACCCACGGGCATCTTTTTATTTTTAATTTTTAGTTAATTAATTAATTGTTGTACTTAGTCCGCTTAAAGGTATTTATGAGGATAAAGGTCACACCGCATACACAAATAAATATTGGGAGTCTCTGTTCTTGCACGTTCATTAATTATCCTAGTAACCTGCAAAGATGTCAGTGTACTGAACCCATGGGGGCAGCCAAGGGGGGAGGAAGGGCCCGTCCACCACTCTGACAGTATAAGCTAAGTAAGAAGGTAGTCATTTATTATTTAGTTTTTTTTATATATATTAATTTCGGTATCAATTATTATTTCATGAGATGCTTCGTTTACTATTCAGTAATGGATAAATTTTTGTTAGTCGACATACTATAATAATACTTTCCATGAAGCATCGTCTCAGCACCAATTCAGGCCTCCTCTAAAAAAAAAAAAAAAAAAAAAAAAAAAAAATCCTGGATGCGCCTCTGACTGTAGCCATGTGGAGACCATCCTGCATTCCTTTAGCTACTGTATGTTGGTAATCTTCTCTTGAAATGCAACACCCCAACAGTACCTGCCGAGTAAACAGGGATGAAAGGGACGCAAACTATGTCCATGAGTTTGAGTGGCCCAGGAATCGAACTCTGTTTATTGTACTTGAAAGCTGGACGAGCGAATAGAGGAGGTGGACGAGGAACGGATATACAGTAGAACAGGGAAGAAAGGAGGAAGAAAAAGAAAGATGGAAACGTCTGGAGGAAGTAGGGAGGCCATTCAAAGGCAAATAATCGGAGAGTGAACGAGGGATACAGAAAGAGAGGGGGAGGGAATGGGAAGGGGAGGGGAAGGGAGGGCAAGGAGAAGAGGGAGGGGGAATGAGGGGAAGGGGAGGGAGTGGGAGGGGAGAGAAGAGGAGGGGAGAGAGGAAGGGAGGAAGAAAAAGGGAGAGGGACAAGTAATACACAGACATTATGAGGGTTTTATGGTTCCCCAATTCACTCAATGACCAAACAAGTGTAGGTGAGGAGAGAGTAAGAATGAGAATGAAAGAAGAGGAAGAAAGGAGGAAAGGGGCTAGAGGGAGGAAAGGAGAAGAGTTGGTGAGGGAAGGATAAGAGGAGAAAGGGAGGAGAAATGAAGAGGAGTGGGTGAAGATTGTTGAGGAGAGGAGAAGACGGTGAGGAGAAGAGAACATAAATAAAGGGGAGGAAGAGGGATGTGGAGAGGCAAGGAGGGTATAAGGAAAGCAGAGGGGGTGAGAAAATTAAAAGAGGGGATGAAGGGAGTAGAGGAGAGAATGTAGACGGTCGTTGAGGAGGTGTGGAAGATGGACGATGGGGTGAGGAGAAGAGAGGAGAGAAGGAAGGGCGAGGAGAAGAGAGGAGAGAAGGGGGTACGAAGAGGAGAGGAAGTGATTGTGAGGAAAGAGGAGGACTGGGTGATGAGCAAAGAGAAGGGGGTAAGGAGAGGAGAGAAAGCGGAGGTGAGGAGGAGAGACTCCTGGTTGAAGAGGAGAGAGGATATGATGAGAAGAGAAGAGAAAGTGAGGGTGAGGAGAAGAGGAGGGCAGAGAGGAGTGTGGAGAGGAGGGGAGAAGGAGATGAGCAGAGGAGAAGAGGAGGTGAGGAGAAGAAGGGGAGGGATCAGGAGAGAAGAAAAGAGAACGGGGTGAGGAGAGCACGGAAGAAGGCTGAGACTAAAAGAAAAGGTAAGATGTGATTAGAAGTGTCGGGATACTTCGTAAAGAATTATAACTGTTCAAGCCTATAATGCATATCTCTTTTTGCCATTCCAACACCATTCCAATCAACTATGAAAGAATCTCTAAGTAATTAGGAGGTTAATTATGGTTCTATGTACTCCTTCAGTTAGACAACTCCATCCTAATCTTAAACACCCTTCTGAAGATAAAAAGAGTATAATAACTACGTCATCATATTGAAAATATAAAAAAATTACAGGGAAATACTGTCAAAATATTACAGAGAAATACTTGGTTCGAAACTAACGGGGAAATACTAAGTTAGAAAATTACAGGAAAATACTAAGAAACGGAAAGTCCCTTCCTCTCTTGTCAGTCTTTCATCGCAGGATTCATAGACGCTTGAGTATGACACAGTGGAATCAGGTGTATATTTATCTGTAGGTGATTCTGCTCCTTTGTCCACTACGTCTCATTCAGGCACCAATGAACCCAGCAACGAGAGAGAGAGAGAGAGAGAGAGAGAGAGGCTGGGAAACGCTGGAAAGAGAATAAGAAACGGAGCGAAAGAAACGAAATGGTCAGAGTTCAGTTGATTGGAGAAGGGAAAGTGTTGGACACCCCTGAACTTACCTCTTGTTATATTTAGTAAGGAAACAAAAGATAATGATGAAGATCCTAGAAGAAAAAACCTAATGAATGGCGAGTGAACTGAAGTGTGGCCATGTGGTTGGACACACTTATGGTACTTTTCTTATAGTTTTTCCCAGATCGTACTTTCCTTATACTTTTTCCCGGGTCTTTGCCACTCATTTCCTTACTGACTGATGGTGACAATGATGATAACAGTAGCGATGATTGTTACACAAATAACACTAGGAAAATAACGATACTTACAACACATTACACTATCAAAATACTGGGCAGGGAAATCTGTTTACAGCTGCAGTGACTCAGAGTTCTCTCTCTCTCTCTCTCTCTCTCTCTCTCTCTCTCTCTCTCTCTCTCTCTCTCTCTCTCTCACGGTAATAAGTGGAACTGTTTACAGAATCAGCTAATGGTCTCTGTCTCTTCAGGCAACTTCCTATTGTTGACTAGGCTACTAAAAACGGGTGAATTCATTCAGCCTAAGAGCTGGACAGGCGACGGTCGCTTCTTTCATTATATTCCTGCTCACACTAGGAGAGAGAGAGAGAGAGAGAGAGAGAGAGAGAGGTTATAGAACTGGGAAGTAAGGAGACGGAGAAAGAACGAGATATATGCCTGGAGGAATTAAGGAGACAATTCAACGGCAAGGAGTGGGAGAGTGAAAGAGGTGGAGAGAAAGAGAAGGAGGAAAGAAGGTGAGAAGAATAAAGGGGCAGGGAATGAGGGGGGGAGGGAAAGAAAGGGGAAGGGAAAGAGAGAGGGAGAGGAGGAGTGGTGGAAGCATGGAGATATTCCTACCTCCATGGGTGGAAGGGAAAGAGAGGGGGGGAAAGGAAGAGAGGGGGTATGAGAGGACGAGGAGGGAAAAAGAGGAGCAAGAGAAGAGAGGAGGAAGGGAAGAAAGGTGGAGAGGGAGAGAGAAGGAGGGGAAGAGATGGAGAGGGGAAGAGAAGGGCAGGAGGGAGAGGGGGAAGGGAGAAAGGGGGAGGGTAAGAGAGACAGGGGGTATGGGAAGAGAGGGCGGGGGGAAGAGAGAGGGATGGAAAGACAGAGGAGTGAGAGAGGGAAGGCAAGAGTGGAAGAGGGGAGAGAGGGGGAGGGGAAGAGATGAGGAGGGGAACAAGGAATACACACACATTACGGGAGGTTTATGGTTCCCCAATTCGCTCAATGACCAAACAAGTATAGGTGAGGAGAGAAGAGAAGTGAGGGTGAAAAGAGGAGAGGAGAGGAGGGGAGGGGGTAGAGGGGGAAGAGAAGAGGAGCTGTTGCGGGAAGGATAAGAGGAGAAGGGGAGATGAGGAGGTGGGAGTCAGGAGAGGTGAGGAAGAAAGGGTGAAGACACATGAGGAGAAGAGAAGTCGCTGAGGAGAAGAGAAGAACATAAATAGAGGAGAGGAAGAGGGATGAGGAGAGGCGAGGAGGGGATGAGGAAAGTACAAAGGAGTACAAAGTACAAAGGAGTACAAAGGAAAGCAAACAGCAACAGACCTTCTGGTTCTGTCGAGGCTGTTTGTTACAGAGTAGACTATGACTACAAGATCTAACTCTACATGCTGAAGGATAAGGATGGTAAAGCAAGAAGGTTCCCCCCGCCCCCAAACCTTCCAGTTAAAACTGGCAAGACAAAGTGAGAAAAACCACCATGCAGCATGGAAAAACTGACATGGAAATTTCATAGGAAAGACTGAAAAGGAAAAGCTACATTCTATAATACATTATCTATAAGCTATCAGTATGAATAACCTGAAAGAGAAAGTAGTAAAGTACAATGAATAATCGAATAAATAAATAACTAATGCATGTCACTATGTATGGGTACGTTAAGTTGACGGGGCGTCTGCAGACAAAGTGTGGAAATTGCACAGTGCACAGTGTGGATACTCAGGGGTGGTGCGGCAGCCTTGCCTGGCGCTGTTAAGGTAGGCAGCAGTCAGTCAGGCCCCAGCTCCATTCATTCCACTGAGACTATGAACTTTCCCATGCGGGACAAGCAAACAAGTCACCTCCTGAAGCCGTGACCCCCGGTACATTAAAAAAATCCCGATGGTGGCCACGTAACTAACAGGGACCCTCAGTGATCCACAGCCCATCACAGGTCGAAAGTATGAGTAGTGACCGTTAACTCAGGGCTATCTGTGCATATCCTAGTCTGTGCATATACTATATTTGCATATAATAATTTGATCCAGGCTCTAAAAAACTAAACTAAAATAAAATAGTTAATTATACATACACAAGTGTTTTATTCAGGAGTAAACATATTAAGCTGGGGGTTGGATGCCAAATACTTATCTAGACGACCTTTAGAGGTTTGTACTGTAATACAATTTATTACGTTGGAGGGCAATTTATTCCAAATATTTACAACTCTATTGAAGACGAAATGCTTAGCTTCATGGGACTGGAATCGTTTGCCAATTATTTTATGCCCATTGCCTCTAGTGTAATTCGAGTGATCAACTGTGAAGTATTTATCAACAGCCATGTTATCGTGTCCTTTGAATATCTTGAATACTTGAATTAAATCTCCTCGTATCCTCCGTTTTGTTAGGGTAAAAGATTCAGGGCTTCTAAAAGTTCCTCGTACAGTTTATTTCTCAATCTAGGTATCATCTTGGTCATCCTTCACTGCACTCTTTCAAGCTTTTCCATATCCTTTTTATAATACGGTAACCAAAACTGAATGCAATGCTCCAAGTGCAGGCGTACTAAGGAATTATACAAAGTGAGGACGATATTATCGGATTTATATTCAAATGCTCTGCCTATGAATCCAATCAATTTATTGGCTTTTTTCACAGTTTCTGTATATTGTTTGCTTGGTTTCAAATCATTGGTTACTATAACTCCTAAGTCTTTTTCATGGTTTACCCTATCAAGCTGGACATTATTCATGCTATAACTTGCTCTTACATTTTTACTGCCAATGTTTAACACTTTGCATTTATTAATATCGAAATCCATTTGCCAGACTTGGACCCAGTTAAACAATTGATCAAGATCTCTCTGATTGCCTGTCTTTGCAGTGCTGTATCTGCTCTGTTACCTATTTTAGTATCATCAGCAAATTTTGAAATCTTACAACACAATCCTTCGTCAATATCATTTATATATATTTAGAAAAGAATAGGACCTAACACTGAACCCTGCGGCACTCCACTTGTAACGTTTATCCAGTCTGACTCATTTCCATTTATTACAACTCTTTGCTTTCGTCCGGTAAGCCAATCTTCTACCCACCCGAGAACACTGCAGCTGAAACCATGTGCCTTTAGCTTCTGAAGGAGTCTTTTGTGTGGAACTTTGTCAAAAGCCTTTTGAAAATCGAGGTAGACCACATCAACAGATTTAGTTTCGTCATACATGTTCAGTATGTCATTGAAAAAGTCCAGCAGATTCGTGAGGCAAGAGCGATTGTTACGAAAACCATGTTGCGAATCTTTTATGAGATTGTTTGTTTCTAGGTGTTTTACAAACTTGTCTCTGATAATAGTTTCAAGCAATTTGCAAACCACCGATGTTAAACTAATTGGGCGGTAGTTTTCTGGTTGGGCTCTGTTGCCTTTTTGAATATTGGGGTTACTTTAGCAAGCTTCCATTCATGTGGCACCTTACTGCTCTTAAGTGATAAGTTAAAAAGTTCAGCTAAAGGCTTTGATATTTCATTCTGTAATTCCTTCAATACACGTGGCGATATCTTGTCCGGTCTTGGTGCTTTATTCTCTTTTAATTTGTTTATTGCACGCAGTACGTCGCGATCGCTAACTGTAATGTCAGTGATTATGTTGCCCTCTTTTATAGGAATGGGGGAAACAATAGGAATTGTATGTATATTTTCTGTTGTAAACTCTGACGCGAAGAAAGTATTAAGAATTTTCGCCATCATACTGTAGTTTCATCATCAGTGTGCTCTCCGTTATCTGTGACTAAGGGACCAATTGATGGAGTTATTACCTTTTTGCTTCTTATGTAACTGAAAAATTCTTTGGGATTTAATTTACTGATACTTGCAATATGTGTCTCAAGTTTTTTCTTACTGCGTTTAATTAATTTTTTGGCTTTTCGTTGAAGGGCATCGTACTTATTTTTATCACTTTGACTCTTTGTGGTATTATAATTCTTATATGCAAGATTTTTTGCTTCAAGACAATGTTTAATGTTGGAGTGCCACCATTTGGGTTTAGAATTTTGGGGGGGCCTTCTGTTGTGCATTGGAATACATAATCTGATGGCACTGTTGAGAGTTTCTGTAAAGTAATTCCACGTGTCATTGATATCTAAAGTTTCGACAATGGGATGCCAGTCACCTGCACCTGCAATTGCCTTTAATTTCTTAAAATTTGCTCTCTTAAAGTCGGGCACTTTCTCACAACTTGCCTTGACACTGTCTTCACTGAATTTAATGTTAAATGTAACCATGCAATGATCACTTGTACTAAATTCTTCTACAATAATGTTACTCACTACATTTTCTGATGTAGCTAAGACAAGATCTAGGATGTTAGCTTCACATGTCGGATAATTTACAAATTGATACAGAGAACTTTCCTGCAAGTTTGTATATAGGTCTAACCCTCTGTGAGGATAGGGCTTCTCCCCATTTTGGAACTGGTAAATTAAAGTCACCAAATATTGCAGTGCTTTGCACACAAGATAGTTCGGCAATTTGATTGTAGATTTCATTATCGATGTTGAGTGGCTGACCAGGTGGACGATAAATTACCCCAAGAGTAATTTTATGACAAGATTCATTTCTAAGCTGAGTATAAATAGTGTCAATGTTTTCAATACATGGCTTGATAATTTCGACTGGATGAAATCCTGATTTAACATATAACAACACACCGCCCCCTGCTCGATTCTTCCCTTCACTACTGAAGATGTGATAGCCTGGTAAATTAAACTCTGCTAGAAAATCTCTCTGCTCAGTATTTAGCCACGATTCTGTTACTCCAATTACATCATAATCTTCGGTAAAGGCAAGGGCCTCTAAATCAGAAAACTTATTATATAGACTACGAGCATTTGCAAGGATTGCTTTAATGTGCTTTCCTTTCTGATGTGGGGAGCTTCCATTATTTATTGATTTATCAGATCGTATGACATCCACGTTTGCCTTCTGTGATGCTTGTTTTTTCTCCAGAAAAAACTTACGGCATCATTAAGCAAACGACCGAGACGGGCAGAACCAACGGCATTCAAGTGTAGTCCATCGTTCGTAAACAGTGTACGCTGCTCGTAAAATTGGTTCCACGTGTCGATGAACTGAACTCCTTCCTGTAAGCAAAGTGACTTGACTCTGTTATTAATACTAAATGCTCTGCTGAAGAAGGCATTCCCTGCATTAATCCTTGGTAGTATGCCTGAAATTAAAATATGGTTAGTTTTCTCCTTGTAGCATCGGATCATCTTCCTGTACTTCTCCATCAGCTTCTCTGATCGAGTTCGCATGACGTTGTTGGTACCTGTATGAATGATAACAAGGCTGTCATTTTCCACATTCTCAAAAACGTCATCCACAGCCTCTGTTACGTCATCTACTCCCGCACCTGGAATGCAAAAACACTTTCGTTTAGAGGGTGCCCGGCCGCAAAATGTGAGTGAGGTGAAGGGGAGAAGAGGGAGGGGGAGGCCGAGGATGAGATGGAGGGATGGGGTGGAGAGGTATATGAGAGAGGGGTGTGTGAGTTGGGAGCAGGGCAGTGAAATGGCGGGGGACAGGGCGACGTGGAGGCGATTTGTTTGTGGCCACCCCAAACGGGATTGAGGCGTCTGGCAATAGATAGATAGATAGATAGACCACGAATGATGGAGTCCCCCACAACCCGTGTCTCATGGGGCTCTTCCTCTACTTCTGTGAGAATCTGAAACTTGTATGTTGTTACTGGAATGATGCTTTTTTTCCTTGCAAGCCTTGCACCATTCCGCACTGGCTGAACTCATTCTGTACGGTGGGGGGAAAAGTAACTACAGCAGGAGGAGGATGGTCAACCTGGACTGCAGTTGGCCTAGCAGTGACATTGTCCTCTGCAGTGTGTCCGACATTACTCGCAATGAATTCCTCCAGCACATTTACTTTTCGGGTCAGACTGTTAATTTTGTTTGTAGCCTAGGTTAGCTTGTCTTCCAGGCTCTGACGTAGTTTGCACATCCTGCAAACAAAGGTGCGGTCCATATAAAAGGATCCAGTGAAACTACCTGAGCTTGTTACACAAATGATGTTCCGTGGCATTCTGAAATGCAAGGTAACTGCGAGGATTTATCAGAGAAAAAGAATTTGGTAATACTGATTAGTACCTGGAAGAGATATTGGAACAAGAATAAGTTACATATAAAAAAACCTGCTAGAACAGTGACAATTTATGCAATGGTTACAGGTTTTACTGGTGGAGGTCTTGTTGCTGTTTAGAACTGTACAGGAATAGCTACCTTACTGGTTAGTAATACACCTGTTACAAAGAATGGAAAGCTAACCGTTACATGGAACGAAGAACTAAAATTATACTACCTGAAATACAACAACAATGAAGTCACAACAGTCTTACAATACACAAATAAGTTTATTTTCACCTGAAAAGTTACAAAATATGAAAATACAATTATATCTTACCTGTAAGGATAACTGTAAACCTGGGATATAAACTGTTTTCGCTGGCGAAAACAAACAAACAAACAAAAACTAAGGGAATAGTACTCACTCACACATTGTGCACAGGGGAATGCTTAACACTAAATACACCAAGTATACTGGACCAGACTGCAGTTGTTTACATCTCCGAACACAACGGCGCCAACCACAGTCACAACTGATTGCCACAATCTGCTTAAATCGTCACAAAAATCGTTCCCACACTACTGTTAATACACAACAATTACACTGAACTGCTGTATCACCAGAAAATAAGGCTCAGTTCATACAAAGACAAGTCAAAACATTACAAAATTCCACTCAGCCTACATCAGCTCGGACAAATTCAATGAGAGGGTGAAGGGAGTAGAGGAGGGAGTGAAGACAGTTGAGGATGGGATGAGGAAGGTGGAGGATAGGGTGAGGAGAGGAGGAGGGGTGAGGAGAAGGGATGAGAGGAGGGGGTGAGATGACGAGAGGAAGTGAGAGTGAGGAGAAGAGAGGAGGACGAGGTGATGAGGAGAGAGGAGAAAGAGGTGAGGGGAGGAGAGAAAGCGGGGGTGAGGAGGAGGAGAGAAGTGGGTGCTGAGGAAAGAGGATATGATGATGAGAAGAGAAGAAATGAGGGTGAGGGGAAGAGAGGGGGAGAGAGGAGTGTGGACAGGAGGAGACGGATATGAGGAGAGGAGAAAAGAAAGGGATAAGGAGAAAAGAAGACAGGGTGTAAACAGAAGTGTCTGGTTAGGAAATTTAACTGTTCAGTCATTTCATGCATTCCACTTCTTATTCCCCCACAGGTTCTACTCAGCTTGTGAGGAGTCTACAAGTAGCGAAGCGGTTAATTAAGGTTATTATACTCCCTCAGTTAGACAATTCCATCCTAATCTAACTACATCTGTCAGGAGATTGGAAATAAAAATGAGTATTTCATCACATTAAAGATGTTAGAAATTTACAGGGAAATACTAGGTCAGAAAATCACATTGAAATATTTGGTTGGAAACTTTAAGGGGAATACTGTTAGAAAATTACAGAAAAATACTAGATTAGAAAATAAATAGTTCAGCTCGTGTCCTTTGCTCATTTTTTTCTTTTCCATCGCTGGATTCATAAGCGCTTTAATATGACACAATGGACCGAGGTGCATATTTATCTGTGGGTGATTCTGCGATTCTGCTTCTTCGTCCACTACGTTTCATTCAGACATCTATGAATTCAGCAACGAGAGAGAGAGAGAGAAATGGGTGGACGAACATTTGTAATTCATTTTACATCAATTTCTAAACGCTGTGCGACTCGTATTCTCGTCAGCTAAGAAAACTGTTAAGTACCTCTTTCTTATCGTTTTGTTTTGTACGTTACAGCTAAATACTTTACTGTTCGTTCTTATTATTATATACATAAACTGCATAAAATATGAGACTATGGGCCGTACTATAAAAACCCAGAGTTTAGGCGGTCCAACGGCGACGTTCAGTCGTCAGACGTTCCTGAGCGTCAGTCATCCTTACTATAAAAAATATGGATCGTCAGTCTAGGTGAAACCCAGTTCTGGCGTTTGAATGCCACAACAGTCGCTACTCGCTAGATTGGGCGAGAATGTGCTGCATGAGCACTAAAAGCGCGCAAATTTTGAATGTTTATTCTGTTTAATAAGCCCGACACTTCGCTAACCCATTCTAAACTGTTATTTTTATGTACGAAATAAGTATATTTGCGCTAGAATTGGTATCAAATGATGGTAGAATGCATAAAGAAGATGCATTTACAAGCAAGATAGTGTGATGTATAGCCTAGACTGAATTATGATTTATCCTCCTTTTGCAGTTATTTGCATGAAAATAATTATTGAGATTATCCAGACTTGATTTCATACGAGCAAAGTGAATGTACAGTATTACTGCATTCTTCATAGACTTCCATGTTGTTCCTGGCCAGCTCATCAGTCATGAATTATGCGCAGTTTATCCAGGTTATGTGCACTTTTACTCATGCAGCAGAACATCATGTGTTCCTAAATTTATACTGCAAAATGTAAATACAGAGTTACTGGAGAATTATTCTTAGCATGGAGACTAATTTACTTCTTTACAGAGCTGATTGAATGGTGACATTCATTGCAGCACCAACACAAGAGGGATGCAGTAACACCCCATTCTTTTTCAGCTGCTTCTTTCCACACCTGTCATCTAGCTATGACCAGCAGACCATATTGGAAAATATAGGTTATAAGATGTGTGTACCGTAACAGTTGCTCTTTCAATTTCTATACATCTAGCTATAGTTTTTCCCTACATTATTGTCACCTTCCCTGTTTGAGGCATTACTAGTAAATTTTCAGTTTAGCTCAGTAATTATACTACTCTGAGATTCACATTCTTTATCATTACCTTTCCCTTTCAAGCAGTATGCAATAATTTCCTAAGTTACATGGTACATACAGTAGCTAATTATTTCTATCCCAGCCTGCTAGACAAGCTCTCCTTTTTGTTTCCCAGAAATTATTCCACTTCTATAGTACTTTCATCCAGTTCTGTTTTATATATTTTCAGACTATTTACTGTTCTGTTTTCCTAGCTTTCTCCTACTCTGGTCATATGCTTGATGTTTGTCTCCACTAAATATTTATCTCATTACTTCCTGTTAGTCATTGCTTAACTGCACCTTTCATGCTTTTGTATAACCCTTCCACCCTAACCAATATTCCATGACTTTTCTACACCTATCAACTCCTCCATGGCAATAACTGTCATTTCTATCCAATTAACAATTTTTTTTATTATATATGCATGGAACAGGCCATTTCCTCAAGCCTGTAGCTATCTATCTATCTATTGCCAGACGCCTCAATCCCGTTTGGGGTGGCCACAAACAAATCGCCTCCACGTCGTCCTGTCCCCCGCCATTTCACTGCCCTGCTCCCAACTCACACCCCCCTCTCTCATATACCTCTCCACCCCATCCCTCCATCTCATCCTCGGCCTCCCTCTCCCTCTTCCCCCCTCCACCTCACTCACATACACTCTCTTCGTCAGTCTTTCACCCTCCATCCTCTCCACATGGCCAAACCACCTCAGTGTGTTCCTCATAACACTTCCTATCACATCCACATCCACACCACAACGCTCCTTCATAACCTCATTTGTCAGCCTGTCTCTCCATGTGACTCCACAGGCTCCTCTTAAATAACTCATTTCCATTGCTCTCACTCATGACTTGTGTAGCTACTTGTAAGAAAAGCTCTTGGGATAGAAAGATGTTTTGTTTTTTTTTCGCATGAAAAAATCAGCATTTACTAACAAGTTTTGCTTAAAGTCAACACACCTATGCTCAAATTTGAGTGCTTGATTGAAACCGGCAATATTTCAGCCAGCATCCTAACCAACCAATTCACTCAAACCGGTATGTGGTAACTTTACCCAACTCCCTTAACTACATCAGCTTATCAGTTTATTTTGGTGCAAAAACGAATCACTTTTTTCAAGAAAGAACTTAAGTGATTGCACATACTTGTCGGTGCTGATGAGAAATTTGTGGTAGTTTTATCAATTTCTGAAACTTAACTGTAAGAGAACACTAAAACAGGTGAAAAATACAAACCAAACTAATCATTTACCAACGCTGACCAAACTCTGATATGTGTAATTTCTGCCATGTAATATAATATTGTATATGCACTTCTTGCACGTCATTTATTCATGATTTTTCATTGGCAAGAAGTGTCACACAGTGATGTTGTTGGACTAGAGGCAGAAGCTTACTGGCTTTCCCTCAAATGTGCTAACTAAAGCACTGAGCTGGCTAACACACAAACTTTCAAACAGTTGCCGTTTCAAAAATCTATTCAGAAAGCACACAGGTAGTCTGAAATAAACCAGAAAGCATAATTTAATATCCTAACTCAATATTACGCGCCACGTCGCCACCATGGAAGTTTTTGTTTACTCGTATTCGTTACGGAAGCGTTTAGTCTTGTAAAATCTTATGAACAACCTTGTTTTTCTCATATATTTTAGCCTGCTAGGGAAATTTTGATTCCTGAATTATTCAATTTTTATAAATGGAAAAACCGGTTATCGTATTTATGAATATTTAAATTTGTTGCACGAAAGGGGGGGTCTCTTGTGGTGTTTATCCTCCTGTGACATTCCAATACTATTTTACGCCATAACCAGGTGACGAACGCCTGGCGTGAACAGCAAATTTATTTATGGTACGAAAAACAGGAACGTCAGACGCTCACTTTCGTCAGTACTGGCGTTTAGTTTTTATAGTACGGCCCTATGCATCGTTAAGGAATATTTTCATCCCGATAAACTTATTTCATTTTCTTGCTATATTTAAAAGCAATGACACAGCCTGGGAGAGCAGACTGGAGATGAAAAAGTTGGACATAGCATTCACATAGTATAAAAGTGCCCTGTAAAATTGCTGACTTCAGCTAAATAATCGTCTTGTTGAACCATAGATAGAATGAAAATGAGGTCCTTGGCGTGAAGGAATTAGTTCATGTGATTTTGTGTCAGGTTAACCTCTTCAGACAAAGAAGTATATCCTGACTTGAATGGAATTCTCTGACGGAAGCTGAAATAGGAGCGTAAAGGCATCCTCTGTCTGAAGGAATTAACAAGTGTTTCAACCATCTTAGTTCAGCGCCTGAAGTTTGGCAACATGGGGTAGGGCAGTGTGTGGTATGACAGTGTGCGTATGATGTGGCATTATGTGGGGTGGTAGTGTGTGTATGTGGCAGCGTGTGATAGGGCAGTATGTGATGTAGCAATGTATGTGTGATGTGGCTGTGTGTGATTTGGTGGTGTGTGTATGTGGCAGTGTGTCCAAAGGCAGCGTGTGGTGTAGTAGTACTTGGTGTGTTAGTGTGTGTTGTAGCAGCATGTGGTGTGCTAGTGCGTGATGTGACAGCCTGTGTTGTGTCAGTATGTTGTGTTGTGGTGTGGTAGTGTGTGTTGTGGTGTGGTAGTGTGTGGTATGGTAGTGTGTGATGTAGCAATGTGTAGTCAGGTAGTGTGAGACGTAGTGTTGTAATACATGATATGACGGTGCAGTGTGGAGTCTGGTAGTGTGTGGTGTGGGAGTGTGTGGTGTAATGTTGTTATGCTTGATATGACAGTGCAATGTGGAGTGTGGAAGTGTGTGACATGGTAGTGTGTGGTGCAGCAGTGTGTGTTGCGGAAGTGTGTGGTGTGGCAATGTGTGGTCTGGTAGAGTGAGATATGTCAGGTCACTAAAATATCATAACACACTACATAATAGCTAGTAAAGTATGTCTGCAATTCAGAGGTTAGAAGAAAGTAGTGCCTAAGCGAGAGGGCTAAAGGAAACAGCAATGCACAGTCTTAGTTAGGAATTTCACACACCGCACAATGAAGCCTGATCGGAAACTCCCCGGCTCGGGAATGCTCAACACACCCGTGCCGTTACTTGGGACACAACCAGTCATATACAGGGGAAATGGGAGAGACAGAGCCGATGGGGTTGCGAGAGAATACAGGCACTGTGAGGAGAGGCAGGAAGGAGGGCGAGGGCAGTGCAATATGGAGTCTGGGAATGTGTGATGTGGTGTGTAGTGTGGCAGTGTGTGTGGTGTGGTAGTGTGTGGTGTGGCAATTGGTGGTCTGGTAGTGTAAGGTGTAGTTCTGTTGTACGTAATGAGACAGTGCAACGTGGAGCGTGGAAGTGTGTGGTGTGGCTTTGTATGACGTGGCAATGTCAGGTGTTATAGTTTGTGGTGCGCACCATATGATGTGGTAATATATTTTAGGGCAGTGTGTGGTGCGGTAGTGTGCTGGATGGCAATATGTAGTGTGGTAGTTTGTGAGGTGATAATGTGCAGTGATGTAGTATGTGCTGCGCCAGTGTGAGGTGTGATAGTGTGAATTGTGAGGGTGTGAAGTGTGACACTATGTGACTAGGCATTGTATGGTTTGGTACTGTGTGGCGTGGCAGTGTCAGGTGTGATGGTGTAAGGTGTGTCTGTGTATGGCGTGACAGTGTTTTCAGCAACAATGTATTGTATGGCAGTGTGTGATGTAGCACTGTCACGTACGGCAGTGATTACTGTGGCAATGTAAAACAGGTAATCACTTCTGACCAACAAATTTTATATCGCCCTGCAGCTCTCTGCGGAAAGAACATGAGTTTCACGAGAGAGCAGAATGGAATGGTGGTCCTTATTTTGCGTCCTAAGCTGCTCAGAATAGCCAAATTGTGCTCAGTAAAACTAAAAATATCTGGCATATTCTGGAAGATAATCGACAATATTGCAGGGGACTCCTCGTGAAAGGGCCGGCAGCTTTAAGATGGAGGCCAAAAGTGCACAGAAAACATGGAAAGACCAAGAGTATCGCCAAATGAGAGAGAGAGAGAGAGAGAGAGAGAGAGAGGGGGGGGGGTATTGGTACAGGAGAGGAAAGGAAACATTGGAAACAGAAAGAAAATGGAGTGAAAGAAACGAAATGGTCAGAGTTAGTTGACTGGAAGAGGGAAAGTGTGGGACACTCCTGAACTGTACTCTTATGTTTAGTAAGGAAACTAAAGGTAATGATGAAGACCGTAGACGCAAAAACCATCTGAATGGCGAGTGAACTGAAGTGTGGCCCATTTCGTTGAACACACTTATAGTACTTTTCTTATACCTTTTCTTAGATCTATCTTTACCACTCATTTCATAACATCAGGATGATGATGATGATGATGATGATGATGATGATGATGATGAGGACAGTGTCAATGATCGTGTTACACAAATAACACTTAGAAAATAACGTTCCTTACAATACACTGCATTTGCAAAATATAGGGCATGAAAAATCTGTTTATAGATGCAGTCTCTCTCTCTCTCTCTCTCTCTCTGATGGTAATAAGTGGACCTGTTTACAGAATCAGCTAATGGTCTCTTTCTCTTCTGGCAGCTTCCTTTTATTAACTTTCACTAACAACAGACAATTTCATTAAACCTAAGAGATGGGTGGGTGACGAGTTTAGTGTAGCTTAGGGATTAGAATTAGGTAGCAATTTATTATTATAGTTTCCATGACTGTAGTCGATTTTATTAAACCTAAATACTTTAGGAACAGGTTGGCTGTTTTTTTTTTTTTTCCTCGCTACCACCAGGCATTTTTATTCAGCCCTACAGATGGGAACACGAACGCAGCTTCTTTGCTTTATTCCTGTTTTCATCAAGGGACTTTATGCAGCTTAGGGTATGGCAACGCAGTAGTAAAATCCTTTTTTTTATTTTTTCCTACCACTCACTTATTATTCAGGTTAGGAGAGGCTTTATAATATGGAGGTTTCAAATACATCCAACAATAAAATGTTCACTTATAGGGTATTCTCCTAAACGGCATAAAATCGTAAAACAACAGGAGAAAATGACATGAGGATATGATGCCGGCGGATTCAAGGAGTAAATATCCCAGTAAGATGAGATGACTTGTTTCTTTGGTTTTTCCTGACACCATTAGAGTTTATTTACTATCTGAGACGGAGATGATGTTAGGGAAGATGTGGAATGTTGGAGGAGGAAGGGTTGAGAGAAGGATCTTTTAAGCTAATATTCTACTGTACTTATACGCGCACCAGGTTAACGCCAATCCTCCTATAAGTCATTCTGACAGAGCAGGTGTTTCTCCTTTAAATTCTAGATAACTGGATATGATTTTATTCATCTTTAGGAAGGCCTGCTGTAATAAAGGGTACAACATATCTAATCCTCCTTTTTAAAAATCTCTTCAGCAAAGAAACAGGAATAAAAGTATTAGACACATGCGGGATCAAAAGGATTTTCACTCAAGTGAAATACCACTGGGATTCGCTAGAGTGAAGCAAGTTGGGTGTGACACTCAATAGAGAGGTTAGTGAAGTATCATATGGAACTTCGCTAGAGTAAAGCATCTTGCGCGAGAATATCCTTAGGGTGTGACAGACTGACCGGCCCACTCATAGAGATGCCCCTGTATCTAAAAACTTATGTCCCGTGGCTGAAAGGGTCAAGCTTATTACCACCAGGCGATTTTATTCAGCTTAGGAAATGGGAATGGTGGCTGGAAAGACGATGAGGGTGGGAGGAGGTGGAGGGGAAGAGGGATGAACCTTAGGATATTACTTTTTTCTTTTCCTGCAAAATCTGGTGTTTTCTTAAGCTTAGATGTGAAAGAGAATAGGGTAACTCTGAATGTGGAAAGAGAAACGGCAGGGGAAGAACCTTAAAGAGAGAAAAGGATTAAACATACCGGTAAGTAGATAAGATACTATCTTTGAGCTTATTGCATATGCATGTGTGTGTGTGTGTGTGTGTGTGTGTGTGTGTGTGTGTGTGTGTGTGTGTGTGTGTGTGTGTGTGTGTGTGTGTGCGTGTGTGTGTGTGTTTTTCCCGCAAGATGATTTATAAAACATGGAAAGAAAAATTGAAAGACTATGCGTGCGAGGGAGCAAGCACATTAAGGTTAAGGTTCAGAATGCCTATACATAACTTGTGTGGCGGTGTGTTTCGTATGCATCAACAAATTAGAGAGAGAAATGTCAAGGAGACACTCTGGTGGAATCGTTTAAAGGGTAGACTGGTACTGCATGGGGAAGTGAATGACAGAGCTGGAAAGGGGTGGTGTGGTGGTGTGTTTGAGGGTGTGAGTAAACGTGAATGACAACAGGAATGCTTTCGTGGATAAGTGTCTGGGAAGGGAAGGTACTGTGACATTCACAGTCTTCCAGTATAATCGTCACCAGCATCATCATCATTATCCAGGCATCTTTTCCTACCTAAGGATGGCGTGAAGTATTTTTACCAGGGAGTTAAAAATGAGTTTGGGGGATTGTTAACTCCTGCCAGGCCCCACCCCTTTTGCCTTAGCCCGAAATGAGTTTGGGTTATACGGTTACTACCAAGCGCAGTGCATGACTTCCAAGGTTCCACGAATCAGCTTGGCTTGTCACTCAGTGTAGAGTCACCTGAAGGCAGCACTACACAAAGCGAGTGGATACTGGGTGCTCCGACCTACTAATAAGAGTATCGACAAAAAAGTATGCTAAATATGTGGAGAGTCGTGATAGAGAAGCTTACTGGTTAGTAACCAATGGTTATGTGTGTTGATACCAGAATAAGGAAAGAGATCCAGTCATTAAGGCAAAGGGGCAAGCGCCATAAAGAGCTTTGTCGCAGTACTCATCTCTGTAACTCAGGTCTTTGAGCCTTCAGCAGGTTCATCACTCATTACCCTAAGATACAAGGCCAGTGGGCTACAGCTTCCAGGTGGCCAAAGTTACCATTCATAAGTGTTGCACGAGAATGGATACCTGATCGACTGGATTTAAGACAAACTGGATACGACTATACAAACATTAGAAATATCAGTCATACACATACTCAGAAGGTGGTACGAGAGAGAGAGAGAGAGAGAGAGAGAGAGAGAGAGAGAGAGAGAGAGAGAGGGAGAGAGAGAGAGAGAAACTAACAGGTTCTTTTATAGGAGCAGAGAAGTATAAAGACGGTGAATTTTAAGGAAAGAAGGTGAGAGAGATTAGAATGAGCTTGGGAGGACACAACAGAGGTGAGTAAACAAAACTGTACATTTCATGGAAAGTTTACAACAAAGCTATTGAAAATGACTGAAGAGATGTGGGAAGGAGGAAGGGAACGAAAGATACAGCTGGTTAAATATTGGAGAGAAAGAAACAGTGAATGAAAATGATAAAAAAAAAATGTAAGAATAGTTCACGATGGATAAAAAAGTGTTAATAGATAAAAGAGGACACGTATGTGATGAAGAAGACAGATTTAGCACGCAGTGAGGAAGAGGTTGCTTAAGCAGATGAGGATATTGATAGGAAAGTAAATATAAAGTGGACAGAAAGAAGACATGTTTTGGGAATAGGTGGAAAAGGAGAATTGCAGAACGGACACAAGTATTCTAATTTATTAAGGTGGATGACGCATTTTTTATTAAATTCTCGATACTACCGGACGATATTACTCAGCGATGGAAAGGATCGAGTTCGAGTAAAAATATTCCTCTGCCACATGCCTCCCCTAAGTTAAAATTATCTTGTAACGATAATATTATATGTAGATTTCACTGCACTGAGAAGATACACCAAATATTGAATGCGGACAGTGATACTATGATTTTTTGGAATAACAATAACGAAGAGGAGATTGAGAGCAAGTGAGTGGAATTAGATACAAGGCTGAGCGGGGCAGCAATCCTGATAATAATAATAATAATAATAATAATAATAATAAGTTGTGATGAGCTGGATCAAATGTCACAATTAATGAAATAGTGAAATATGGAGGTGAACTAGAGGCTGACTGGCTACTGGAAATTTTTAGGACTATGAGATCAGAAGAGAGTACCAAATTACAAACATGAAACTGATTTATGATTGAGCTGTCCATCAGTTTCCTCAGTGAGGTAGGAAAACTACATGTCTAATTTGTGGTCCATAGGGTGCTGACTATAGAGAGGGATTAGCTTGGAAGAAATATTGTGGGTTATAGATGTTACAAAACAGGCGGGGATTATTTACAGCGGAGTGTATTGTTAATCCATCACTACGAAAACGTATTTACACATTTTATTCTTGTTTCATCCAGAGGACATTATTATGCTTATGAAAGTAAGTTAAAAGGTAAGGTAGAAATTATGGAAAGTGCTTAGAACACAATAAGGAAGTGGATATTCAACTGCTAAAATTGACAGACAGTGTACGTAATGGGGCGAGAAGAGTTAGTTAAGGGTGGATGGACGATTCAGTGGGCAGTTCATCTTTCTGTTCATTATGTATAGCCTACACATGGAATAATTAGGTAGGCCACGGAGTTAAATATCATGAAGAGTGTCAGTACTGGGGAGAGCAGAGTGGAAATAACCGAGTTCGTTACGACGTCATCCTTTTTTATATTTCATACTTGCTACCAAACGATTTTATTCCAATTGGCAAACCTCTCGCAGTGAAAGGGCTGAAAGGAGTCTACTTGTAGCCCCGTCAGCTCAAAAGAAAACGGAAAAGGTAAATATCACAGGTCATAGCAAATAATAATAATAATAATAATAATAATAATAATAATAATAACAAATAAAATAAATATAATAATATTCGTACTAAAAGGATTACGGATGATTTTGTGACGCTTGGGAATGAAGATGAAACATTGCTGACACTGGTTAGTACGAGTAAACTCTAAAGTGTTAGTGATGGAAAAAATCTTTAAGTTAATGAGTGGAGGAGAAATGTGGCGATGTCTGGCAGAGGCGCTGGTACTTTCTTCCTTATCGCTTGCTATATACAGGTCGTTCTAATTAGCCGAGGAGATGTTCTCTTCAAACTAGAAGGATCACATGTAACCTTAATTATCCCCATCAGAATGAGTAATCTTTTCTATGTTTAATGAATTCTTCCTGAGGCAACAGAATTAAGCGACACTGCAGTAACTGAGTTGAATGAATCTGTAACTGGAGAATGTGAGGGAATTCAAGCAAATTACTGATACCAGTGTTTTACAGCTGTGATGGAATGTGCAGGAAAGTTCAAAATCAGCTCTGACATTAGGCGTTCTGTATGAGTAAATAATTCTATAATCGGGTGTGAGGGAGTTAAAATTAGACGATGATACAAGGCGTTCTGCAACGGTGTGTGGTTATATGATGGAGTTGAAAGACACTGAAACAGATCGTAACACTAAGCGTTCGTGAATGCTATTCGATACTGTGACAGAGTGTGTGGGTGTGAGTTCAAATAAGGCACCGGTGCAAGACATCCTTTAAGGCTACATGGTTTGCCGAAGGTGTTGGAGGATCGTTGTCATTAGGTGTTATGAAAGGCTTGATTCGGTGATCGGGTGTGTTAGTGAGTTAAAATATGAGGGGCAAAAATAATACCAGGCGTTCTGTTAGGCTGCATGGATATAATGTAATATGATATCAAATGTGAGAGAGTTCAAATATCAAAGAGAAACAGTGATACTAATGTTCTTTGTAAAGTTGTATGGTTCCGTAATTCAGTGTATGTATGGGGGAGCTCAATTGCCTGGAAGGTGTTTTGAGCAAAGTTGGTAGGATCGATAAGGAAGCGAGGAAGTCGGTCCAGTAGGGCGGAAATGTGGCAGTTTCACACACACACACACACACACACACACACACACACACACACACACACACACACACACACACACACACACACACACATGATTTATGCTACGAACGTGAGTGTGGAGGAAAAAAGCTCCTTGCATGACACTGTGTGGGTGTTAAGTCTGACTCATGGGAGTGAGACAAGAACAGGACACGACGCGATCAAAACTTGTAGAGACGATTCATCTGAGGAACGCATAAAGCGCTAATCCCGTCAGCCCGAGGGCGTCATTTGTATTATGTTGTTGCTATATTCAGACACTTATATTTAGCACTGGACAAATTTCCCCAACTCTAAGTGCTAAACACAGCATTTTTTAAATCACCAGTATGGCAAACCTTTCCCAAGTTGAATAAAAAATGTTTAGTAGCAGCAACAATAATCTGCCACAAACAAGTAACCACAGTAGTGAATGAGTGAAATGGAGAGAGGTGGACAGCGGAACGAGCGTGCATGGAAAGCAGTGTGACGCTACATGGAAAGAGTGAACATGGAAAGCAGAGTGACGCCACACGAACGAGCGTGCATGGAAAGCAGTGTGACGCTACATGGAAAGAGTGAGCATGGAAAGCAGAGTGACGCCACACGAACGAGTGTGCATGGAAAGTAGAATGATGCTACCCGTAACGAGTATGATTAGAAAAACACGTTTGTTCTAACCTGACAACGATCCCTACCCCCTTTCGCCTCACCTGAATGTCGAGCGTAGCCAGAGTGGAGGGTCGATTTAACTGGCAACCAAGGAGACTTTTCCCACTGTATAACTAAGGTTCACCGAGATAAAAACAAACCAGCTATAAAACTGATCTGGAATGGTTAAACATCTCACTCTGTTTTGGTCTTTTCTGTGTTATTCTTGCCACCAACAGCCTTTTTAATTATGCTTGACAGACACCACGAAGTAAGGGATATCTATCTATCTATAGCCCGACGCCCTAATCCCACAAAGGGTGGCCGCAGACAAAATGCCTCCAAATCGCTCTGTCACCCACCATTTGCCTACCCTCCCCCCAACTCACTCCCCCCTCCCTCATATACCTCTTAACTCCATCCCTCCACCTCATCCTCGGTCTTCCCCTCCCTCTCCCTCCCTCCACCTCACCTACATACACCCTCTTAGTTAGTCTTTCATTCTCCATTTTCTCCACATGTCCAAACCACCTGAGTGTATTTCTCCTAATCTTCTCAACCACATCCACTTCCACCTCACGACGTTCCTTCACTTTTTCATTCGCCAACCTGTCCCTCCATGTCACTCCAGATGCTCCTCTCAAGTAACTCATTTCCACTGCTCTCACTCTTGATTGTTCCCCTCTTGCAAGGTCCATGCCTCGCTTCCATACGTCAAGGTAGGGATCACAATACTATCATGCAGTGACTTCTTAACTTCCATACTCACCTCCTTATTTCTCATCACTGCTTTCAGTGAACCAGCAACCTTCCTTCCCTGCTGTACCCTTAACCTCTTATAATCCCACCACGATAAGAGGGTTTCCAGTAGCTGAAAAGAATCATATGGCGATAGTAATATCACATAAAAAGATACCACAGTACCCAATGACTTAATACATATAGAATGCATGGAAAGTGCAAGGCTAACAGAGAAGGTGTATAGACGCGAAGCTGAAGTGGGAAGGAAGAGAGGAATATTGATGGGAGATGGGCGATTAAGTGCAAGATTGTATCAATCTACAAAAAAAAAAAAAAAAATACTGAGATCACACGCACTTTATGTTTCTTTCTAGTTGGTCCCACCTCATCATCAGTGGCAAATTGAGATCATATTCTCAGCATCTTTTCCCCTGCGATTTCCTCAACAAAGTGGAACTACGTCAATATAAAATGATAAATATAATATACAACAAAACGTTATGGTGTTATATGTTATAGAAAATGCTATAATCCAATATATAATGAAATATCACTACAACTCGAATGACAAAACAAAATAACAACAAAAACATGACTTCATGAACACTGCAGTACCTAACCACCCACAGCGGCTCAAAACCACGTTCTGAATATCGGAGAGCTTGGATTGTGCTGAAATCCAGGCTTTAAACCAGGGATCGGGTTAAAACTGAGACTTGATTTGGGCCTTAACGCCTACTCTAGGATAATGTGACATTTGGTTGTCATTACTGCGGGGATTTTTCCGGTGTTTAAGAACCACCTGTTGCCTTAAGCAATGGTAATCTGTTTATTATAAGAAAATGTACAGTACCTTGTTATCTTGTATAAATGATTGCCCTGTACTTGCAGTACATTTAGTACTTCCCGCTCAGTAATCTGAAACTTCTAATTCAAGCAAATAACATTATTTCCGTTATATACCCTCTGTGAGTGCAAAATAATTATATAAAAATAATGGAAGCAGCAAAGATAACATCACTACATATTTGCAAATGTTATTAGTTCAACTGACATAGAAATATATCAGCTGACACATTGAAATAAACTTATAAATTACTTAAGTTGTCATGATATATCTCACCCCATGTATTATTAATGGTCACTGATTACCTTGAAAATATCTGGCTGCCAACAAAATTATCAGAACATTTCATAAATACTTATAGTTTACTCATATCCTGCGTATTTTGCATTTCATTTTCCCCAGTGATTGGATTATGCAAACTGTAATGTAGCAACGTCAGCAATGTCGCCTTGCACGGGTTCAAGGTGACGGGAATGCATGGCGAGACACTGCAACTTGGAGGTTTATCAAGTCAGGTTCTCGCACAAAAATTTAAAGCAACCGGAATCAGTTAATGGTGGAAAATCCTATCTACACATTACATATGCGGTACATGTCCTGGGGTGGTGTTCCTGGCTACCCCATGCGTACATAAGAGTATATGTGCCATGGTGCGCTACCCCTGCCTACCCCAAATTTATATGTACGTGTCCCGGTGAGAAGGGACTAAGATCCTCGACCTGCACGGGAAAATAACTAAAGCACACACACTCTCTCTCTCTCTCTCTCTCTCTCTCTCTCTCTCTCTCTCCTTGCAGGATTAAAATGCTCTAAGAAAATTTTTTCGCATGCCATGGAACGACAGGATGAACTGATGGCCAGATGAGGCCTTGGAGCCATTTTTGTTATTACCATCATAATTATCTCTGGGATTAGTTGCTTTTTGGATATATGATGAAAATGTAATCGGTAACACAGAAGCATGGAGGTATCTGCTGGTCACGAGCTCCTTAATGAATTTTTGGACTCACGTCAGGTAATAGACATAACAATGTTTTATTACTCAGAACATGCATTGTATAAAGAAAATACACTTATATCGATTAAAGATCGAAAATTGGCGTGCCTTGTTCCAAGGTTTTGCAGACTAGGGCAAGACCCATTCGGCCTGTCTGGCCACTTTGACATATGATCAGCTATACTTAGCTTGAAGACAAAGGGTTGCATTCTCGTTGGTTATACCCGAAGACGCCAGCAGATTTAATTCACTCCAGATATCTTTCGAAGGTGAGGGATTTGCCAGTCTTAAGTAATCCGTTTACCGGAAGGGATTTCCCCTTAATGAAGAATACGTACATCACGTTTCAGCCCAGTAATTCTTCATACTTGACTAAAATCATCTAGAACTAGCCAGAATTATCTTGAAATATATCAACATACTGAAGGAGTCAAGAAAAGCGGTGAGATGCCAGTTTTATGTTCACGCTTATACCGGATTTGTCTGTACGAAGTAGTGGTGCTTTGTGGTAATGACTTGAATCCTTTGATGTCTTCTTTAGTTTATCTTTGCATCTCCAGATGGTGGTATTTTGCATAAGACTTGTGTGATCTCCTATGTAAAATAAACCAAAATGATTGTCAACCGATTTAAGGAGCTAAATCGTTGACTGCTTGAATATCTATCAACAGAACAAAATCTAGTCTTAACCTAAACATATTCCCAGGTGCACACCAACGACAGAGAAGAGATGATTCGCGAAAGTTATTGGAGCCTATGACTGGCTTGAATTTCTCTCAGCTGAGTAAACTGTATTGGTGTCAGCATGAAGAAAATATCCAAGAGCACTCACTTGATGTAGTGCTGCCTACTTCTTCCTTCACCTATATCATTCTTTTTCTGTGTCTGCCCTCTGCTCTTCCTACTTCTTCCATCTTTCCTGTCACTTGTTATTTCTCTTCTTTCCTTTCAGGTGGCTTTATATTGAGCGACAATCCTATTGGTTTCGTGTAAGACAGGAAACTATTTACAACGCTGGGTGGTAACCACATAATCAACCCATACGTGTTCCCTACGTGTCAGCAAGTGGGTTGGCGGAGGGATAGTGTCCATGCGGGATAATGGCGTCTGGCTAAAGATAGATAGATAGACCATACGTTGTTAGAGGATTAACCAGTTCAGTTCCATGACACATTATATTTGTTATACTCTTGCTATCTTCAGATAAACTCATTTAGCATAGAGTGAACAATCAGGATGTGAAGAGGTCAGTGCAGAAGGATTCTAACCTCATCACTACAAATATTTTCTACTTTAACAATATCGTCCTAAGGTAGTAAAAATAAACTAAACAAATACGTAGCTTGATTCAAGGGGCTAAGCCACGTACAAAGATATCTTCTGTATGTGTATCCTGCCACTTTCTATGTACCCTTTTCTTTTTTCCACTTTTTTTTTTTTTTTTATTAAGGAGGCAATCTGTGTTAGGGTTTTCTGGGTTATTACTTCCTCATGGGGTAAACAAGGAATCTCATTCTAATCCACTCTGTAACTCTCTAGGCTCCTGAGTCTATTTGCTGGTAAGGATGAGGCAAATAATCTATTATGAAAATTGTCTCTCTCTCTCTCTAGGTGACAGCATCTGAAAGGTATGTGACGCTTTGCGGTAGGAAAGGTGTGAAGTCGAAGCACAGACGTGAGAGAGAGAGAGAGAGAGAGAGAGAGAGAGAGAGAGAGAGAGAGAGGTGCAATGAATTACCCCCACAATAAAAGCTTCACTGGGCAGCTATTTACTGGTCTCAGGACGCTCAGGGACCATCACTCTTCCCAGCCCCCACCCTGGCTGCCAATACTTTCCCACACACCTTTATTATACACACTTCTAGGTGTAGGACCCCGAGGCGAGGCTCCCCTAGTGCTGTGCATTATACCTGCACAGATTGATGTCTTTTCATTTTTATACGGCAAACATCCATTTTTCTCATGTTAAGGGGTATTGCTATGGCAACGAGGTAATAAAAGGTTATCCCTCAAGTTCAAAATGACCCTCCCTTTAAATATACTGTGACTTTTGAAAAAGAATTATAAAGAAAAAAAAGAGGCCCTGATGAAGGGAAAATGATCTACACAGTCTCATTCGTAGCATTATTTTAAGATCGAGAAACTCTCTGAAACTTATTCGATATCAAACGTATGTGCAAGGAAACCGTCACTCCAACTGTGATAGTGTGTGTGTGTGTGTGTGTGTGTGTGAAGGTCACAGCGTTACTCTTAGATAGGACTATTATAGCTCTCAGCTCTCTTCTGCGAGGGTAAAAAGCTGACGATCACGACCATCACATGATCCTCCTGACCGACCCAGTGAATTACACGCACACACACACACTTTATATATATATATATATATATATATATATATGGAGCCACCGTGGTACAGTGGTAAAGTGTGCGTTTCGCACAGTGGAGAGCAAGGGTTCGCCCCCCGCCAGGGTAATAAACTTTGGACGCGTTCTCCAGGCCATGTACTGCTTTGGCGGACACCATGGGTGCTGTGGTTGAACCAGTGTCGCATACTGTAAAGTGTGCTTGCACACAGTCGGCTTACGCGGGCCGATTACACTTGGTTCACAGACATCCAAAGCCACAACAACACTACAGTTACACTTACAAGCACTTCTCACCCTACATACAATCTCTACTAGACAGCCTAAGCCACTTGGTAGAGATACATTGGCTGTATCGTCCCTACTTCGGTCGGGATAGGCCGGTCCTGCAGTGGATACTTAAACGGCTCATGATGATGATGATATATATATATTTATATATATATGTACAGTCGCCCCAAGAAGTGATGGCAGAGTTTCAGATTGCTTCGGTCACTCTGCACTGCCATACGTTCAATGAAACAGTGAATATAAGGTAAATATTCAATGCCTTCATCACTTCATATCAAATAAAATAGATATTATATCACGCCAAGAATGATGTGAAATGAATAACAGGAGGCAGTGATATATTAGAAGTTAACACTTATATAGTTACCTTTCCCGATTTTAATGAATGTGAAATGTATTACTCCGCGCGCGGTGGGCAGCAGGCCTATAACTCCGTGTTCCTGATTTATTTGTTTCCCTTGTTTCATATACAGATGCTCTAGTTTTGAAGACCAGTTAAGGAAATTCTTGTGACTGCAATACACTGCCTTGTTTTCAAATGCTATGGTGATGAAACGGCAACAATAAGGATGCCGTAACAATGAAATTATTATTCGTAATGATGCCCTACCTGCGGTAGCAGCAAGACCGTACTGCCTTTTTTTCCGTCTTTCTCTCGCCAATAATAATTATAATTAGCAACTTTATTCCCAACTGATGCAAAATTATTTTTACTTGTAAGGAGGTATGACAGATTCTTTTTCTCTTACACTAGGCAATAAACAGGACCAAAACATGAGTTCATAAACTTTTGCATTGCAAAAGCACTCTTAACTCCATCTTTTAACCTTAATATCTGTCTTTTTAAATAAACTGTAATGTCCTGCTGAACAGAAAATGCAGATTTGGAAGTTTTGAACTCAATGATTTGTTTATGAACCTCTGCATTTTATTACTCTTGCTAATCGATTATGCACTGAGGATATCAGACTATGACAAGTTAGCATTCTCCAAGGAGCTCCGACTCTAGGGAAATTTCGAGGTTCTTTTTTATACTTCTTTCACCGATAGCCCTCTAGCATATATTAAATAATCCAGAGATTTTTTTTTATGGAAAATTGGCCAAAGGCAGTGTAATAACTTCATATCTTTGAGTAAATGTTATCTCCTTTCGTGCGTGTTGATCAAAACATTTAAAATAGCTTACTGGCTTGCGCCGCCTTCCCGCCTTCTGTCGTCGTCCATGAAGACATTGGAAACGGAAATAAATGACTTTAAATTATTCCCTAGTATTGTAACGGAAATTATTTTATAAAAAATAATTATTAGTTTTAATTGTTTATTGAAGTTCTCTTTTGTTCATTCTTACGCTACTATAAAATTATTGCGCGTTACCATACTAGACTTGAACTCCACAAATTATTCCTGACTCTCCCTGAGCGATAGTTGTGAAATTTCAATTAGTTCCGTTTAGGATTTCCTATTATCGTAACTAACGAACTGCTTCCCACAGTTTTGAAATATACAGGTACTTTAGCATTGATTTATTGTTTTTTGTAACAGTTTTACGTATTAGGTTTCACCTCGCAGAGATATAAGCAAGAGTATGTGCACCATCGCTGACCGAAAACTTCTGGATACTCCGCCGTCACTTCTTAGGCCGACTGTACATCACCTGCGTCGCACCGTGAAACCATTACATGAAGGTTGCAACATCAGAATGACAAGAGTGATAAGGGAAGGGATGGGTAGGATGGATTGGAATATTGGTAAGCGGTGCGGCGGGGACAGGAAAGTATACTCGTTCAGTGTGAATATGGGTGTTGCAGGATATCGGCTTGAGTGTAGTGAATATCTGTTCCAAAATTTCTCCCACAAGTGCAGGTGTCAGGGGTATATGTAGTGCCACACATTTGATATTCATGTATGTGTTTAGTAATACTGTAATTTTTAGATAGGGTGTAACCTGAATATTAGTTTATAAGTTCCTACCCTAAGTAGTAATTCATATATTAATAATTACTGTAGGGTTAACTATTTTTACATGTATGTATCTCTGTACCTATGCAGTGGGTGATGTAATTGTAGATGTTGAGCTATGGGAATTCCCAGTCTCGTAGAGTAACGAATAACAGACAGATGCGCCAACTTTTCTTGTCGTTGTTGGGCGCCGAGTTTAAACCTTAAACAGAGTAATGATGAATATACAATTCTTTCCGTAACCTAGTTGTGAAATGCTTGCTAATGAAGCTGCTAGAACACAAGTATGTAAGATTAGCAGTCCAAAAGGGCCTAAATAATGTCATTTGTGAGGATTTAAAGTTCCGTTTATCTTGGCCGTCACTAGATGGCATGAGCTGCTCTCAGATTCAAATTGAGATAGTGATAGAATTAGTATCTAATTTAAGTAAGGATAAATCCCAAATTTTCCCCAATTCAATCAAAAGTCCTGGCGTCATGGGTACACTGCTAAATAAATTGTAAAGAGAATTGAAACCCCCCATATTACAAAAACACCACCTCATTTGACTTGAGCAGTGGCGTCTTTTAGTGCCCGACGTGCCCCACTTGCTGCCCAGACATCGTGTGTAACAGACGTTCGTTTAGGTGAGTCGTCCACATTTCTTCTTCCTCCCCCTCTTTTTCTTTGTTTAATCCTTACTTATTATGAACTATGAGAAGTAATATTGTTGAGAGTTTAACGTAGTGACTTGCTGCCCAGACATCGTGTGTAACAGACGTTCGTTTAGTCCCCAGACACCGGCGGCGACGTCCGTGGGAGCACGCCATTATTCCCAAGTATTGCCCATAGACTTTTACACTTACACTTGCACCACTCACGAGTTATTATTGCAAACCGAAGGTATTTGATGTGTTATTAATGATTCTATCAAGTGAATTCTTTTTTTTGTAGATAAGGAATAGAAGTATAGAAGTGATATGTTTTGTAACGGAAAGGAAAATTCAAATTTATCAACTGTTCTCTTTCTTTAAAATTAGTTTATTAGAAAAATTATAATCAGGAGCGTGGAAGGGAACTTACTGATTGTGAACAATAATGTGATATTTAAGTTGTACCTCGAGGCTAAATAAGCCCGAGTGATTGAGGTGTTCCTAGTGATTGTATTTCTTTTTTTTTAATTATTCCTCGAGGCTAGACAGGCCCGAGAGATTATGTATTTCTAGTGATTATATAACATTGTCGATGGTGAAACGTGAAAAACAATACTGATTTGATGTGAGAACCGAGAAAACTATATGAGGAGAATACCTTATATGGGTGAAAGATGAATACAAATAATCATTCATATTGATTCGAGGCTATGCCAGCCCGAACAGACAAATCATATCCGTAAAAGTGTCCCTGTCTTGAGGCCAATGTTGAGCCCAAGAGTAACGGCCAAAAAAGAAAGTAGAGTACAACAACTCCATACCTCGCGTGAATCAAATTGTTTCGTCTGGTAACAATGTTAGAGGAATGATCACCCAAACGCATTAGTAACCTTTACAATCTTCTCTCATACTAAAAAGGGTCTTGTAATAAAAAAATGTTGTTGTGGAAATTAACAGAATTATTAAAGTAGAGTAAAGTATATAGCATTTTCTTTTCTTTATTAGTATACCTAATCAAGGAAATTATGTCCTCAAGCCAAATTCACTCCCCTTCCAATTCAAGATTCCTTCGCTGAGGGAACGACAACCACCTGAGGTACCGACTAAATCTAAACTCGGCCAAACACTACAAACGCTACCACAATTCATTCTTTTCATAAATATTTACCATCCACTATACTAAGTCGAGTACCACTTGTATATCCATGGGTGAGTTGATCAATACCCACAACAGGTAAGAAAATACATACCCCTATCATCATTACACTGGTGTCAACGGGTGGGATAAAGTTTCAGGTTTTACACTGGTGTCAGTCAGTGGCATAAAAGGTCTTACCACTAGCATCACACTGGTGAATACCGGTGGGACAACATTCATAGCATTACATATAGAGTTGAGATGGGAGGGGGTTGGTTGTACTATGTATGATAATGTATGTGCCAAGGTGTATAACTGTTGTGTGGTGCAACTGTTGAAATGGTTCAGGCTGCCAATGTGTTTTGTAATCTGATAAACCTGTTGTCATGAATGTGCAGTCTGGCGCTGAAATGCTTCTTATTCCCAGTGGACAGCGTAAGGCTGAGAAGGTTCCCTTGTGTACAGATCAGAGTATTCTATAACTTAGTGTAACGTGATGGCATCTCTTGTAGTACACATGATCACAACTTATTTCTCTTCCAGTGAATTTTGTGAGAGAAAGAAGCTTGACACCAAGGGAGTAGGATGAACCTCCTCTAACTAAAACTATCATGTCGTCGTGGGAGGTGTTGTAAGTTTTACAGCCTGAGCTACAGTGTCTACTGGTATTTAAGTCCATCCTCTTTAACCAGGCAGAGATCTTGTAGCCCTACGACTAGTTAATGGTGGCAGCGGTGGGTTGACACGCTAAAACTGTGGTGGGTGCGGGGAGGGACCACTGGAGTATATGCTGTGAAGATTAATGGTGTTGGGTATATGGTTTTAGTGCTATTGTAAAGTATCCTCCAACAACAACATGTATAAGGCAAGTTAACAAGGTTTTCAATAGCCTTTCGTCTTGACACACACACACACACACACACACACACACACACAGTTTGTAAGAGTAAGAGTTGTGGAGAAAAGGTGAAAGGTATTAAAGGTATTACTGAATAAAGACGAGAAATAAGATACAATACTATATCAAACATAGAGAGAGAGAGAGAATGGATTGTATTAAATGACAGTTTGGACTATCTCTGTCGCACACACCCCTTTGCTAACACACACACACACACACACATCCCCTTCATTTTAGGCATCATTTTAATTAATTTCCCCTGCTATATACCTGTATAATACTGGGGTTTGTCCACCAACACACACTGGCCAACGGACGGGAGAGTGCACACCTGTGACACACCTGACTGACACACCTGACATACTCGTATACCTGAATGACATACCTGGTGTTTCTTGTAGAGATGGTACCTTAATGACACGACATCCCTGAAATATACCTGGATGATATTAGTGCTTATGACACGACATATACCTGGTTGACACACCTGATATCCAGCTAATTGACATACCTGACATGCCTCATTGGCACACCTGACGTGCCTGACTAATATACCTGAGTCACTCCATTTATATCTGACCTGACGTACCTGACTGGCACACCTGACATGTCTGACTGTTATACCTGACTGTCACTCCATTTATATGTGACTGACACCTGACGTATCTAACTGGTGCACCAAAATTACCTGACTGACACCTGATATAACTGACTCACCTCAATGGTACACCTGACATGCCTGAATGGCACACCTGACATACCTGACTGACGCACCTTACATACCTGTCCGATACATCCGACATATGTGACTGACATACCTAACATACCTAACTGACACAGTTGACATATCTGACTGACACCTGACATACCTGACTCGCGCAACTGACGTATTTGACTGATATGACTGACATACCTGGTAACCTGACTGATACACCTGGCAACCTGACTGACACACCTGGCTGATACACCTGGCACATACCTAACACAACTTAAACGCACATAACACTCCTGGTACATATCTGGTACTTATGACACACCTGACACCTCTAATTCATTGCTGGACTATATAACGACTGAAACATACTCGACTCCGACACACCTGATTCATTCCTGGTATATTTATCACACGAGACACAAGCCTGGTGTGTTTAATATACCCGATAAACACGTGACGCACACCAGACTCATACCTGTTTTTGTCACACATTACTTTACACACCAGTTTAGCATGTGGCATACACCAACTGCAAGTCTGACACACTTACTTCACACTTGACACACACACACACACACACACACCTGATACAACTGCTTCATACCTGGCTCAGACGTAACACACACTCGACTCACACTTGATTCGTCTGATCGCACTTGAATCAGACTTGACACATCTGACACACTTAATACACACACATAGTCATGACTCACACGGGTTACACTAGACACAAATCATGCATACACTTGATTCAAACCCCACAGTCCTGATACAAACTTCGCTATGTTTAACACACCTGACACAACATATCTAATGTAACACAACAACACACATGATATAATACACTCCACGTGACTCTTGCACAGTAATTCAAGAAGGAGCAGTCTGATAGTGCAGCACCCGCCCAACCAACTACAAAGCCGAACATTTGACTTTTCCCTATGATCCTGATTTTCGACCGACTGTCATCAAAATCGAGTTGCATCACTCTTCCCCGACCCTTAACCATTTCCACCAAGTTTGGTCATAGTCGAATCAAAACTGTTTGAGTTTACCTTGCCCTCTGAACATCTCAAAATCAAATCTCGTCATCGTTGAATGACCTTCAGTCCTCCCACCAGTTATCGTTAAAGTCGAACCAAACTGAATTATAGGCTCGAAAGTGCACTCGCATAACTCACGGACTTTTAACGCACGAATTATCTAACTCAGGGTGTCCTTATCTAAGTCACCGTTATTACCAAACTCACGGAAAATGCTTTAACTCGCGTTTTTCCACTAGAAAATGGTTTATTTCTGAGGAGATCTATAACTCACGGTATTGTAGCCACAACTCGCGACTGGAAGCCATTCACATTTAAGCACATAGTCCCTGTGATTATGCAGCCAATCAGAACAATGCTTTCTCCACCCGTTTAAAGATTCCCTGCACCTGTAGTGCAGGCCGGGCCATACATTAGCCCAGTCGGTGGGGTATAGGCTGGTTAAAAATCAGTAAGGAGGGAGGACAGGACCTGGGGATTCCCCAGCACACACGTCCTGCCTCCTGACTGGCTTTGTGGTGTGTGTCTTTCTCCACCCACGCCACCTACACCTAGTGGCCTGTACTGCAACTAAGCTAGTGTGCGGAAGCCGCTGCCCGTCTCTCGTCGACGTAAGCATTGTCATCAGTAGGTTTTAGGTAAATGCTTTTCTCAATTTTTTATTATCATACAAGGATATGTAATGTCATTTAATGTTGTTTATTATTATAAGATATGTAGTACATACTTCTGAGACAGGATGTTAGTGTTAAGTGGTGTTAAGAGGGGTTCCGTTAATGTTATACTAGGCTACCTGACACCATGGCAGAATCAAATATATTTTTCTCCATAAGGTGTATTTTTTTTTTAACTCAAGTTTTTCCAACTTACGGCATGAGTTCAGAAGGAAATTACAGTGAGTTAGGTGAGTGCAGTGTACTTTGTCTTGTCTATTGATATTGATCTTTAATTTTTTTTTTTCTATGATTTACCCGGAACAGCCCAACAAAGTTGACCAAAACCTGATCGAAACACTAAAGTTAACCTTGCCAAGAAACTTATACATTTAAGTGACTGTTCTCAAACCATTCCCTAAGTCCTTCCAAAAAGTTTGGTTTAAATCGGGTAAAACTGAGGAAGTTCCCCTTGCCGTGCAGCCATGGATTTTCAGCAATTGATCTGAAAAGAGAAACAAAAGAAAAAGAAGTAGGATGACCCTCAACCGTTCCTACAAATTTCCTCTAAATCAGATCAAAACTGCTTTAGTTATTTCGTGCATGTACAAACATTCGGGTCGATCTGATCTTGCCCTGTGACCTTGGGCTTTGAATGATTTTTCTCAAGAATTGGCTCAAGAAGCAAAAGAAAACCCTATGGATTCTTATCAGTTACATTGTACGAAAATAAAAACAGGATATGAACTCACATCCAGCACAATATCTTCAAAAGTTCTCAAATGAATTTCAATAAAATTTTGTGCCATGGGTAAGGATCAATTGATAAAATTTGGGGGAGGATCCCGATCCGATGTTTTCCACACAATATCTTCATGGATCCGGATCTGGATCCGGATCCTTTGTATTGGTAATGGCATTGGCGGAGGTATGCGCTCTCTGACTGCTTTCTAGTTGTAAATGTGTACAAGGGGAAGGGCGATGCCCTAGACGGGGGAAATTATAGAGCCACAACACTTTTGGACCACATAATGAAGGTTATGGAGAGAGTTCTAGAAGGTGTAATTAGAGAAAAAGTGAATACTGATGAGATGCAGTTTGGATTTATGTCAGGCAAAGGGACCACTCATGACAATTTCATTGTTCGACAGCTTCAGGAAAATATAGGAAAGAAAAGGGAACTGTACTTTTTGTTGTTTTGGAGATGGCCTTTGGCAGAGTCTCTAGAGAGGAGGTCAAGTGGGCAATGAGAAAGTTTGGGATCGAGGAGTGGCTGGTTAGAGTTGTTATGGGTGTGTATGTGGGTGTTCGCAACCAGGTGAGGTTGAATGGAGATTTCAGTGACGAGTTTTCCGTGAATGTTGGTGTGCATCAGGGTCCAGTCTAGAGTCCCTTATTGTTTATCATTGTATTTGAAGCCCTCTCAAGTAACTTCACGTCATTTCAGAGATGGACTCCCGTGGGAGATGTTGTGTGCCGTTGATGTGGTGTTGATTGCAGAGAACGAAAGAGAGGCAGAGGAAAGATTCAGGCAGTGGTGAGATGGTATGGGGCACAAGGGTTTAAGAGTAAATGCAAATAAAACAAAGGTGATGATATCTAGGGTTGGCGGCGGTACTGTCAAAGAAGAGGAAGAGTGGCCATGTGCGGTTTGTCACAAGGATGTGAGAAGTTATTTAATCTTGTCTAGTGTTCGTGATAAGTGGGTGCTTAAGAGATGGCGTGGTATTAGAGGTAGAATGCGAGATAATGCTGACTTCATCTATGCGTTGTGTTCGGGAGAGCATGTGGAGACTCAGGCGTGAAAAGACTGATCTTGCTGGTGAGTCCCCTAAGTGTGTAGAAGGGTTTTGTAACTTGAGAAACATGTTATGTGCTGGAGATGGGGCTGTGACTAGAGTGAGGAGTTATTGGAAGAAGTCCAGGGAGCTGTTGCCTCTCCTGACACTGAGAGGGCTCTCCCTCCGTGCTAAGGGATCTTTGTTTGCGGCATGTGTTAGGAGTGTAATGCTGTATGGTAGCGAGACTTGGGCAGTACAGGAAGAGAATATTCGTAGGCTCAAACACATAGAAATGACAGTGATTAGGTGAAAGTGCTGTGCGTCTTCGAATGCAAGGCCTGGGGGGGATTGGTTTAAAATGGAAGAGTCGAGCGAAAGGATGGGACTGGAGTGTATTGGTGTTGTGATGAGGAGGGGTAGATTGAGATGGTCTGGGCGTGTGGAGAGGATGGGGAGATGACAATTGGGTGCAGCAAATGAGAAATGTGAACGCTGGAGGTAGGGGTGCGAGAGGCACACTGAGGAAGACCTGGGGGGTCATAGAATGTGACCTCAGGGATAAGAGACTGAATAGGGAGGCTGCCAACGATCGTGCAGCATGAAGAGCCGCCATTAGGTGACCAAGGCCGACGCATGCAAGCATGTTCGAGCCTATACAAACGAATCGGTGAGGGATGCAGTCCCCCCCCCAAAAAAAAAAAACCAACAACAAGAATCATGGTAAGTTGTACACTCGTATAGTGGAAGACGTTCCCACCATCCAGCCGTACTTACCTGGGAAGTTTCATTCAAATCCATCAAATAGCCTAGGAGGAGCTAAGGTGCACACACACACACACACACACACACACACACACACACACAGTCTAGCGTTACGGTACAGGACGCGTTGCTGAAAATGGTAACATTGTGCTTCGCGTAACAAAGTAATTCTATTCCCTTCCTCAGCAACTAATTCTTCGTCACACCTCAGTATTCTCGTTTATGTTATTTATATTGCTTTAATACCCAGTTAGTAACACACAACAGAGTATCGTGGTGTTTTGTGTGTCGCTTATGTGTAATGTGCAGAATAAACTCCTAAGGATGGGGTGTAACGAATCTCCAAAATTGTTTATAATAATGATATTTGGTTTCCATCCGTTCTGTGTTATTATTCGCTTTTAATCTGATAACTTAGCACTGCGAATTTCGTTGTATATAATGATGTTGATCATGAGAGAGAGAGAGAGAGAGAGAAACGACCAAGCAAAGATAAAGACTACAAACGAAGTGAGCAGAAGGCATGCATGAAAAACAAGGGGGATAGTGGGAAAAATTATAATGAAGTTATGTGAGATTGAGACGTACAGTAAGCGGCGAGAAGAGAGAGAGAGAGAGAGAGAGAGACTATATTCGTCTTGGCGAGTAGAGTGAGACAGAGACAGATGAAAAGTATAGACAAAGCTAAAAAGTGATATGGATGAAAAGGAGGCAGACATAGATGGAGCAGAGAGTTAAGGAATCAACAGCTGAAACAAAAATATAGCAAAGAGGGATATAGATGAAACACTGAGACTGACTGAGATGGAGATGAGCGAGAGCTGAATGAGATAAGTAGCTGAAACTGAGACAGACATAAGTAGAAAGGTAGAGAGCGATGTAGATGAGAAAGTAAGACAGGCTAGATGGATCAGAGAGATAAAGGTAAAAGCGATAAAAATCTGAAACATATAAAGCAGAAAGGTAGCTCAGTCGGTACAGAAGTGGCCTGCAGTCCTGCCGGACCCAGGTTCAAGTCTCCGCTGGGGCAGGGAACAGTTTAAGGATTTGAATTTAGTAAATGCAGACTTTACTGATCTACCAGAACACCCGCCGACATGTCGTAAAAATACCCTCGCTAACAACAATACATCAGTCCTGTATGAGACAGCCCTAGCATGTATTCAATATAGACGGTGGGTGTCAGCGCCGAAGTGGTGACATGTGGAGGTGTATGGTAGGTAGGAGGACTACTGGGCCTTGGTAACAGGCTGTGAAGCCTTTGCTCAGACTCGGACACATAACATATATATATATATATATATATTATATATATATGTGTGTGTGTGTGTGTGTATACATATTTAAAAGTAAAGTTAATGAAAGTTAGGCTTAAATAAGGAAAGAGAGATAAGAAGCTACACTCTCGAATGTTCATGTACCATTCAAAATCAACATTCGAGAGTAAAGCAGGGTGCGTCATGAGGATAGGTGTTGAGACCATAAGCCGCTGTGAATACGCCTGTCACATCAATGGCGTGGAGTCCACAGGGTTCACGGCCCGGTATTCACTGCCCGTCCTCCTGGCGCCAAAGTTCCCAAATGAAGACCAGGAAATGCAAGATGTAGGGCACCATGAATACGTAGCACACTATCTTCACTTTGTCCTTAATCCATTGCCATGCGTCGTCCTGGTCCTCCTCTTCTTTTCTGTATTTGTCTACCTGCCCATCTACCTGCAAGTCTACCTGCCCCTGTCCGTCCACACCGTCACTACCATACACAGGTAGGAAATTCCCGGAGGAGTCGGTGACGGCAGGCGTGGGGGGAAGGTCTTCATGGCGTGGCGCTCGCTAGGGTGTGAGGCCAAACGGTGGAGAATGGGTTTGGCAAGGGGTGTGGGTTGGGGAGGGAGTGTGAACTGGAGAGGAGTGATGAGTGGGGGTGAGGAACCTTTGGGGTGAAGGGTCAGAGGGTGGGGTGAAGGATGGGACAGACAAGTGAGAGAACATCTCAATGTTTAAAGGCACTTCGCCACTTCTAGGTCCCTTTACCTCCTCCGTAGTCACCCCTTTAGCAGTAGACTCCACCTCAACTTCCTGGTGATGTTCAAGCGTCCTCTCAGGGATGGTCTCGCCCACATACTCGAGATGGATCTCGTCCCCATGAAGGGGATCGACCTCGGTCTCGGTTTCAGAGTGGGATGAGTTCAGGAGCTCGCTCACTTCACCTTGAAGGTGGCTCTCTACCTTATCATGGGGCTTAACTTCACCCTCGTTGACGATATGGCCATCGACCTTCTGGTCTACCTGAGGGTGGATCTCGACCTCATCAAGGGTCTCGATCCCACCCTCGTTGACTGTGTGACCATCGACCTTCTGGTCTACCTGAGGGTGGATCTTGACCTCATCAAGGGTCTCGATCCCACCCTCGTTGACGATATGGGCATCGACCTTCTGGTCTACCTGAGGGTGGATCTCGACCTCATCAAGGGTCTCGATCCCACCCTCGTTGACTGTGTGGCCATCGACCTTCTGGTCTACCTGAGGGTGGATCTCGACCTCATCAAGGGTCTCGATCCCACCCTCGTTGACTGTGCGGCCATCGACCTTCTGGTCTACCTGAGGGTGGATCTCGACCTCATCAAGGGGCTGTTCCACTCGTGTCGAGTTAGTGCCCCTTTCCTCGTCGACCTAAACACCCTTGCAGCACCAGAGGAGACTCGTATCCCGCAGGAAGCGCCATATCCTGCTTCCCAACTTGCGGAACCACTTCCCCACCCGCTACAGCAGCACAGTAACTCGCGATTTTTTCCCCATAATTGTTTTAGAAATTTATTAAACTTAAGAAATATATACAAGTTATTTACTGTGTATGAACTGGTTTTGTAGGTCAATTAAGATGGTGTGTGTGTGTGTGTGTGTGTGTGTGTGTGAAGTTGGTGTTTGTTTGTGTCTGTATCTGAGTAAAGAGAAAGAAACTTAATGGCACGAGTATGTTAAGAGAGATTTTGTTAGGAAAAAATGGCTAAAAATAAAGTAGGTGTGCAGTTTTCTCATGTGTATTCTGAAATAAACATGGCGGCTGCATACCCATTCTTGCGATATGTCTAGTGATTTTTTTAAATTCATGTATTCAGAATCCCCTAGTTCTGATCATTTATATTTTGGAGAGGGGGCTTAACCCCCCAAAAAATCATTGAGGTGGTCACACTCCCCATACATCGTATTATGGACAAGAGTCCATTTTACAATATGTGTGGTAGGTCTCCATATTATAATTGCAAATCATACTAGATAGATAGATAAATAGATAGATAGAGAGACAGATAGAAGCAGGAAGTCAAATGATGAGAAGGTGTTGTGTTTGCGAAAAGCGAGCAGCGCTAAACGCTTACACGGAGGAAAGCTGACGACAGCGGCCAGTAAGGAGATGATTCAGTTAGTTGTCAGCAGTCCTCTCGTGAGAAAGTTCTGTTGCCATGAGGAAGATACGTGACACACACACCCTACTACACGAGATGTTAGAAAAGAGAGTTGAGAAGGAGACAAGCGACCCTAGAGAGAGGTCGAGACGGAGATTAGCTTTAGAACAGAGAGAGAGAGAGAGATAGCGAGACAGGGAGGTAGCTACCCAGGACTTATACTATTATACCTGTTTAATATTTCCAAGACAAATAAAGATAGTCCCATACTATTCTTTACCTCTCCCGTCACTACATGACATCTGGTGGGGAAACTACTACAAGATATAAAAGCCGCTCGACCACAAGTCTAAAATATACGCCTCTACAAGCAAATACAAAGTCGCTGCTTTATGATACAAAGTCTTTATGACATTTGGTAGCAGCGAACGTATACGAACCTCGTCTACGAATCAACATTAAATTCCTACAAAATATCAAGATTGACAACAACCAACAATATCAGCTCCTGCCCCCTCCGTCTCCCAGATCTTTCCGCTGATGCAGAGGTCAAGAGATCACTCGACGCCTTGCAAGTAGCTTAACGACAAACCAGCAAATCTGCGGACATCGTCTCCGAATTAAAAGCAAATTTCTACAAAAGCAACCGAGACTACAAGGTTAGCTTCAGTTCTACAAAGTCTACAGCCATCTACAATCAACTACAATTAACAACTCTACGTCGTCTGTATAATCTTCTACACGCACCTACAAGTAGCGGCAGTCTTCATCCTACAACGAATAAATCACTAGAGAAAAGGACAGAGAAAACTTCCACATAGAATAAAGGGAACAAACAAACGAAGAGTGAGACACGATTTACAACTCATCTTACTCACTCGTCTTCACTCCAAGTTACTCATCGCTACTCATTCACTCACCACAGCTACCAGTGTGGGAAGTTGAGGTCATCATGCGTGCTTGCTGAACAGACGCCACGTCAGTCAACACACCACCTGCACCACCACTCACACCATTTCCCACCACGGTAAAAATTAGTAAGTTACATAGTTACTTCATTTATACAATACACAGTGATAGACAATAAGCTTCTGCACAAACATATAAAACGTGCTGTATAGTTACAGTTTAAATACACATACTTACTTCAATTATCTTCATAATTCAATCATTAAATACTTGCACCAACAATAAACATTCTACACAGTATATATTCATTCATTTATTATAATATTTATTTACTACCAACGAGTGTTACCATTTATACCTACATAAAAAACGTGTTTCATATATACAACTATACATTATTACATCTACAAGTGATAAAGAAAATATACCATCACAGTTAATCAGTGAGCAATTAAAAGAACTGTATTAAACATTTATTAATTAAAGCTACCTAGTGGAAACATATAAATTAAGTTACAAGGTAAACTAGAGAAAAAAAAAAAAAAAAAATGGCCAACACAAATGCCGTTAGCAAGAGTGAACATCTTCAACACAATCGTGAAGACAATGATTTCCACACAGTGCTGACACACATATTACTCACGAGAGGTACAGGTGAACAAGTCAGTGTGTATAGTTAATACTGTATATATGTATATATATTTTTTTTATATAAAATAACAAAATATGGGACTATATAATATCATTTTATAGTATCTGTGCAATATAAACTAAACTTTGAAAAAGTATCCCAAGGAAATTAGCCAGTAATTATGTAACCATGAACAACATGGAAAAAAGCGTACACAAGCAAAGAAAAACAAACTATAGAAAAAAAAAAAAAAAAAAAAAAGAAGAAAGAAAGAAAGAAAAGTAAGAAAGAAAAAAGAGAAATAGAGTAAGATCACATAACAAACAAATGAAAATAAGTGTAAGTGTTACTACATAAGTCAAAATACCACGTAAACTACAAACAAAAAAGCAAATTGTTGTCTCCACATACAAGTGGCACGACACATCATCACTATCATCGACCGCAGCATATGTTAGGACTGCAGTTATTACAATTATGTTACTCCATATTATAATTATGTAACGACAAACGATTGCATTATGTTACACTTTGCCAATTATGTAACAGTTGCATTAACAAGATGTAACTTTTATGTAACTTTAACTACAATTATGTACCTACAAACGATATGTAACAATTATGTAACGACAAACAATTGCATTATGTTACACTTTGCCAATTATGTAACAGTTGCATTAACAAGATGTAACTTTTATGTAACTTTAACAACAATTATGTACCTACAAACGATATGTAACAATTATGTAACGACAAAACAGTTGCATTAACAAGATGTAACTTTTATGTAACTTTAACTACAATTATAAGGCCAAGACACATATGTAATAGTTGCATTAACAAAATGTAACTACAATTATAAGGCCAACACAATTATGTAGTACCACAATGTTAGTACAATATTATAAGTCATACAATTATAGCACAATTCTATATTACCAGTATCATCATACAAGTTAGATGAAATATTAGACATTACTAAAGTGATAACTCAAATATGTAATGTATAACTTAGCAGTATTACCATTGCACAATTATATTGCATTTATTCAAATATGTATACAACTTATTTAAAATGTAATATTACTGAATAATCACTATTTACTATGAATAATATATGTATACAATATTCATACAATTATGTTACTTTACAATATTATGTATTTCACTTAATTAGCTTATAAGTTTATTATAATGTGTATGTAGTATGTATTAATATATTATAACTATTAAATGTCGATGGTACGCCATTTTTGCGCGGCAGAGCAATGTGGTAGGTCTCCATATTATAATTGCAAATCATACTAGATAGATAGATAAATAGATAGATAGAGAGACAGATAGAAGCAGGAAGTCAAATGATGAGAAGGTGTTGTGTTTGCGAAAAGCGAGCAGCGCTAAACGCTTACACGGAGGAAAGCTGACGACAGCGGCCAGTAAGGAGATGATTCAGTTAGCTGTCAGCAGTCCTCTCGTGAGAAAGTTCTGTTGCCATGAGGAAGATACGTGACACACACACCCTACTACACGAGATGTTAGAAAAGAGAGTTGAGAAGGAGACAAGCGACCCTAGAGAGAGGTCGAGACGGAGATTAGCTTTAGAACAGAGAGAGAGAGAGAGATAGCGAGACAGGGAGGTAGCTACCCAGGACTTATACTATTATACCTGTTTAATATTTCCAAGACAAATAAAGATAGTCCCATACTATTCTTTACCTCTCCCGTCACTACATGACATCTGGTGGGGAAACTACTACAAGATATAAAAGCCGCTCGACCACAAGTCTAAAATATACTTCTCTACAATTAACTACAAAGTCTTTATGACATATGTACTACGATATCAGAGCCATACCTGGCCTCCTTTAGCTATGTCTGAGAATATTAAATCTGGCTGAGGGGCCTGGCCCTCCCAAGAATCATGGTTGAGAAAGTGTATACTGTATAGTGGAAGACAATTGGAGTAATTACACGAACTCCTCTGGGAAGTTATTATTCAAATTTTGCCGCGGAAAATGTTGTATGCTAATGATTTGTTGCTGACTGCAGAGAATGAAAGGGAAGCGGAGGACAGCTTTAGGATGTGGAGAGATGGTACGGGGCACAAGGGCCTGAGTGTAAATGCAAATAATACAAAGGTGATGATATCTAGGGTTGGTGGCGGCACAGTCAAAGAAGAGGAAGGATGGCCATGTGCAGTCTGTCACATAAGCGTGGGAAGTAATTCCATCTTGTGCAGTGTTTGTGATAAGTGGGTGCATAAATGTAGTGGTATTACAGGAAGACTGAGAGATAATAATGATTTCATACGTGCGGTGTGTTGGGGAGAACATGTGGAGTTTGTCAGACGTGAAAGGATTGATCTTGCTGGTGAGTCTCTCATAGTGTGTGGAAGAGCTTTGTTACGTGCGAGACATCTTATGTACGGAAGCTGGGATTGGAGCTAGCTCTGTGGCCAGAGTGAGGAGTATGTGCAAGAAGTTCTGGGAGCTGTTGCCTCTCGTGACATTGTGAAGGCTTTCTCTCCGTGCTAAGGGATCTTTATATGTGGAATGTGTTAGGAATGTAATGCTGTATGTAATGCTGTATGACAGTTTGGACTATCTCTGCTGCACACACCCCTTTGTTAAAACACACACACACACACACACTTCCTCTTCATTTTAGGCATCATTTTAATTAATTTCCCCTGCTATATATAATACTGGGGTTTGTCCACCAAGACACACTGCCCAACAGGCGGAAAAGTGCACACCTGTGACATACATGACTGACACACCTGACATACTCGTATACCTTAATGACATACCTGGTACTTCATGTACATATGATACGTTAATGACACGACATACGTGAATTATACCTGGATGACATAACTAGCGCTTATGACACACCAGACATATACCTAGCTGACACACCTGACACCCAACTGACTGGCATACCTGACACAACTGACATACCTGATTGGTACACCTGACATGCTTAACTGACATGCCTGACTGATGTACCTGATTGTCATTCCATTTATATCTGACTGATACCTGGCGTACCTGACTGACATCTGAATTATCTGAATGAAACCTGACATACCTGACTGGGTTGCCTGAATGGCACACCTGACATACCTGACTGGCACACTTAACATATTTGACTGACATATCTGACTTACTTGATTGGCACCCCCTGACATACCTTACTGACATACCTAACATACCTGAAGAGCACACCTGACTTATCTGATTGATATAAATGACTTGCACATGACATACCTGGCACATTTGACCTACGTGACTGGCACACCTGACGTATATGACTGACATACATGACTCACATACCTGACTGACACACCTGAGGTGCCTGGCTGACACACGGCGACCTGACTGGCATACCTGGCTGATACATTTGGCATATATCTAACACGTGACACGCACTTAACACTCCTGGTACACATCTGTTACTTATGACACACCTGACACCTCTAATTCATTCCTGGAATACTGAACTTGTCTGTGTCGTAAGTGAAGACCAAAAACCAAACAACAGTGCATTACTGCCAGAAATAAGGCAAATAGGGTGTTAGAATTTATTTCGCGACGGATGAGCAGTAGGACATCTGAAGTAGTACTGCAAGTTAATCTCACATTGGTCAGGCCACATACAGTGCAGTTTTTTGCCCGTGCTATAGAATGAATTTAAAATCGTTGCAAAAAGTACAAAGAATGACAAAAATGATGTATGTTATTCAACCTTTCATAAAAAGACAGGCTGCAAAGACTTACTTTATCCTCACTAGAGAGGTGTGGAGTAAAGGGAGACAAAATGGACGTGTGTAGGTGGATGAAATGAATAAGGAGGATGTTAGTAAGGTACTAAAACTGAGCATACAGGACAGAACTCGAACTTACGGTTTCAAGCTCGATAAATTATATTCCATTTTAGTGAAGATCGGTAGATTCTGTTGGCAATACAGTAGTGGATGAATGGAGTAAGCTACCTTGTGATATAGTTGCCGCCTCTTCTACTGAGAGTTTCAAGTAGATTTGATAAGCATATTGTAAGGGTTAGAGAGTAAATATATCCTCCTTATTAAGTCACTATTTTAAAGTTTCACTACGATGGACTACTTTTACCGTTCGTGCTGTCCTAGATAATTTCCGCGTCTTTCTCTTCTTTTCCTGCCGGCTTCAGTTGGAGTGTTTAGTGCGCATGGGAGAGCATTCTCCTTTGTTATCCTTGTCTTATTCTACTATTTTAATCACACTCTTGTCGTAATTGCTTAGCCTGGGCCAAATGGCCAATTGCAGTTATCCTCTCATCTTATGTCCAGCTCTGCTACCACGTTTGGTTCGTATGGGGTAAAAACTGTTACGCTGACCTTGCGAGGTCAGTCTCTGACTTAGCCCTGTGACCAAGGCCTTTCATTTATTGTTCTCAGCAATGATAAATAAACTCTGTGACTGTCCTTAACTCTTCTACAAAATTTGGTGAAACTTAGAACAGAAATAACTGAGTTATTTTCACACACACACACACACACACACACACACACACACACACACACACACACACACACACCAAAACAAGACCCTACTCTCTCTCTGCTGATTCAGGTTAAGTAGCACATGATGTACGACACCTCTTATAATATACCTCATATAATATACCTAATTATAACGTATGACTTACCGCACCCCCACACGTACGGTTCGGCCATGTGGAGAGGATGGAGAGCGGGAGGCCATGTGGAGAGGATGGAGAGCGGGAGACTGACGAGAAGAGTGTATGTGAGTGAGATAGAGAGGGGGAAGAGGGAGGGGGAAGCCAAAGATGAGATGGAAGGATGGAGTGGAGAGGTATATGCGAGAGGGGGGCGTGAGCTGGGAGCAGGGCGGTGAAATGGCAGGGGACAGGGCGATATGGAGGCGATTTGTTTGTGGCCACCCCTTACAGGATGAAGGCGTCTGACAATAGATAGATAAACCTATCGTACCTCATATAACGCCACTCATATAACACCTCATGCAATACCCTTCTAATAACACCCATGGAACATGACAGACACACCATAGATAACACACGGTATGAAGCTCCTTATATAATACAGGTGACGTAACACAAGTAAAACAAAACTATCAAAGAATAGAGTATTCACGTCTAAATGCCCGTCCACACAACCAGTGAACGCCTGTTTTTTTTTTTCGGGTATGATAATGAAAAAATGCTGGAAAATATTCTTAACTGAAGCGCCTTCCCTGCATCTGACTTAGCCTTCCCTCCATAGTGTGATTCGCCACCAAACTTCGAAACTGGTAAGTAGCGTGCATTGATCCTATGGAGAGGCCATAACCTGAACATCTCCCCTTGTCCTGTGTCTTTGTTCTTTGACCTTTTGTTTAGAAAGTCGACTTACTTCATTCTTACCTGACCTGTAACCCATCCAACAAGTCTGGTTCAAATCGGATCCAAAGTGCTCAAGTTGACCCAACCCTGTGATCTTGACCTTTGATCAATTGTTTGGTAAGTACAGTACTTTTCTCCTCAGCTAACATTAAATCCCTGCAATAGTTTTGCTCCAAATGAATAAAATTAATTGGGTAAAAGAGATGAACCTTTGACCTTGCCCTGTGACCCTTATCTTTGATTGATTGTTCTCGATATAGGATATCTTCATTTATTTGCTCCAGTCATTCCACCAAGTTTAGTAAAAAATGTAATCATAACTGTTTTGGATCACCTTGACCTTGACTTACGACTCATCACCTTCTACCGTCAATAATATGTCGCCTATTCCTCTGATGGTCCTCCGTCATTATGTTTGGTGCAAGTCCATCCAACAGCTTTTCTGTAACAAGGCTAACAAACACAAACAGATAGACAAATAAACACATAAAGAAAGGGGACCAAACTAATACCATCATCACGCTGCGGGGCGCGGGTGTAAAAAGGACAATAGGAAGAACAGAATTAATTACGAAGAAAAACATGAAGGGAGTGTTATTGGAGTCACAAGATTTGAAAGGAATGATGGAATGATATCATAGTGCTGATAAACACACGTTAATGTGGAGATAAGGAAGGAAGGAAGGGATGATGGGTGGAGGGAGGGATAAAAGGAAAGTAGGAAAGGAAAGGAGGGGGTAGAATGGACGGAGGAAGGGAGAGATAAAAAGGAAGAATACGGAAGGGGGTGGGGGTATAGAAAGGAAGAGGAGATTTAAGGAGCCTCCACACGAAGGCCGGAACCAGACTTATTCTTACGCGAACTGTCCGATTATGTACAGTACATTAGGAGTAATGCTGGAATAAGAACACCTCGTTTCACTGGGTTACCTTCTGACCAATCTATTTCTCATTGTTAGACATGATGCAGGTAACAGTGAGAAGCATTTATAGTCAGAATGTGACTCGGTGAAACGGGGTGTTCTTATTCCAACATTACTCCTAATGTACATAATCGGACAATTCGCGTCAGAATAAGTCTAGTTTCGGCCTTGCTGTGGCGGCGCCCTAAGGAAGGAAGGAAAGTAGACTGTGAGAGGGAAGGAAGAAGGGACCAAAAATGGAATAGAAAAAAAGTGGAGAGGAATGACATGGGACGGAGGGGGGAGGTGGGGAGGATTGATAGATGAAGGAAATATACGAGCTGAAGTAGGGATGGAAGAGGGAAAGACGAGAGCACTGAATAAATGAAAAAAAAAAAGAAAAAACAAAAAGAAGCGGAAATGGAGGGAAAGAAGGGAAGACTGGAAGGAGGGAAGGACGTAAGGAAGGAAGAAAGGAAGGACTGGAGCGAGGGCGTGGACGGAGAGAGAGAGACAGGCAGTTAGGTATGAAGACTGATAAACAGAGAGGCTGGGAGGCAAACAGACGAGAAGGAAAAAAAAAAAAAAAAGAAGGAAAGAACGAAGGAAGGAAGGAAAGAAGGATGGACGTAAGGTAGGGATATAAATATAAGGATAAAAACGACACTGGGTGAAGAATGAAATGCACAAAAAGAATATGCGCGAGAAGAAAATATGAAATGGAAATAAATCTTCGGAGGAAATATATGTGATAGAAAGCGTTAGGAGAAATACAATGAGGTGGTTTGGTCATGTGGAGAGGATGGAGAGCGACAGGGTAACGAGTAGAGTGTATGTGAGAGAAGGAGGGGGGAAGAGGGAGGGGGAGACCGGAGATGAGGTGGAGGGATGGAGTGGAGCGGTATACGAGAGAGGGGTGTGTGAGTTGGGGGGAAGGCAGCGAAATGACTGGGGACAGGGCGACATGGAGGAGATTTGTCTGAGGGCACCCCTTACGGGATTAAGGCGTCTGGCTATAGATTGATAGATAGATGACTTGAGACAATAGAGGAACGAAGGAAAAAGCAAATGTATGTATTGGGGAAAAGATGTGGAGTAACGAGTGAGTATATGAAGAGAACTAGTATGGCTAAGAAGAAACCCGTATCAGTCAATCAATCAATCAGTCTTTGTACCTATAAACTAATGTATATCTATCAAGCAGTCTATGTATCGATATTTATTTTACCAAGTAACGGTTGATCTACCTATCTATTTAGCTATCTATTTACAGAGAGTATTTAGATATTACGTCTTCATCCATCGATCTATCAGTTTATCCATTTATCATGCTATATGGACTAAGAACCTACTAATCTACCAGTATTTCTAATACACGTTTATTTATCTCTTAACGATTCGGTTTAGAAATCTCATTCATCCATCGATCAATCCATCCACCTACTGCTGGAACCCGCATCCTAAACAAGGTTTCCCCGACATTTTCAGGCATTTTTGTTCCTACTCAGTAACGACATGTCATCCAATATTCAGGAAAGGGAAAAAGGCATGAAAAGGAAATGAATGGCCGGACTACTGAAACGATGGGGAATGAAAACTGGTAAAATGAAAATCATGTGGGGGGGGGGGATGTGGATCAGAGGAGGAAAGAATGGTGAAAAGGAAAAAGAAAATAACAAACAGTTGACAGGGCAGTTAAGGAGTGAGAAAGTATTTGTGAATTATACCAGCACCAACAAAATAACAATAATAGTAAATGATAAGCAACAATGACAATTATAGCAAAAACAACAACAAAAGAGAAGAAGGGTGAGGAGGGTGAGGAGAGCGCCGCAGCACCCTTGCCCACCACATGGTTAAAGGGCCAAATATATGACTTTGCCCTGTGACCGTCTAAACTTCTAAAGTCCTCGGCCATTGTTTGTTGTATGTTGTATAAGTTTCCTAGCCGGCCATACCGGAGCACCCACAAGGCTGAAAGTTGGGGTACAGGGGTAACTCAGCATGAGGAAGAACACAGGCATGGCGGCGTTGGCCCCCGAGGCCGTTTTGTGGCCGCTACCGTTATGACCTCGAGGCTGCAATGGCCAGAACTGCCCTTTAGAGGCCGAAATTGTGGTTAGCCACTGAGGCCACTTTCAAATTTATCTTTAGATCTTTCTATATTCCATTTCTTTTTTTCTGATGCAATAGTTTGAGCAAATGTGTTCGTGTTCACGTGCTCAATGAACCCTTAGCCTTTCACCTTTCCCTGTGTCCTTGGCCTTACACTGACTGTTGTAAATATTAAATCCTTTTATTTTTTCATGATCCTCAACTCTCCAGAGAGTTTTGGTCATAATCAGATGAGTACTGTTTAACTTGCCCTTGCCCTGCCACCCTGACCATTGACAAACAAAAATCTTACAATGTGGCTAACCCTCAACCATACTGTCAAGTTTGTTTAAATCGGCTGAAAATTGTTGCCTGGAGTTATTTTGTGAACACACACACACACACACACACACACACACACACACACACACACACACACACACACAGATCGAACTGTGACCTTGCCCTGCGACTTTGATCATCGACTTCCCCAAATTTAATCACTTCATTCTTGGCTTCCTCTCAACTCTTCCCTCAGAACTAGTCTTACATGGACAAACACTGCTTAAGCTGGTTTTTTATGCCAAATATTGTGCCAGCCTTGTGATCTTAACCCTTAACCTATTTACCTCATTGTCTAACCCTCACCCCTGTCACTAAATTTGATTAAAATCAGATAAATGTTTGAATTATTTTGTTCACACACACACACACACACACACACACACACACACACACACACACACACACACACACACACACACACACACACACACACACACACACACACACAGACACACACCGCCCAAAACATAACACCTGCTCTCACTTCGCAATCGCTGGTGAAAAATAACGAAGGAAGGAAGGAAGAGATGAGGAAGGCAAGATGAAGTAAGGAGGGAGTGAAGGAAAGAGGGCAATGTTTGGGGAGGCTGGTGTCTTCAGCAGTCGTGGGAATGAGCACAGGTGGAGAGCCATAGTCCCGAGGAAAGCACGCAAGGTGAAGGAAATGAGGAGGAGGGAGAGAGGGAGGAATAAAGAAAGGAAGGAAAGAAAGGAGGAGAGGGAGAAAGGAAGTAAAGAAGGAAGGAAGAAAGAATGGAAGAATAAGAGGTGAAAGAAGAAAGGAGAAATGAAAAGAAAGTAGGAGGTTGGGAAGAAGCAAAGATGAATTAAGGAAGGGAAGAGATGGAGAAAAGAGTAAGGAGGGATATGAGAGAAAAGGAGGAGGGAAGAAAGAAAGAAAGAGGAAAGTATAAAGTAATGGGAGGGTGCATGGAATACATGTGTTGAGCTACAGTCCGGAGGGAAGAAGAAAGGGAGAAGGAAGGAAAAAAGGAAGGAGGTGTGAAATATGGGCTTGTAGAGTTTCTTTCAGGATTTCAGGTAAACTTAGAAAAACTCCGTCTTCCCCACTAGATGGTTTACTGATGGGGCCCAGATCTTACCCCTACTGAGTGTTACTATTCTCTGACTTCTCATATAAACCACGTTAGAGCTTGAAAGTAGGAGTGGGTGATACAGTCACCTTCAACCAGTTTACAGAAAGAACCTGTTGTTGTCAGTCCTGACTCGCAGATGGGTCAGCGCGAATCATCAGGTTGCTCACTCCCACCTAGGTAAGCAGATAGGTTGGTAGGTAAGTAGGTAGGTGGGTAGGTAAGTCTCTTATTCTTAAATTTTCTCTCCCCTTAACTGATGAAGCACATCTCTCCCGATATTTTTTTTTTTTTTACTGATATCGAGATTAAGAGAAGACAGTTTAAATAATAGAGTAAAATTGACATCAGTGAATGATAAGAAAGATATATGATAATATATTATGCTAATAATAAGAGTACACTGGTTAATAGGGAAAATCTCTACTTAATCTAAGGTACAGTACATGCATAGAAACAACACTGATATTATAGAAGGACGGCAGGAAGGAAGGAAGGAAGAGAAGGAAAGGAGGCAAGTGGGAGATAAAAATAAGGGAAGTGGAAGAGATGACGAATGAAGAGTAATGAAGGTGGGAGACAGGAAGGATGGAAGAAGGAAAGATGAAGGAAGGAAGAGGGCGGGAAGAATGGAATAAGGGAAGATGTAACGGGATGCAAGAATGTTAATAAATGAAAGAAAGAAGGATGGTGAGTCACAACTGAAAGGGAAGCTGGAAAAACGAGAGAGAGAGAGAGAGAGAGAGAGAGAGAGGTCAACGTACCCAGGAGAGCGGAATAGCCAGTTGTAAAACACACTGTAAAACAAACACTTTCCTCGACCGCGTGATCTGCGTTGACACATACACCCGTCATACTGGGTAAAGAAATGGGTGTAGGAAGCAAAGGAATGAGTGGGATGGACTGGATATTTGGTGAATGTTAGGACTGCGGCAGGAGAGCTTACCCTACGAAACATTTTTTGTAGGATTAGTGGTTTGAGTGCAGTGAATATATCAACCCCCCCCAAAAAAAAAAAAAAAAAAATAAGGATGTGTCGGAGGGGAGAGAATGTACGTGGAGAACAAAGGAAAATGATGAGATGCGCTAAAATTTTTGTAGGAAGATTAAAATAAGTACTGTAGTAATAAAGGTGCGAGTGTACCGTAGTGAATGTTTATTTGAAATACTCCTCCTCCCCCCCTCCAACAACAAGATATGCACCCGTTACTCTTGGACGCCTGGCGTGTTGCTAAGCACGTAACGAATGTCCCATTCATTCGCAATTTTCTCTGCCACAAGTCACGGAGAGAACACAGGAACACCTAAGTTAAAACATCGAGCTGTCTATCTATCAGTCTGTGTATCTGTCTGTCTATCTCTCTGTGTATATATATTTATCTATGTCTATCTATCTATCTATCTATCTGCCTATCCATGTATCTGTCTATCTGTCAATCAATCAGTCAATCAATCTATCTATATATGTCCATCCATTCATCTACAGTATTTATTTTTCCATCCATCTACATATCTGTATATATTAATTAATGTACTGTATCTCTCCATCCATGTACAGTATCAGTCTAACCACTTATTTATCCAAACAACCATCTCTCTGTGTGTGTGTATCGTCTGACGCAGCATCGTGTAACCTACCTATGTTTATTTGTGAACTAAGTAACGTCCCTACTTCTCACGACAAACCAGCCTGCCATTATACCCTTGCAGTTTGTCTCTCCATCTCGTTCTCGATCTCCCTCTGACAAAGACAAAAATAAAATGCTTTTCACGTATGACAAAAACGGTAATAAGATCTTTTACACTTCTGTTACGAGAGGACAAAAATTAGATGCTTTCTACCTTTGACAAGACAGATAAGATATTTTATCCATTTCGAACAAAGAAAACAAGATGCTTATTATCCCTGACAAGGACAAGAATAGCATGCTTTAAAAATCTATTATAAAGACAAGATTAAAATGCGTTCCACCTCCGGCAAAGAGACGAACAAGATGCTTTCCACCTCTGAAAAAAGTGCAAGAATAAGATGCTTTCCACTTCTGACATAATAAGATTCTTTTCGCTTCTTTAGGGGAATAAATACAAGATGCTTTCCCCCACTGCCAAACACAAGAACAAGATGCATTCCATCTCTGAAAAACACAAGAACAAGATGATATTCACCTCTGAAAAACACAAGTGCAAGATACTTTCCACCTCTGTAAAGCACAATGCCAAGATACTTTCACATCTGTAAAACACAATAGCAAGACACTTTCCACCTCCTTAAAGCACAATAGCAAGATACCTTCCACCTCTGTAAAGCACAATAGCAAGATACTTTCCACCTCTGTAAAGCACAATAGCAAGATACCTTCCACCTCTGTAAAGCACAATAGCAAGATACTTTCCACCTCTGTAAAGCACAATAGCAAGATACTTTCCACCTCTGTAAAGCACAATAGCAAGATACTTTCCATCTCTGTAAAGCACAATAGCAAGATACTTTCCATCTCTGTAAAGCACAATAGCAAGATACTTTTCACCTTCGTAAAGCACAATAGCAAGATATCTTCCACCTCTGTAAAGCACAATAGCAAGATACTTTCCACCTCTGTAAAGCACAATAGCAAGATACCTTCCACCTCTGTAAAGTACAATAGCAAGATATCGTACTTTCCACCTCTGTAAAGCAAAATAGCAAGATACTTTCATCTCTGTAAAGCACAATAGCAAGATACCTTCCACCTCTGTAAAGGACAATAGCAAGATACTACCACCTCTGTAAAACACAAGAACAAAATGCTCTTTACCTCTGAAAAACACAAAAGCAAGTTGCTTTCCACTTCTGAAAAACACAGGAGTAATATACTTTCCACCTCTGTAAAACACAGCAAAATGCAATTCACCTTTGAAAAACACAAGAACAAGAAGCTTTCCACCTCATGCAGAAAAACTTACCGGATGGGGAACTCGAGAAAAATCAACAGCAACAGCCACAACACAGGTCAGAAAAGGAAGAAGTGAAAAAAAAAGAAAAAGAAAATGAGATGGAACAGTATCAGCAGGCTGGATGAAAATGGCTGACCAAAATAGACTCGGCGGTTTCGTGCTGAGATGTCCTATTCCAGAAACCGATGTAAACTCAGCAGACCGTCACATTAGCTCTCGCAGGTTTCTACGACTCATTCATAGCTGAAAACACTCATTTGGCTTTAAATGAATTACACCTCTAGAGCTGATACGACTATGAAAGGGCTATAATTACAGTATTATCTCTTTCAGACTTGTATAATTTATACTTGTTTAATTAGCCGTTTGACGTTACCTGGGATGCAGTGCCAGAGTTGTTTCAGTCTACTGAGGGTTCAGAGGATCACGTGCTACTGTCAGTCCAAACAAGAGCCTGACAGGTTGGTGAAATGACTGTTGCTATTAACCCATTGGATCCCAGGGGTGCTGGGCGAGGCATGGTGCTGGGTGGGTACTAAGCGTACCACCCTCCGCCTATCGGCTCATAGTCGCGAAGCTCGTAGGTCCCTACCCGGGGGTTCCCTACTTTATACAGAGTTGAAGAATCCCAGTTCTGTCCAATATTCCGGACACTGGGCTCCAATGGGTTAACCTACTGGTTCACCGGACATCACACTTATCAAGATTCGGGGAAGCTGCAGAGATCAAACACGCAGCCATTATCCATCATTGTTAATCGTCCTGTATCACAGAAGGATGCTGATGAAAACTATCTTTCTTTTTTTTTTTCCAGAGGATAATGATGCAAATTATCCACAACCGTCGATGGGAAAAACGTCATAATGACGACGACGACGACGACGACGATGACGATGATGTTGATGACAATTCCGATCGAACTTGTGAAGACCATTGAATTTTTAAAAAATCTAAAAACGTAAGGTACAGGAAGTATGCAGTCTCATTTTACAACTTTCGACTGGTGTTAGGCGGTGGCGACAATCGTCTACTCACTTGATGTAGTGCTACCTACTTCTTCATATTTTATCGTTCATGTTCTGTGTCTGTTCTTCTCTCTTCCTATTTCCTCCATCCTTAATGTCACTTTATTCTTCTTTCAACTTCAGGGAGCTCAACACTGAGTGGCAAGCATGGTCTCCTGTAACCCTGGGAACCATTTGCAACGCTGGGTGGTAACCATACAACCAAATTACGAGATGATATGGAGCCTACTATCGTGCTTCTGTTAACTGGGTGGAGAGACAAATGCGGCATCCATCCGACAACCAAGCCTTTACACTATTCCCCGCGCCTTCCTGTGGCGAGACGCTGTCTACCGCAGGGAGACATCAGTTCACTGCACGGGACTGCCCTGCAGGGACGATTGCTTGCCTGCCGTTATTGGGTCTGCTCGGCCAGACTAGGGTTACTCAGCAACGACAACAACAACAACCCCTTTCGGTCTCTGGAGTCCAGGGCGTAGGGAGACCTGATACCAGGTTACCAGAGTCCTGATAATATGAATCGCAGGAAACCATCCTACAGTCCTGTCAGCGTTTTATATGACAGAGCTAACGCTGGCAAGAACAATTGATGCCGACAAACAAGTAAATACTTACACTACAACACATACAGGTCCAACTTTGACCTTATCCTTTGACCTTGACCATTGGTTGTTTTCAAAACTGATTCCCCTCACCTCCACTAAGTTTACTGTAAATCTGACTAAAATTTTTCAGTTGACCATGCGAAGTGACCACGACCTTTGACCTATTGATCTAAAACACACACACACACACACACACACACACACACACACACACACACACACACACACACACACACACACACGTTTACCCCCCCCCAACCCCACTGGCCCTTAACCCTTATATCAAGTTTGGTCCAAATCAGATAAAATTATTTAAGTTATTTTGTTTACCCATCAATGTGCACAAGTCAAACTTTCACCTTGCCCAGCGACGTTTACTACTGAGTGATTGTTCTCAAAACTACTTCTTTTGTTTTCGCCTTATCCTGAACTCTTGCACCAAGTTTGGTCTAAATCGGATCAGAACCGTTTAAACTGATTTTGCCATGCGTCCTTGACCTTTTACTTATTTAAAAAAGAAGAAAAAAAAAAAAAAGCTAGGTAAAAACCTCCTTGTCTGACCCTCAACTCTTTCACTCAGTTTGGTTAAAAGTCGCTCACCAAGTTTGATCAAAATAAGATCAAAAGTGTTTACGAATGCTAGTCCATTAATCACTTGCTTAATTACGTAACGTAGCCAGTGAGCGACAGACTAAGATGGTGGTATCCTTGTCCGTAACTTCGACCCCCTGGCCACTTCCTTGATCGAACCGTGCCACATTGCCACTACGGTCTTCTCCAACCCGAATCTTCTGTAACCACGCTGCTAAAGTGTCTGTCTTAAATCTAGTGTTAACTGCAGTTTGGATACAATATATTACTTTTGCGTGCAAGAACATCGACATATTGATTAGTAAGTATTTACGAACCTATTACACATGTATTTGAAAAGTATGTTGGGAAGATTGTTTGGTTCTCAGGGCCGTTTTGCTCAATTTCGAAAGTTATTGTTCACTACTTCGCTATTTATTGTAATGAAGTGTACCAGTTTATGTCTGCAACTGTACCACCCGCTGCGCTGGCCTGGTATTTCAGTAATAGTTACTACTGTCTCGTTTTCCGTTGGGGCGGTGACAAAAATAAATAAATAAATAAATACTCGGGTCGATAAAAACATCATCACGAAAATTCAACAAGACAAATATTTTAAATTTTGAATTAATAAAATCATACCCAACAAAATACAACAAAATAAATAAATTATGCTTTGTGTCGATAAAAACATCCTCACAAAAGAAATAATGTTTAGGTCGATAAAAGTATACCCCTGCCGCCCCCCCCCAAAAAAAAAAAAAAAAAACTAAACAAACCAATCAGTTTTATCTTTGGGTCGATAAAAACATCACATAAAATCAGAAAGATCCACACTTTAACACCATAGATACCGTGATGTACTAAATCTCCATGTTTCGTTCTCGCTCCGCCCAAACATTTTATTCCAGCCTTGGTCACTGCCCTACTAGTTCAGGAATTACCCAGCTAATTTTGATGACTCTCTAACAATCATTTTCCTGCTACTAAACGATATTACTTAGCACTGGAGAGGCTTAATGAACTGGAGAACTGAGATATAACTTTTATTAACTACTTCACAATTAAAGGTCTCTCCAAAATTCCATAAAATAGTTGATACGAAGCAATAAATTCATCAATCAATCAATCAATCAATAAACAAAGGTGTCACCAATCTGAAGGGTTAATGAAGGCTGTATCTAATCCCTCCAGTTCGAATTCTCTCTCACTCAAACTGAATAGAATAGTGTGGTAGAAGCACAGAATAATTAACAGTACGTCCTCAGGGTGAAGGTGCTAATGTGGCGGAGAGAATGAGACAAACAGAAGGTGAATGCATAACCCTCGCCGCTGCAGGCAATAACAGCAATAACACAAGATTGCATATTCACCACCAGTTATGTATTATACAATCTCTTTCCCAGTACTGCATGCATTAAACAAAATTACCTTCACGTGAATGTCGAGGCCATGCTTTTCTTGTTGGTTCAGGCTGTTTGTCTCCTTATAATGGCCTGCTATTATCAAATTCTCTCCTACGAAGACGCCCTTTTGTAAATTTCCGCTTGCTGTTTACAGGCGATTTGGTAAACTGCCTAAATTCAGTGAGACATTTTTCATATCATTCTTGCAACCTTCAGGCACTTCTATTCAGCTTAAGAAAAGGACTTTAAACTGGAGTGTTATATACGGCCACTGTTAACCCATACGACGAGAAAGCTCTTTCCTAAATTAAAGCGTGAATGTACCACAAATATCTTTTCTTATGTTATCTTACTGAAAAATTACCTTTGCATGACTAGGGATGCCGACGATGCTTTTGTTGAAAGTTGAGGTTGTCTCCCTATAATGGCTTGGTATTGTTATCCTTCTCATGGTCGGGACAACTATAGCTTGTTCACCACTTCTTGGTCCAGATTTTTTTCTTCTTTTTTATTCCAGTTCCTGTAGTTCAGTGACAAAAGAAGACAGCAATATACCTCAACATCCTCTCCACAGAACTTGTTAGTGGTCAGCAGCATATTCTAGTCTTAGTCTATTCCTACAGCTTGGCCGACAAAATGGAGAAGCAGTAACTTTAGGCCAGGTTATATGAATACTGTATAGTACTGTACCGCATGGTGCTGTATGGTATTCAGCGGAGTGAGTCACGGGGGCATGATAGTGTTAATATTTTTACCAATAATTCTCAACGTCGCGATAATTTGTACTTATCAAAACAATCAGATAATTATATGGATGTGAGTGAACCATAGGAGCATGAGAAGGCTAGCTTAGCTCCAGTATGATGACGCATAAAAATAATTTCTTACTAACTGCAGATGATTACAGTAAGGTTATGAGGACGTTTTTCAGCTGAAGAGGTTAGACATTACCTCCTACAGTCCTTCACAAGAAAAGGGTTCACTTCCCCCCCAAAAAAAAAAAAAAAAAAAAAAAACGCCTTGCTGTGCAAGAATAAGCTAAAATACTTTCACGACATCGTTGTTCTGAAAAGGTTAAGGATGACATAATTGCTATATATATTCTCCACTTTTGGGGAAAAGAAAACTGCTGTTTTACAGTATTCAGCATTGTCCAATTATATACATTTATTTTTCTTACTCGAACACTTATGAAAGTCTTATACAACATGCGAAGAAAAAATTGTCGGGTACCGGAGATCGCAACAGCGAGTCTGGAAAATCTACTACAATGACTAAAATAGTGTGGCAGCGACAAGCATACACTACAAAAACAAGGCGCCTTACTGAAGGCTTTATACGAATAATTACTGAAACCATAGCCAAGTTTTTCAAGCCATAATACATACGATGATAACAATTCGTCAGTCTGGTTAAGAATATTTCACTGTAATCACATCAGCACAAGGATATTATATTCCCCAACTTTATTCAAGAAAAAAACAGAATGATATAATTTTTCTCTAGCCAGTCCAGTTCTAAAGGAATTCCCGCAGCTATAGAAAATCATATATGGAGAGCAGGAACATAACGAAAATATTGCACTATACTAAGAGTTATTTAGCAACAATGGGACAAATTATCTTCCTACAGGGTTTCTCCTATACCTTGTAAAATCGTTTGGAGGTGGAGAGAATAAAACTGTAATTTGATTGAAAGAATATAATTATCAGGAGAAACCTAGAATAAAACAGCCCACTGGTATGAAAAGTCAAGTCGCCTGGGTTTAAGAAGAAAATTAATGTTCAGCGGTAGCAAGAACAAAATCGTATAGCGGTAGAACTTATATAAAATTGCTTGTTGGCTTGAATATTAACTAGTATATCGAGGGTAAAAGATAAAGTAGCCTGGAGGTAACATGGATGCAGTACAAGGAATGTTATCGTACTGAAGGGCTTAATATCTTGTACTGAGAGAGAGAGAGAGAGAGAGAGAGAGAGAGAGAGAGAGAGAGAGAGAGAGACTGTATGAGTAAGGTGGGAGTAGGTGGAGGGACAAGGTGTAAGTGTACAAAGGATGAGAAGGGATGATGATGGTAAGTCATGGGAGGAAGGGTCGTTACTGAAGTGGATTAAATGCATGAAGGTCCATTTCCCTACGTCACCGCCAACATGCTGAGGCGTCAGACAGTTGATAAATATACAATTCCAATACGAAGAAATGAACTTCGATTCTTAAATGATATATCTAAATTGCATGATTAATCTTTTTGACTTTAAGAAGTCTAATCTAAGCTCGAATAGATTGGTCTGGCCATTGCAAGGATAAGGCTGCATATAACAGAAACGTACCTTTTATCCGGGGGATTTAAGGCCGTTGCTTTTAACTTTTTTTTTTTTTTTTTTAATAGGAAAATAACAACTTCTCTGCTCACTTCTTGCAACCGCCAGATGATTTTATTCAATGAGGGTCTAAAGAAGTGAATATCCAGCCATTTCTGTTGGTAAATTCTCCCCTAAGTTCGTTACAAGTGCCTGGAGGTGGAAAGAAAAGTTAAAAAAAAAAAAATCATCGTAGTGGAAAGGTAAAGACGTGTATTCTTGGTATCGTTTTATGATTTCACTCAAATTCGGACATTTTTCAAAATAGGGAAACTAGATACAGCCTTCAGTAACCCCATCATTTTCACGGGGTTCTCCTCGTGGCGAAAAGATTGTAGCACTGTTCTTAAGCCACAAACAGAAGTCACTTTAATGAGATGAATACAATACAGTAGTACTATTGCGGCGCATCAACTGTTCTCTCCGTCGCAAATTTCTCAACTGCGAACGATTTGGGTACTTTTATTTTCCATGCAGATAATGTTAAGTTAGTTTAGATTAGTTTGGTGTATAATAGATTAAGCTAGGTTAGGTTACGTCAGTTTAAGTTCGGTAATTTAGAATTGGTTACTTAATCTTATGTTACCGGTAAATAAAGTTAGTGATTATATTCGGCACACAAAACGTACTGAGAGGTGCTGGAATAGCTTACATTTCTTAAATATACACCACCTTACCAACTGTCACTATTCCATTGGCGCCAAGAAGAGGTTAGTCTTACCCCGTTGGCTTTCGGATATTATTGCTTATTAATTTTGTCAGTGTCTTTGAAACTCGTCAAAATACGATATCATCTGAACACAATATTAATGGGAGCATAACATACCCTTTTTATTCAATGACATTTCTACTTTGCTCTTGTTGCCTAGAGATAATTTTATTCAACTTTATAGATGCTTTTCAAACTGGGGGAATTGGATATAGCCTTCCTTTACTCCTTCAAAGACAAACTATCTTTCCTCACTAAGTAAAACTATTCATATTTATCGAGAATAAACAAAACCAACAGACCATCGTACTGAAGGGAAGACGTCATGATGCACCAGGTAACAGTGAGTCCACATTTATATCTCAGGTAAATCTCCACTGAAACACAGTAACCATTTCCTCCCTGCGCTGCACCATCACAGGCAAGAAAACAGTCCTTTCACAGCACTGTGCCAGGTCTTCCATTGTTCTTTTAGTCCTTCATATTGCTACCTTATTTTTTTTTACGTTGCATCTCACTGGCCACATTCGGCAGTGAAGTGACTTGCATTCTGTGTTCATGCGTCATATATATTTTTCTTGTTCTGTTCAGTGCCCCTTCCTTAGTTCAGTATTTCATTCTGGCTACCGTTAGACGGTTTAGTTTAGTTTAAATAAACGTCCGAACACCTCAGGATATCAAGTACATATTATTAAATATCCCTACACTTTTCCCCTCCCAGTCTCTCTCTCTTTCCACTGTATATATATATATATATATATATATATATATATATATATATATTTAATGTATGTATGTACTTGTATATCTTTTACTCCTTCAGTATGATGACATTTCTGCATTCTTATTCTAGCTATCTCCATATTATTTCTTGTAACTTAAGATATACATCTTGTAGGAAAAAGGTTACTGAGTACTCTAGCTGTCTCCTCCAGCTCGAAAGTTCTCTGCAAAGCTGAGAATTAACAAGTATAAGATATAAAGTATGCTGTTGATTTAAATGGTTTATTGATTTTTGCTTTCATTTCTCGCCTAATTCTGCAGCAACTCCCCAATTACATTTGCCTTTGTTTTAACAAGACCCAATTGTATAATTATATATAATTAGGAGACGTGGACTTCTTGTCTTTCCGCAGCTTCCTCCCCAGTTCCCTTATCCAATCTGTGATTAAATTACGCACATTTTTCATTCTATCAGGGAGCACTTATTCTATTAACCGCTTCCATCCTGCACTCAGTTCCTTTCTATCTCACTCCCTCTGTTCCTCCCATCATCCCATCCTTTCCTCTCTCTCTCTCTCTCTCTCTCTCTCTCTCTCTCACCAAACCATTCCCTCGTGTCTGGTACCAAGGCAGGGTTATATCACCACATCCCAGTGCGACCCCACGAGATACATCCCTCCCTAGTGCCTGAGGATTATCAACCTGGAAGATGAGGATGAGTGGTGAAGAAAGGGCAAGTGGTGAGGGAAGGGTGAGTGGTGATTGAAGGGTGAGTGGTGAGGGAAAGTGAGTGCTGAAGGAAGGGTGAGTGATGAGGGAGGGGTGAATGGTGAGTGAAGGATGAGTGGTGAGGGAAGGGTGAATACTGTGGGAAAGTGTGTGGTGAGGGAAGGGTGAGTGGTAAGAGAAGGGAGAATTGTAAAGTAAGTGTGAGAAGTGATGGATGAGTTGATACGTCAGTGTAGCAATCTGAGTGGCGATGGAGGGTGACTGGTGATGGAAGGGTGAAAGATAAGAGAAAGATGGAAGGAAAAGCTATGGATGAGGAAAAGTTTATAGTTAGAGACGGAAGAGTGAAAGTAAGGGATGTGTTGTAATGTTAATAGGGTATGAGCTGAGTTGCACATGGAACTGGGGTGTGAGAGAAGGGTGAGTCATGAGATGATCTGATGGGTGTGGAAGGCTGCCTTGTGTGGAGGAGTGAGTGGTAATGGAGGATAAGAGGTGTAGAAGGGATAAAAAAGGAGACTGAGAGAAGTACAGTGCGAAGAAGGGGAGGCTGACAGGTGTGGAATGTGCAAAATAATAGGATGTGCACAACGGTAAGCTGGGAGCGGTGTGGCATACTGACTGGTGAGGAAGGGTGGTGTGGAGAGGTGACTAGTGAGGAAGAATGGTGTGTCAGAATTAATAGTTAACGATCGAAGTGTGAGTGATGAAGAGTGGGGACTGGTGAACATGCTTGGTGTGAAGGCAATGAGTGCTGAGGGAGAGTGGTGTGGAGAGGGGAAAGGGGAGTGTGTGAAGAGAACAGAACTGAATGGGTGGCGAGGGTGATATAAGTGAAAAACGCAACGTGGTTCGGATACTGAATCGTTCACCTTCATTCTTCTGTTTACCAACCTCTAGTAACCGGTAAAGTTATATTTTGCTTACAATTCCATACGTCCATTAGCCAACTTATGAGAGGTCTCGTATTAAAGGAGTTTGTAAAGGCAATATTTTATTCAGAAGCTAAAATAGTTTGTCTTTGAGTGATTAAAATCATCTGACTCTAGCAAGGGAGACTGATGAAAGATGCCATCATACCGAGAAAAAAAAAAAAGAGAGAAAAAAAAGGAAAATATCGCTCGATGCATCCTGAACACTCTCAGACAGCTAGGAATTAAAAAATACTTATTAAAACCATTTGGTGTTAACTGTAACAGAAAAGGAGAGTTGTCCAGGCCATGAAAGGGTTAACATTCATTCACAATATGGTGGAGTTACAAACTACAAACAGTTACTATAAAATGTGACAAGAACCGCGTAAGAACACTCGATACAACACCCACAATGCACGAACTCCCAACACAACAACACCCACAACACAACACCCACAACACAGCACCCACAACACAACAACACCCACAACACAATAACACCCTAAACACAACACCCACAACACAATAACACCCACAACACAACAACACCCACAATGCAACACCCACAACACAGCACCCACAACACAACAACACCCACAACACAACAACACCCACGACACAACAACACCCACAATACAACAACACTCACAACACAACACCCACAACACAACAACACCCACAACACAACAACACCCACAACACAACAACACCCACAACACAACAACACCCACAACACAACAACACCCACAACACAACACCCACAACACAACGCCCACAACACAACACCCACAACACAACACCCACAAAACAACAACACCCACAACACAACACGCACAACACAACAACACCCACAATACAACAACACCCACAACACAACAACACCCACGACACAACAACACCCACAGCACAACAACACCCACAACACAACACAACAACACCCACAACACAACACCCACAACAAAACAACACCCACAACACAACAACACCCACAACACAACACAACAACACCCACAACACAGCACCCACAACACAACAACACCCACAACACAACAACACCCACAACACAACAACACCCACAACACAACAACACCCACAACATAACAACACCCACAACACAACAACACCCACAACACAACACAACACAACACCCACAACACAACAACACCCACAACACAACAACACCCACAACACAACACCCACAACACAACAACACCCACTACACAACAACACCCACAGCACAACAACACCCACAACATAACAACACCCACAACACAACAACACCCACAACACAACAACACCCACAACACAACACCCACAACACAACAACACCCACAACACAACAACACCCACAACACAACAACACCCACAACACAACACCCACAACACAATAACACCCACAACACAACAACACCCACAACATAACACCCACAACACAACACCCACAGCATAACACCCACAACACAATACTCGCATTACATAAAAACCCAGAACGGCAAAACACAGCGCACCCACAATACAGGAACACAAGAACACCCACACCATAAGAATGATGCAGTGGCAGTAATACCATGGAAGGCACATCCCATCAGCACAATTGCCTCCTCCAACCATGACATCTTTGCCCCAGTTCTCCCGGAATACTTGCCAACCAGATGACGATAATATAGCCCCAATTCACTGTTCCCACAACAACAACAGTAACCCGCGTCCCACCCACATACTTCTCTAATTCATTTCGCTTATATAAACAACCACTGTTTCTACCATCACCTGCCGTAAGTATCCCACCCACAACAATAACAGCCATTGTCATACCCATCACCTGTCTCTAATTCATCTCACCTACAGTAATAACCATTGTCTTTCCATTCCCCTGCTTTAGGTCATCCAACCCACAACAATAACAACCTACTGTCTCTCCCTTCACCAGTCTCTAACTCACCCCACCCACAGCAACAATCACTGTCTCTTATCATCTGTCTCTACTTCATCCCACCCACAGCAACTACCACAGTCTTTCTTATCGCCTGCCTCTAATTCATCTAACCTACGGCAACAACCACTGTCTCTCCCATCAACAGCTTAAGTCATCTAACCTACAGCAATAAAACTCATGTATCTCCCATCGCTTTCACTATCACCCTCATACACAACGGCAATAATCTTTCTCAGCCCCACCACCTTCTTTAAGTCATCCCACCACCATCATCCTCCAACAATAACTTCTCCGTCTCCACCATTACCTCCTCCCCACCTGCCCTCCCTCCCCTCCCCGACCCACCTGCCCAACAACAGTAAACACAGGCCTCGCGTCATCCCTTCTCCACATGCCAGCTATTTTTACTCGCCCGAAAGAAAAAGTTTGAACCCAGTGCGAGTTCCTGGTACGAGCTTTCAGGAAGGAAGGGGGAGCGAGGACAGAGGATGAGCGTGAGAGGAAATGAAAAGGGAGGGGAAGGAGAAGGGAGCGAGGGGAGAGAGTAGAGTGAGGAGAGAGGGAGAGATTAGAGTGGGAGGGAAAGGAGAGACCAATGAGGGCTGGGAGGAGGGAGCAGACAGAAATGGGAGGGATGGAGAGTGGGGAAGGTAAGATAGTGGACAGAGAGGGCAGAGAAGGAGGGGAGGAAAGAAACGAAGAGAGGGGAAGGATGGAGGAAAGGGAAGATGAGGAAGGGAAGGAGCTGGCAGAGAGGGAGGAGAGGGAGGAAACGGAGAAAGGAGGGAGGAATTAAAGGAAGAGGGAGGCGAAACAGGGGAAGGATGGCACACAAAGGGAGAGGTGAGATGAAACGAAGAGGGAAAAGGGGACGCGGAGAGGGGAAGGGGAAGGATAGGGAAGGGAAGAGAGGGGGGACGAATCAGACTGTTGGGCAAGGTGGAAGGAGTGGGGGGGGGGGATGTCGAGGGTAAAGAGAGACTGGAAGGAGACAGAGGATTAAGGGGATCTGAACAGTTGAAAAGGAGGAAGACACGGCAAGACAGAAAATGGCGACATAAAAGAAAGACAGCGAGGCAGGGTAAAGCGTTGTGAGGTGAAAGACCAGGATGACGGAAAACTGGAAGTAAAGGTGGGAGACGGGAACGAAACGAAGGGTAAGGGAAAACACTGAAGCCTTACATTTTTGGGACGGATATCTATCTTTAATAATAATAACAGTATTAATAATAATAGTAAAAATAAGAATAATAATAACAATAGTAATATTAATAACCATGTTAATATTATTATAATTATTGTTATTATTATTATTATTATTGTTGTTGTTGTTGCTGTTGTTGTTATTATTATTATGCTATATAGATGAATATTTTGAGAATAGAAGATAAAGGCAGGGGAAAAAGGAAATGAAGGGCAAGGGAAATCATCCAAGCTTCACATTATCAGGAGGGCGGGACTATATCGTAAAATAACACTGCCAGCAGGATGAACACTGTCTCCCCTTGTATACCCGCCTATTTTTCACCTGCTGTCCAAGAGTGTGGTGACGGGGGGAATATGAGAACAGTATCGTCTTACCCTTTGAATCATCATTATATATTGCTCTTAGTTTATTTTTCCTGTTTCTTGACGATTAACTTCTGCTTCGGAAGACTTTTCAAACTTTTGGCAACGTACATTGTTTTATTTATTTATTTATTTTTTTACGAAAGAAAAAAAGGAACCAGCGGCTAGATGTTGGCAATTTTGTTCCTTGCCCAGGGTAAAAAATAAAGATGAGCCAAATTCAAGACCAGTTCATTTCCAGACACCTGGACACATTGCATTTGAGACTGGAGCTCAGAGAAAGAAATCGATGCAAATGGAATTACAGTTCCAGAGTTGACCTGTTGCGCACCTGAAGGACTAAGATTATCGGTTAACTCTTGCATTAGATACCTGGACAGAAAAGGGGTGAGAGTTTGCTGCCAGAAGGGGTGCTATGCACCCGCCATAATGGAAGGAGGATGAAAGGAAACAGATCAGAGGCGCATTGACAATTGAAATAGCGATAGAAAAGAGACAGTGATACAACAAAAGGGCAAACAGAGAGAGAGAGAGAGAGAGAGAGAGAGAGAGAGAGAGAGAGAGAGAGAGAGAGACTGAAGAGGGTCAATAAAAGGAGGAGAGTTAATGAGATGAAAAGATTGTGACTACACCCTGCTGAGAAGCCACCTCATCTATACGAGTTGTACTCCATACAAGGGCGAGTAAATACTCCCTGTAGAAAGTCAACAGCTGTGTGGGAATAAAGAAGTCATGGAATTGACTTAGCACACCCAATCTCTTTGAAACAGATTTTGCAAGAGAAAAAAGATCTTTCCATGATGAATCCAAAGAATATGAAAATCCAGATATATACAAAGTTGATGCAGGAATCAGCTGGCTATTCTTAAATATCAAAATATTCCTGTGGATGATTTTGGCAAGTCAACAGATGTAGCAACTGAGTTTTTGATGAACTAAAAACAACAAGGTTATTTTTACCCCAACCAAATATTTAAGCCAAGTCAGAAAAATGGTGTGCCATAACTTCATCTCGTGTCTGTTGAAGTAAATATTGTGACGGTTGCTGCAAGAAGCAGATGGAAAGGTGAAGAGTGAAGTCATCAGTGTGAGTTGATAGGGTTAAATGTACAGTTTAGGTCATTGATGAACAGAAGGAAGAGAGTTGGTGACACGACAGAAACCTGAGGAACACCACTACTGAGAACTGTAGAAGAACGGTGATCATCTATCGCAGTGGCTACAGAATGACCAGAAAGCAAGCTAGACATGTAGTTGACCTTGTCATGTGACCTTGACCTTTGACTAATTTTACTTGAAATTTTTGCAATATACCTTGGCTAATCCTTAACACTTTCATAAAGTTTGGTTTAAAGAAAATCAAAGGTATTTTAGTTATTTGTTCACAGAGAGCCACATGAGACAATATTTGACCTTGCTGTGTGACTGACCGTTAACTGATCGTTCTAAAACATGAGTCACTTCGATCCTGATTTACCCCCAACCCTCCTTGTTTGGTCAGTTTGGACTGAATTGGGTAAAAACTGTTAAAGCTGACATTGCTTTACCATGACTACTAAAAGTTAGGCCCTCAGTACGATGGTGTCTTTATTCCTATTTCGTTCTAGTAATTGTTAGACGATTATATTCGGACACAAAGAGAACCCTTGTACTGATGGGGTTAAAACAGCTCCCATTCAGCTGTACAATACCATGACGTCCTTTTTAATGCCATCCCGAGAAGCTGCCGCCAGACAGTTTTATTTAAGAATAGGAGGGAACCCAGACACTGAGGCATTTAAATGAGAACTGCAAATATGTTATTATATTTTTCTCCTGCCACCAACAGACGATTTCAGACACCTTTAGAAAGGGCTCTTGTACAGAGGTTAATATGGTTATATCTAACTCCTTTACTTCTAACTCCTCTAAAAGCTACAAAGAACCATCTGAAGCTAGCAAGAATAAATATCAAAGACGTCATCTTGATCGAAGAGCTAAGCTGGGGTAAGTAAGCCCCAGACAATTTTAATCGGTGCAGCTTTAGAACTGACTATTTTAGAGAATTTAATAAGGTTATATCTAACTTCTCTAGCAAGAATAAATATCAGAGACGTCACCTTCATCCAAGAGGAAAGCTGGGGTAAGCTCCAGAAAATTTTACTCGGTGCAGGGGAGGACCCTTGTACTAAAGAGGTAAGAGGTAAGTGGGTAGGGAGGTAAACTCTGAACAAGTTAGACTCAGAGTGTAGTAAGTAAGGTTCACTTAATGAAAGGGTTAGGTTACCGTACAGCAGTTCGCGCACAGAGTAGGTGAAGGTAAAGAGAGAACAGGGTACGGTAGTTCAGGCTCTGGCAGTGAATGGGTTAAAGTATTTGTGTGTGTGTGTGTGTGTGTGTGTGTGTTCGACTGTGGGCATAAGCTTAACTGCCCGTTTCTTTTGGCTCAGCGGTCCTCCAACATGCTACGCGCCTTTACATGTCACCACTTCGGCAGTAATAATCACCGTCTATACTGCATAGCATCCAAGAGTGTGTCATTCAGGACTAGTGCACTGGTATTAGTGGGGGTGTCTTAATGCCATGTCGGTGGGTCTTTGGAAATCAAAGAAGTCTCTTTGTAAATGATATTCATCAGAATGATAACTGCCCGAGTCTGGGCTCGAATTCGCGTCATTTCAGACTAAATTCAACCTCTCTAACCACTCGTCTACCACCTCCCACAAAGACAGCTTCCCGTACAAAAGGGGTTGGTGTATGGTAAGTTAGATCTCTTACAGAAGGGGCCAGCGTATGGCTGGTGAGGGTATGATAGGATATAGTGTGGTAGTTTTTTTTTTTTGTAATGCAAGGAATTAGGAGCCAAAGGACAGAAGTCCGGAAACTGTTCCCTCCAAGAAAAGGGGAAAACAAGATAGAGAGTCAAGTTCAAGATCCCTTCATTTCGAGATGCCTGGACACACTGCGTTTGAAAGACTGAAGATCATCGGCAGTAGGAATACAGACAGAGGGATACAGTTCTAGAGCTGACCTGGTGCATGCATGAAGGACTGGCAGTAATGGTTAACTCTTGTATTAGAGAGGTGGGCAGAAAAGGGATAAGAATTTCTTAACAGACGGGTGCTACGGGCCTGCCATGGTGATGGAAAGATGCAAACAGACAGTTCAGAGGAGCAGTGACCATTGAAGTAGCGACAGAAATGAGATAGAGATTCACCAGCGCGGCGAGGAGACAGAGGTTGAAGAGATCCAGCAAGAGGAGGAGAGTTAATGAGACGAAAAGCCACTGACTTCTCCTTTGCTGAAAAGAGGTGAATGTGGGGATCCTCCTCATTCGTGAGAGTTGAATTCAACACTGAGGAGAATAAAACCCATGTATAGAGTCAACCATTGTGAAGGGGTAAAGAAGGTACGGAGTCGGCCTAGCACACCTAATCTCCTGGAAACAGATTTTACGAGAGAAGTAATATGATCTTTCCAAGATAAATCCCGTGAGAATGAAACCACAGGGACGTTTAAAGATGATCCAGGATTGAACTGGATACTGATAAAAAACAGAGGATATTCGTGCGGAAGATTTTGTTGGGTTCATTGGCGTAAGAACTGAGTTTTTGATGCATTAAAAACAAGATTACTTTTACCCCAACCAGAGAGATACGAGCCAAGTCAGACATCAGGAGTGCCATAGCCTCATCCCTTGTTTGTTGAAGTAACTGCTGAGATGAACGCTGCGGGAAGCGAATGGAAAGGTGAAGGGAGGAGTCATCAGCGTATGAGTGGATAGGGTCATATGAACAGCTTAGGTAATTGATGAAACGAAGGAAGAGAGTTGGTGATAGGACAGAGCCCTGAGGAACACCACTATGGATAGCTCTAGGAGATGAACGGTGGCTGTCTACAACAGCAGCTATAAAATGATCGGAGAGGAAGCTTGGGACGAAGGCAAAGACAGAAGGATAGAAACTGTAAGAGGGCAGTTTAGATTTTAAAGATTTATGCCAGACTCGATCAACAGCCTTTGAGATGTCAAGTTCAGAGGCAAGGCTTTCACCAAAGTTCCGAAGGGAGGATCACCAGGAGTCTGGGAGGTAGGTGCAATGATCGCCAGTGGAGTGTCTCTGACGGAACCCATACTGACTAGAGGGTTGTGATAGGAAATGTGTTTTAAAATTTTCTTGTTAAGAATAGACTCGAAAACTTTTGAAACGCAGGATGTTAAGGCAATTGGACGATAGTTACAGGGATGGGAATGGTCACCTTTCTTCGGGACAAGCTGAATGAAAGAAAACTTCCAGCAAGAAGGAAAGGTACAAGTTGACAGACAAAGGCGAAAGAGCTTACCTAGGCAGGGTGTAAGCACAGAAGCACAGTTCTTGAGGATAACAGAAGGGACCCCATCAGGCCCATATGCCTTGTTAGTACTGAGGCCAGTGATGGCACAAAATATATCAGTTGAAGAAATTTTAATGTTAGCCATGAGGAAGTCAGAGGGGGAAGTGATGGAGGAACAACACCGGGATCGTCTCTAACGTATGGTAGGCTAGCTCTCGTATAGAAGGGGTTAGCATATGTAAGGTTGGGGTATGGTAGGATAGTAAGGTAGGTTACAGTATGGTAGACTAAGTTGTCGTACATAAGGGGTTAGCTGCCGTACGGCAGGTTAAGGTATGGTAGGATATGGTATGGTGAGTTACAGGATATGGTAGGTCAGGCTCTTGTACAGAAGTGTGAGCTTATGGCAGATTAAGGTGTTGTAGGATATGGCATGGTAGATTAGGGTATGGAAGACTAGGCTCTCGTACAGAAGGGGTTAGGATACGGTAGGTTTAGCCTCATCTGCCCGAGCCTCACGTCAAAGATCACAGATCAAAGCTCAGAATTCATAAGAAAGCAGCAAAAGCCTCTCTTTACGTACGGGTCGGTTGGCAAGAGCATTCCTCGCTCGGGTTGTTCACCTCAGGCTATAATTCCCCCGATATTACTTTTCATTTCCTCGGCCATTATTCTCCCGATATTGAAAGGATCCGTGGCACGTGAAAGCAGATTCCGGTTGACAGGAACCTCCTCCGCCTCACCCACCCCGCTTTTATTTATTATTATTATTATTATTTTTTTTTTCATACGACACAACGCATTAATTATCGCCAGTGATTCGATACTCGCTTGATGAGCTATTCAAAAACGTTCTTGACTAAGTATCATATGAGACTGCTGGTTTATACTGTTATCTTCACTCCAGCTGGTGTTGTGGCCTCAGGCTCATGTGAAGGTGAAGCTGGTGGACTACAGGATGATGGTGCCCTTCTCCTGCAGTTTACCATTCTCCTTTCGGGGGAAAAAGAAGAAGCTATGAAGATTTGTATAAACCAGGCAGCGGAGCCATCTGGTTATACAGATGTCACCACGTGATGGCATCCCTATCCAGCACCATCTTTACTCAGGCATCCACTAACAACTATTTTTTTTTAGTATTTTGCTGCATTCATAAACTATTTGAACTTAAGTTGTGTAAATCATTGTTTGCGTTTCATCTTCACTGCACACTACTGCCAAACACTTCACAAACGAAGTAAATACTGCAGTGAGAAACTAGGTCCAATCAGTATTATCTCCTTACTGTAGGAAGAGGTATTCACTGTTTAGATTTTTTTTTTTAGTAAGTCGGTAAGATCCTTTATGATTACCGCCGCTGGTCAGGTATTGTAGTTTATGTGTCTGATGATGCGGGATTTGTTGACACGAGGTAATTAACACTTTGACAACAATGCCGTCTTCTGTATTTTACTCGTGTTTCTGTTACCTCCTAATGCTTTAATTTATTTTATTTTTTTTTTTCGAAATCGGTGGTTGTAGATAGCTTTCATTATCCCCTTCATTAAGAGGTGTTCCTGAAGTGGGATGAAATCGTTTGGAAGTAATGAGAAAATAGCTAAGCTAATGTGTCATCATAATGAAGGAGTTCATACTTGACTACGATGATGTCTTATATTTTATTGTTGGCATCTGACAATATATTACAGATCAGAAGGGCTGTTTTGTAGTGCAAGGGTTAGTGAACACTATACCTGACAGCTTCAGTTCGAAAAGTCTCTCATAAGCATCCCATCAGAGTGAGCGTGGAAAAACATTATCGTGGAGAAATAGTTAGAATTTTCGGTGGTATGATTGGTGGCGCATAAATCTGGTCCTCATCGCAGTTCGATACATTCCAGGGACGGATATTAGGAGTGTAATACGAGTATGTCCTTTCATGTGTTCTTACATGTTCGTAACATATTGAAGTTAACTCGATGACATATGATAAACATTCTCATTCACAACACAGTCACTCCAACAAAACAAGTTTTCTCATGCACATGTTACCACACACTTCTATATCGAAGTGTTGTACTGGCCACGTTTCTGAGGTGTTGACAGTCTATGTATGTCTTTGGTATTAACTGAGAGGGTGTGAACATATGCGACATTGTAAAGGGATTACAGTACCAGCATTTAAATAGTAGTGATAACACGTGTACCTGTACATAAAGGTAACATTCAGTCAGATAATTCCGTAGTATGTTAACCACTCGAACACTACCACAAAAAGCTTACCTAATCCCTAAGATTTTTCTTCTTTACCTGTCTGCTGTAACCAGAATGTGTACATCTAATTACTGAAATTCCAATAAGAAACGAATAATAGTCTGGGAATAAGACAGTGTCCCTCTGTGTTGCATAAAATACACACACACACACACACACACACACACACACACACACACACCACCTTCATCAGTCACTACTGTCTCCAGGGCTCACTACAAAGTTCCCAACGATCCTACCGTAAGCTCTCCGCGAGAAGTGAAAAAAGTTAGAGCAACAACTTCAGCCCCAGTTAACCTTTTGATTTGAAAAAAAAAAAAAAAATTTATGTTACTCCCAAACGATTTACTTTAGCTTCTGGGGATCCTCCTGCCGTGAAAGTACTGTAAATAATGAATTATATACCTAACTCATGCATAAAAAAAAAAAAAAGTCTCTACAAGGCTGAAGTGAATCATCTTGAGACACTAATAATACTTAGTAAAAGACGTCACCGTAGTCAAGTGGCTAATTATTTCACTGCGAACATAGATTTCATTTTCTTTAATTCTTGATAAATATTTTATTCAGCAAAGGCAATTAATTCTTTCAGTACAGTATTGCCTATGTGTGTATGTTTTTGGGTGGTACCTTCTGGTAATTTATTTTCAGTTCAAGGAGGTTTACACTACTGTATCTTCCTGAGGCGAAACAATCCATGATCTGCATTATACAATCTGTGTGTTAATGGGCAGTATTAAGGTACAGTTTACTCCTTTGACATAAAGATATAAACAGCATTTCTTGTTTTAGCTTTTCTCTATTTACATTCCTTCCTACTTACTTAACATCCTTCTTACCATCCTACCAACTGTACCTCCCCGACGATCGGTATATACGAGATATCAATAACATACTAAAGACTAGTAAGTTAAATACTTTTGTTAAATAATTATCTAAGGAAGGGGTATTGTACAGCATCCCCAGCTGATGGTAATAAGGTCCTAAGACTCAAAGTTCGAAGGTCGTTTTTCAATAATGCTTTCTTGGGGTCCTCTGGACATCAACAAAAGTATTCTTGGCTAAAATCACTACCTAGGTTGCTTTCAATAATTGCAAAATTCATACCCTTTAATTATCCTGCCTCCTTATACTTTCCTTCACCAAGCTTACAACTACTGATCACCGGAAGTCAGACTACGTGATCAACGACTGCAACAGAAATACTCTTTACCAATGGCCACACTTACTCTCCCGTCAGATGTTAACGATGCTCATCTGTATGCAAAGATCTAGTCCATTTTTATATCCCCGAAATTGATCCTTCAGAATATTCCACACTCAGGTTACGGTGAGCACAAAAATCTCTATTCAATGCATCTGAAATGTGAGATGTATTAAAGACAGAGGAGGTACTGAGACGAGCATACCCAGATCCGCCCGCATTAGAAAAAGGAGTGGGGGTCTTGTTCGTCTATATACTGTGGGTATTATAAATCTTCTTGATGTTTAATTCGTAACTAGTTCACAATAATGAGGTCCAATTTATCTTCTCGTTACTACTGAAAGGGCTTATTCAGCTATGGAGAGCACCCTAAAAGTGTAGGTGCAAACGAATTGTATATTGAAATTCTTGTACGAAATGTCTCCCCTAAAGTTATGAGAATTGTCTGTTGTCATGAAGATCGGTTAAAAAAACAAAAACAAAGCACTGTAGTGAAGGAATTAACCTTCTGCACTGGAAGGCTTAAGGTCTAACCCCGTAACTAAGACAGAAGTCCCCGAATTTAAGCATATGCAGAAAATAATATGTTACTGACACCATCGCACTGGAGCGATTATCGAAACTCTTTCCAACACCTATACTGCTACAGACCTCCACAGAGCTAGAGGGATTGGTAAGGTAATGGCAGGAATAAAGTAAAAATGTCATCCAGTTGAAAAAAACCCTTAATGTTTGTATCACATTGACTATCCTTTGATTCAACATTCATCCCATTAATGTTACATTAGTTTCTCCTGCTACTTCAACACCTGTTTCTTGTGATATATATCATTATGACCTTTGTCTGTGCTGCAGAGATAAGCCTGCTGATGTGATATGGAGGCATTATTGCCACACCCACAGGGGTGCCCAAATAAAATCCTTGTCACGAGCTGCGTCACTCACAAAATTACTGTGCCGCTTTGAAGGATGGTGTCAGACCTAAAGAGGGTTTATTACTTACCTTGGAAAACGAAATTTTGCACAATGGTAGACCTCCACCCGGATCAGGTCTTTGGCAACATAAGACCCCCAAAGACAGTCCCCCAGTGGGTACAGGCCCCTGAGTTGCGGCAACGCCAATGTGGACGGCAATTTTTTCTTTAATACTTTGAAATCGAATTTTTGCACAATGGTAGACTTTTACCCGGACCAGGTATTACATACGGTGGGATTCCTCTGCCTCCCAGGGTCGAACCCTTGAGAGCGATGCCATAGTTTTAACCCTGGTACACGAAATCTTGCACAATGGTGAACTTCCACCCAAACCAAGTTTTTGGTAGAGTGGGACCCGTTAAGGCCGTACTATGGGGGAAGGGGTAGCCACCGGGGGCCCAGAGCAACGGCGGTATGTGTTGCCGTATAATATATTTTTCTGCTCATTGATTAATATATTTCATTACCAAGAACATTCGAATTATACGCAATGGTGATTACACCCTGACCTGGTTTTGGACACGGTGAAACAGGGATGACCCGGGAAATTGGTCAGTGGTGGTCTACATGTCCATTTTTTTACCTCGGAAATAAAGCAACACTTAATCCCTCACCCAGAGCAGGTTTTAGCCAGCGTGTGAGAGTCTGGCGCCGCCTCTCTCCGTAAATAATTATTTATTTCTCCTTAAAATATTGTCGGGGAGGGTGCGGCTGTCAAAGGTATCCTTGGTATTGCATTTATCATTACCTAATTTATCGTAAGTGTGTATAATGCTTAATTTGAAAAGTACAGCAGTATGGTTGTGAGGCTGACGAAGACAAAGCCTTACTATATACTAGGGTAGGCTGTGAAGTGAGATGGATGAGCACTTAGCCTAGGTCACAAATGCAACATAGAAATATAGATATGGATACCGCCTGTCATTTTAAAGATAAATTAGCCGTAAAAACAGTCAGGCATCTTCACTGGGATGGATGTCAGATTACTCTCGAAGACCTTTGTTTGACCACGTAGCAAAGTAGGTGTTATGATCTAACTGACAACCCCCGCACCTCCTGTTGATTTTGCTTATATGAGCATCGAAAAACATAATTTCCTCTTTGGTTCCATCCCTCCAGTTAGACGTGCTGCCCATAAGTGCCCTGGCAAGAGTAGGAGTGCTGTTGATCTGTATAAAAGATAGTGTTCTTTTAATGCTACTTAATGTGTGTGTGTGTGTGTGTGTGTGTGTGTGTGCCCTGTATATTTAGCCATTGCCAATGCAAACTCTGTCACGGTAATTGCTTATTTTGAACTACACTATTAATTTCACTGAACGTAGGTTGCTAAACCCGGTTATACAGTTGTATATTATTGAGAATATATACGTTTACACACATCAAGCCTACAGTGTTTGTGAGTATTCTTTCATCTCTTTTATGTTATTACTGAAACAAATCTAAAATTCACTGCATATTTCTCGAAAGACACAGAACAAATTTGTTACATGTACGCTGCTATATTCTAGATTTTGTGTCGTGACATGATGTTATTCTTAATTCTTTCAAGGCATTAGTCCCTTGTAAACACACAATATTGGTGCAGCACCTTATCACTTTCTATGTAACAGTCTAGTGCTAAGTTAACATATAGTCCTAGTTTCCGCCTTTCCGTTACATAATAGGTCACTTTGGCAATACTCATCTACTTATATTATTTAATAAAACAGCCAGGCATTAATTTGCTCTGATCCCGGCAGCCTCGCTGACGAACATTATTTTATATTTTCTTCACTGGAGCTTTCACACGGAACAAGTTCCAAGTACACACTGCTACTACTCGTTCTCTCTCATCAGTGTTTCATAACTATAGTACTATTGAAAAAAATGGAGCTAGAATATTCAGTGCAAAGTATTTCTCCGAGCTAAAGTGATGCTAAGCCCTTCAGTCCGGCGACGTAGTTCTTTCCTTCAACCAACAGACAATTATGTGCAATTAAAGATACATCCAACTCCTCCAGTTCAAAAGGCCTCTCCTAAGCTTCATAAAATCGTCTGATAGCAGCAAGAATAAACAATAAACGAGGTCCTGGGGCTGAAGGGGTAAAAGAATGCCCTGGTGAACCCTGGTCTGAGGTCGGTGGCAGCGAATGGTATTGTGGGCTTAAAGGTGTGTAGGTGCAGCCGCGGTGTCCTCATTGGGGTTTAAAAGGATGAATACTGAATGACCATCTGCGTACATTATTCAGCGGCGGCGGGTAGGAAGTGGCATGGGGAGTGGGGATGGGGAGAAAAGGCGGCAGGGTTGGCAAGGGAAGAGGGAAGGAGGAGTTAGGGAAAGAAGGAAGAAAGATACAGGAGGTAGATAGAGGGAGGACTTAGGAAACAATAGGGAGGAAGAAAACAGAAGAGGTAAAGTGATTAGTCAGAGGATAAGGAAAGGAAAGGAAAAAAAGGAACAAAAGAGGGTAGAAGGGCAGGAGAGACAAATGACAAAGTAACAAAGTAACCGGGACACTAACTTAGGAAAGGGAAGAAATAACGATGGAAAAAAGAGGAGAAAAAGTGATTAGTCATAAGTTAAAGCAAGAAAGGAAGAAACACGTAAGGAAAGAGAGGAGGAGGACAGGAGGGGGAGGGCAAGGAGGGAGGGAACACAGAACAGGTAAGGCACTGACCCAGCGAAGAAAGAAAAAGGAAAGGAAACAATGAGTGGAACGAAATTATTTTAAAGTCAACGAAAGGAAGAAAGGAATAGAAGGGATAGAAAGTTAGTACGAAAGGGGAGATAGGACGATAGGCAACTAGGGAAGGAAAGTAATAATGCGGAGTCTAAGAAAATGCAGGAACAAACAGAACAGGAAGCGAGAGGTGAGGGACAGGAGGGAGGGAAGAGACACACAAAAAGGTGGGGCACTGGCTTAGGAAAGGGTTGGGAAGACGAGGGAAAAAATGGAGAGTAATCTAATAGATGTTAAAGGCAAGGAGAAATAGACGGGGAAGAGAGAGTATGAAGGGATGGGCAGGAAGGGAAGTGATGGATGAAATACATTGGAATGGCAGTAACTTTGGAACGAAAAGAGACGGGTTAAGGAAGAGTGGAAGTGAACTAATTATGATAACGTTAACAGAAGGCTGGGATAGAGGAAGAAGAAAAGTTTAACGTGAGGGCAGTGGGCGGGAAGAGACAAGGAGAGTCAATAGGTCACGGGCTTATAACAAAGAGGAGCAGGGGGAAGGGAAGGTGACTGGGAAGGGATATTAACTATGCAGAGGTGAACAGAGAGGAGGAATAGAAAGAGAAAAGAGAGAGGGAAAGAGAAGAGAGGGTAAAGCCGAGATGAAGGGTAAAGAGTAACAATGGATACATGGGATGGAAGATAATTATGCTGCGGTTAACTAAAGGAAGGAAGGAAAAAAGGGATAAAGAAAGAAATGGGAGTAAGAAGGGAAGGGTAGATAAGAGGGAGAAGAAGCACAGAAAGTAGGTGAGTCTGTGACTTAGGGAAAGGTCGCGAGGAAGAAAAGAAACAGTGGAATGAAAATAATGGGAGAAAGTTTAACAGAAAGCAGGAATAGACGATGAAAAGCAAAGAGCAGGAATGCGGGGAGGGATGAAGGTAGTAATATACACACTCATATATGTTTGGGTGAAGGCAGAGAACAGGGCGAGAAGGCATGTGGGCTGGGGGAGTAAAAGGCGGGTGTAAAGTGAAAAAAAACTGAGATCAAAAGACAATGAACAAGCTCCGAAGAAAGAGAAATGTGAGAAAGTTGAAAGGACGGTGAGAGGACTTAGAAGAGAAAGCGAGACTTAGGCAACAGGAAAGTCAGAAGATTAGAGGAAGATGAGGGGTAGGCGAGAGGAAGGTAAGAGGAAGGTGAAGGAACAGTGAGAGGAAAGCGTGAAGGTGAGAGCAAGGTGACATGAAGTTAAGAATGTGAGAGGAAGGTGAGACAAAAGTAAGAAGATGAGAGGAAGATGAGAGGAAAGTGAGAATGTGAGAGGAAAAGGAGACGCAAGTGAGAAGGTGAAAGGAAGGTGAGAGGATGGTCAGAGCATGAGAAGATCAGAGGTAGATTAAAGAAAGATGAAAGAGAAAGTGATCAGACAGGGGAGAAAGTGAGAAGGAAATGTAGAAAGAGGACTGACGAACGGGAATATTAAAAGGACTAGTGACCAAAATAATGTACCAGGGACAGTAAAGAAAATAAGGGAACTGAACAACAAGGAGAGGGAAGAGAGGGTATAACACAGAGCTGATGTGGAAACTGGAAGAAGATACAGATATATGAGAAATAATGTGGGATGAAAGAAAGGAGTGTAATACCAACACGGGAAAACAGATAAGTGAGAGAAGAGAAGAGAAATGTTAGGGAGAAGGAAAGTTATAACTGACGGGAGAGAAGACTGATAGGGAGGGTACAGAAAACGAACGAAGATGGAAATAAATTAAGAGGAGAAATAAAAGACAGGGAAGAGAAAAAGTGGGTGAAAGTTGGAAAAAGTAAAAACGAAAGTTGAATTGCTGAACAAATAACGAGATGAGGGGGAAGATGGAGGTATTAAAGGCAATAAAGAAAGAGGGGTGAGAGACTGATAATACAGAAGAGAGAGAGAGAGAGAGAGAGAGAGAGAGAGAGAGAGAGAGAGAGAGAGTTGTTCATGTCTACGAGTTATTCATTCATTCTGATGACATGTTTCTCATTATTCCAAGCTGGTGTTACAGTTGACAATCTTCTTTTTAGTTTATGATAGGTAATGAGACGTCCTAAATTGAGGCTAGAGAAATGAAAGTTATATCTAAACTCTGTAATTCGAGTAGTGTCTCTAAAATTGGAGAAAGATGTGTGAAAATGAAAAGAATCATATTATGAATACATTATCGGCTTCAAGGGTTTAGGGAAACAGTTTCTTCTTAGTCGTAAACGTGTGTGTGTGTGTGTGTGTGTGTGTGTGTGTGTGTGTGTGTGTGTGTGTGTGTGTGTGTGTGTGTGTGTGTGTGTGTGTGTGTGTGTATTTGTGTGTGTTATACAGAGAGGTGAGATACGGGAAGTAGAAACGTGTCAGACAAGAAGTTACAGCATTGTACTAGTGAGGAAAAATAATACTGCGGGACACGAATGAACCACTAATTGAAGGGCGTTAACAAAAATACATGAAGAGAAATGATGGCGAAAGGAAGAGGAATTAAGAGTTACATTAATGTGGAACTGAGCGAGTAATGAAAACAAGACTAAAGTTCAAAGAATGTAGGGAAGACATTAACATAGGTTTTCATGCGTAAAGATGAACCCTTGCTTATGATATGTTAGGCTGAGTTAGGTTCAGTAAGGTTAGCCTATGATGGGTTGACTGTTACGTTAGGTTAGGTTGCCTTACGGTAGGGTAGGGTAGGGTTGAATGGGGTAGGGTAAGGTATAGTAGATTAGCTTAGGTTCGGTTCGGATGGATAAAGTTAGATTACATTAGGTGAGGTTAAGTTAGGTTAGATTAGACTAGGTAAGTTTAGGTTAGGTTAGGTACTGAATTCTGCTGTTCAATTAGGTTAGATTCGACGAGTTTTGGTTACGCTAGGCTATGTTAGGGACATTGGTTGCAAGACTGTGACAAGGTGAGTTAACTTTTACCTGGTCGTGGTTAGTGTTATGCTGCCTGGCTCTCGCCTGAGAGTCCCGGGTTTGATTCCCGGCATATTGGTATTATATTGGATGATTTTTCCTGTGTATGGTACAGGTTTCTCTCTTCATTCTGACTTGCCTTAAGTGCTTGGGATAGAATAAAAACATCTACTTGCCCGAGTGCCAGGGGGTTAACTCATCCTCTTCATGCCCACAGTGGGGGGCGGAGGGACATTGGTTGCAAGAGTGTGACAATGTACATTAAATTTTACTTGGTCGTGGTGTAGTGGTATGCTGCCTGGCTCTCACCTGAGAGTCCCGGGTACGAATCCCGGCATATTGGTAATATACTGGATGATGATGCAATCAGTTAGGTCCTAGGAGGAGACAATTAATGGTTATAGCTATAATTAGTGATCATACCTACTACATGATTAGGCTAATAACGATGAGCCAGTTCTTGGGGAGAATTATATATTTACGAAGATGATAACTATGGTGCTCATGGTTATAATGTCAAGGGAAGTGTGCAAGGGCCCAATTCTCGAGAATTAAGGACTCCCTCCCCATGCTCTGCCATCCGTAGCTGACTTGGACTTGGAAGAAAGACACCTGAAGTCATAATCTCCTTTGTAAAAAAAAATCGATAGAGACGATAGATGTGTTGCTGCTTACTTCCATTTCTGTTTTCCAACCCCTCTTCGATATTTTCTTCTTTTCGTAATACATAGAGAATTTCCATAGTAGAGCTTGCCAAACATCAACAGGAGGTTATGTTTTTTTGACTGACCTAAGTAAAAAACGTTACATCGACATGCATCCAGTTCTCAACCGTTACTGAACGACAGTCACAGTTCTGACAAGGGAGACCATTTTCACCTAAAAGGTTAGCAGCAACTAAAGGTCCGTAACAACTAAGAAAACTTATCAATGATATCATTCATTACTCAGGAACAGCACAAAATAACCTGATTTTTAGCTCTCCTTTTGATGGACATCCTGTTTATATAATTATAATAGAAATAAGGTTGGCATATGTACCGTACAAGACTTTTAGTTAATTAAAATAAATTTCTTCTCATCGACTGTTCAAGGATCAGACATACACTCATTAGATTTTGGAGCGAGAGGCTCAATGACATCCACCTACCCCCGTCCCACACACGAGAAAATAGACGGGATTTTGAAGAAGTAAACAGGTAAAGCAGAGGATCAAGAAATTCCTTCCAAGCCATAAAAGTACGGGCTTATGATCCAGTTATTAAAAAGGAGGATATAAATGTGGTTCCATCATCCCCCAAGCCCCGTCCTGAGCTTTATTCACTCTCAACTCACATCAACTCACATCCACCATACGTAACTGCCACTCTCATCCCCCACTCTCAACCTTCCTTTCTGTCTGTCCCCATTCCCACTCGGCTCCACATTCAATCTTTTTCATGCTCATAATCCTCACTCACCCTCTAAAACCCCCGCATTTCAACTCAATCTTCACACACCCTCTCAATTCTCTACTCCTCCCTACACACTCTCAACTCCTACACATACTCTCAATCCCTACATAAACTCTCAACCCCCACAACACTGTCACACACACACACACACACACACACACACACACACACACACACACACACACACAACCTCCACTAACACTCTCAGCCCCCCATACAGTCTCCCTTTCCCCAACATACTGAACCTCCTCACGCTCTCATATGTTCCACACACTCATTCCAAACATATACTCTCAACCCCATCCCTACAAACTCTCAACCCCTCCACACACACCCACAACCGGCCCTCCTACAAACTCTCATCCACCCCACGCACACTCTCTACAAACAATACAAATTCTCAGCCCCGACACGCATTCTCAAATGTTGCACACACGAGTCCCAACACACCCTCATCTCCCCCTGCACACTCTACACTACCAAACACCCTTAATCTCCACACACACTGTCAACCCCCCATACATACAACCACCACATACACATTTTAGCTTCCACTCATTTCTTTCAATCCCTACATACATTCTCAACCTCTACTTCACACTCTCAGCCCACTCATCCCTATACTCTTAACTCTCAAACATCCTCTCAACCTCCAGACTAACTCTATACTCCCAGACACACTTTCAACTCCCAGACACCTCTCAATCTCTGCACACTCTTATCCCACTCACGCCCTCACTCCTAGTACACGCTCTTAACCGACACACAAACTCTTAGCCCTCACTGACATTCAGAGTCCCCACATGCTCTCAACCCCCTCACACTACGCCCTTTCCATCACTTCTAGTTTGACGTCGAATCGTCTAATTAAGCCCCAGTTGAGCCCTCAGTCTGGTACACACAGACGGTAAACCTTTGATGTAATAATGAGCAGTGAGGGGAAGGGTTGGGAAGGGCAAATAAGAGAGGGAGGAAAACAAAGCAGAGTGGTATTAGAGGGAGGCAAGCAGGAATGATGAATGAATGAGTGGTATACAAGACTGGGAATGAAGGGATGTACGAGAGATGAATATAATACGAAGGGAAGGAAAGAAATGATACTGAAGGAAGTAGAAGAGATCAAAGAGAAAAGAAAGGAAGGACGTGAAGGGGGGAAGAGGGACGATGAAGGAGAGATGGAGGTGAGGGAGTTAAATTATGAAGGAAGGAGGATGGAAGGGAGTACTGTAGACGGAAGGAGAAAAGATTGGGCACGGGAGGCGATCAGTGAGGGAAGGAAGGACGAATGTAGAGAAGATAGGGAGGTGAAGTAGGTGAGATGAGGGAGGAAAGGAAGGAGGAGTGATGAGGGAGGGAGGGAAGACAATATGAGGAAGGAAACAGAAAAAACGAAGGAGTGGCAGAGGAGTAGGAAAGATGGAGAGACGATTAAGCTGAGAGATGGAGAAAATATAGATACGTGAAAGATGAAAGAGTGGGCGTGAAGACAGAGAAAGAAATAAAGGAGAGAGAGAGAGAGAGAGAGAGAGAGAGAGAGAGAGCGAGAGAGAGAGAGAGAGAGAGAGAGAGAGAGAGAGAGAGAGAGAGGATTCTTTACACGTCCCCACCCAAGAAGGGTTCGGTGACGGGTATTGTTTTCACTCGGTTTGCCTGTTTGTTTGTTTGTTTTTCTGTATGTCTGTCTCTGTTAACAACTTTACGCGATAACTACTGTTGCGATTATGACTAAAATTACAGGGATGATGGGCTATGACCTTCTGATCACCTGCTTAAACTTTGGCCCAAAGTGCGCCAAGTCACAGGCTGTAGGCCCAAAAAATGTTAAAAAGAAATATTGCCATAACACCTTTCAGCTACGTCATATCAACATGAAACCAAAACCTAAAGGTGTATCTTTCAAATCTGCATCCTATAACATGCCTCATTACATCAGGGGGGTCACCCCCCAGTTAACGGTAGGGGGGTCAGTGTCAGGTGGGTCGGGCCTAAAATTTCAAATGGACCTATAATCGTCAATTTTCATCCGATTTGCTCCAAATTTGATATGTAACATTTTTTAATAGATATCCTGTTATGTTTATAAGTCAACACTAAAATGACTGCCGGGGACGGGTTTGCTGTGCCTTGGCTCCGCTTCTTGTACTTTTCTGCAACGAGGAAAAAGCGAAGAAAGGACTTTCCAAATAATTATGGTAATGCTGAATAATCTTCCTAAAATGATTCCATCACCACCACACCACCACCATCACCACAATCATCATCATCATCAATATTGTCATCCAGATCCTTCTCCCTGTAATCATCGTCATCATCACCATCACCATCATTATCATTCAGGTCCTTTTTCCTATCATTATCATTATCATCATCATCCAGGTCCTTCTTCCCATCCTCCTCCTGATCATCATCACCATCATCACTATCATCCAGATCCTTCTTCCTATCATTATCATCATTACCATCTTCCGGATCCTTCTTCCAGTTAACATCATCTTCACCATCATCACCATCGTCATTGTCATCCAGATCCTTCTTCTTATCATCATCATCATCATCATCATCATCATCATTATCATCCGGCATCCTATCATCATCATCATATTTATTATCCAGATCCTTCTTCCTAACTAATGACTGCGTGAAGAATTATCCAGACACCAGGATATAAAACGTAGGAAAGTGGGGCAGTTCTCTATTGCATGCTTATGTGAGAAGAGTTGCACATTCATCTGCACGTAAGTCAAGCCTCGCAATCATGGCCTCATCTCATAAATTTCACCATTTGCACATATTTCTATTTGTATTTTTCTTTAGGTGACGCACAAAAATAATGCAAGTAAAAGGAAACCTACCTGGCGGATATATAGCTAAATGAGAGAAAGGCAGAAAGCAAGAAAGAAAGAATGAAAGAATCGTAACTACAAAAGGAGTACAAAATAAAAGAAATTAAAAAAAACGAGAACATGAAACAGACTATAAACTCAATAAAAATGCAGTAATTGTAAAAGGAAAAAAAAAAAAAATCGCACGTCAGTTCACACACACACACACACACACACACACACACACACACACACAAATGAAAATTAAAAATATTGGATCACTCAGAAATTAAAACAGTGTGGAGTTCGTCTGACGTGAATAAAACAGTGTGGTCTTGGCTCCAGGGTAAAACAAAACTCTTTTTTTTTTTTTTTTTTCCGATCACTATGTTAACTCCTTGAACCTGGCGACATATTTTTTTTTTCTAATTACTGCCAATCGTTTTAATTCAGCTTCAGAGATACTTTCGGAACTGGACTGGTTAGACATGTCCTTCATTAATCCCTTTTCTACTAGATATCATTTGTCTATCTCTCTCTATTGCCAGACGTCGTAATTGAGTAATGGGAGGCCACAAACAAATCGCCTCCATGTTGCCATATCTCCTACCATTTGGTTGCCTTACATCGAACTTATACCCTTTCCCTCTGATTGTGGATTTGCTATAACTGACGGGGTTAGAATGATCATTTATTAAAGTCTTTTTTTTTTTGTTCTTTTCCTTGAACTGGAAAAATCGTTTTTAGTTAACAGTAATGTAATGTTCTTATTTTGCACCCTAAGTGTTGATGTCTTATAAGGATCATTAATTTTATCATCACCAGCATCATTATAAACATCACCCAGTCAAATTTCAAGATTTTAGTGTCTTTATCCATCATCATCATCATCAATACAATCACCAGCACAGTCATCATCACCAACAACATCAACACCACCATCATTATCTTCATCACCATTACCAACACTACCACCATCATTAACACTATGACCATTACCACGACCACGACTATGACCATGATTATCATCACTGCCAAAGCATCAACACCACTAACACCATCATTGTCACCGTCACCATCACCACCATCATCGAGATCATCACCATGACTATCACACCACCGCCAAGAAAATCGACATGACCACCACCACCGTCATTATCACCTTTACAGACACTACCACCATCACTGTCACCTTCTCTAAAGCTGGGGACGTGGATAAGAGAAGAAACAACGATCTCCAGGATACTCCACCCTCTCCCTTCCATCCCTTACTTGTGTTGTAGGAGTACGAAGCTGTTTCATATATAAATACATCTCTCTCTCTCTCTCTCTCTTTGCCATAGTTTGGTATTTTGCTCATCTTAAAAGAGCTTCGGCATATTTGCAGAAGACTCACGTACATGCAATTAAAAAAAATCTCGATAATACCATCACACCAGTCCTGAGTGAGTCATGTTATGTGTGATGCATGGAAGGTGGGTATCAGTGTCCAAGCTGTGATATGTAAAGATGTGTGACGCCATACTGCTGGGCCTCGGGAAAATACTGTGTAGTCTACTCCCACAGTCGGAATTTATCGAAAAATATAATGGGCAATATCGCTCAGCTCCAGTTTCATGGATGGTGGGGCTCCACTTACCTTTTTTGTTGGGTATACATGAAGGTTATTAGTGAGAGGGAGGCAGAGGGTACTGGCTGTGTACACTTATGAGTATCGCTGGCAATAATGGTAATGAAATGCATCTGCCATCACTGTCGTTAGCTCAATGTACTCGTCATAATAAAAGGACTAATAATAATAACAAAAGCAATAATAACAATAATAAATAATTATTATTATGTTAATGATAATGATAACAACAACAACAATAATAATAATAATAATCATAATAATAATAATAATAACAGTAATAATTATAATCATCCTCATCCTCATCCTCATCATCACCTGGACCTCTTTTCGCACCATAGGGCAGGGTGAGGAGTAGCAACGTCCAGACAGCCCAAGTCTGCCCAATCCAATAGGCCACGCTATCATTCAAGCCCCGGGAATCCTGGCTCTATCTAATACGGCAAAAACCTTCATCACATTCTGTAGCTTCAAATAGACGTATCCAGTAAAGTCAATCCGAACGCTGTCACGTTAAAAGGGGGTACCAAATCACTAATCATGAACTTCTTCTCACAACATTCATGCAGCCAGCTCGATCTCTTGTCAGTTCCCTAACCTCACCGACTTCCAAACCTCTCTTCCTTACACATTCATCTACCATATCCCTCCACCTACTCCTTGGCCTACCTCGCCTCCTCCCTCGTTCAGATTCGCTCAGATATACCTTTCTCACCACTCTATTGTTATCCATTCTCTCCACTCTCAGTACACTCTCTTCGATTCTGGTGTTCAGACTTCCTCACTCCGCATCTTTCACGAATCACGTTATTTCGTATCCTATCCACTCTGTACCCCACATACATTCCTCAACAGTTCCATCACTGCTCTATCTTGACTTTTCATTTTCATGCCACACCATAGTCTCTCATCCATATGTTAAAGATGGCACTAACATTCCTTCATGGAAGCCAAGCGCAGCTGCAACACTCAAGCCTCTGTTTTTTATCAGTGCCTTCATTGCACCAGCTACTTTCCTTCCTTGTGTCACTCTACTTTCCACTTCATTTGCACATTTTTCTCTCTTTTCTGTCACTGAACCCAGGTACTTGAACTCTCTCACCAATTCTAGTCACTCTTCATTCATTGTAATATTGCACTGGGAGTCACCTTCTCTCTCAATAAGCATCACTTTACTCTTTTTGACATTTACTCTCAAGGCACGACGCTCACAGACATCAGCAAAACTGCACAAGAGTACCAAGTTCTTTCCGGTATTTGCAAGTAGCACTGCATCATCAGCATACAGCATATTTAAGATATTCCATCCATCACCATTCATTATCAACGCCATCTCTCTCTCCATTATTCGTATTTTTACTTCTCTCATCACCCCATCCATATATATATATATATATATATATATATATATATATATATATATATATATATATATATATATAAAAAGAACAACCATGGGGACATCACACAACCTCGTCGCACGCCCACACTGATCGTGGACCTTTCACTTAGATGCCCATTTACCCTTACACATGCCTCACTACCATCATAAAAATTCCTGATGGTACCTAACAGTATACACTATGTACCGTACATGCGCAGAACCTTCCACTGTCCTTCTCTGTCTACTTTGTCGTATGCTATTTCCAGATCCATAAAGTCCATAAACACCTTATAGTCCTCCTCACAAGCCTTCTCCACTGTCCGTCTCACTGCAAATATTTGATCCACACATCCTCTGCCACTCCTAAAACCACCATGTTCATCGTTCACTAGGACTTTGATATCTTTTTACTTCCTCTATAATAACTCTTCCAAATACCTTCCCTACAATACTCAGTAAATTTATGCCACAATAATTATTGCACTCACTTCGCTCACCTTTGTTTTTGCACAGGGGTACCATCACAGCCTCTTTCCATCTGCTGGCACAGTTTCAAACATCCATGCCTTCTTACATATCTCCGACAAGCACTTCATTCCACTCTCACCAATACTCTTAATCATCTCTGCATATACCTCATCAACCCTAGTTGCTGTACCATTTTTCAGCCGCTTCACAGCATTCTTCACCCGTGCGAGTATCACGTTTCCTGGCACTTCATTCCTTCTCTGCACACCCCCAAAGCCAATCACGTTTTTAGCGGCTCTACTCTCTCTATTCCCATTCATCAGGCTTTCAAAATATTCTTTCCATCTGGTCTTTACTTCATCCCCATGGCTTAATAATCTACCACTTACATCCTTCATACCATCACATTTCTTGCCGCTGTCACTTCTGCATTTCCGCACCTCTTTCCAGAGTAACTTCTTATTTCAGATTGATTTGCATTCATTTTTCTTCCTAGATCATCATTTACCTTCTTCTTTTCCCTCTTCACTAGTCTCTTTACGTGCTTCTTGCTCTCAATATATTCAGTCTTATTTCAGTTGAAGCCCTGTCCTGTAACCACTCTAGCCATTTCTTCCTCTTTTTCTCAACTAGTCTCTTAACCTCTTCATCCCACCATGCCGTACCTTTCTTCATTGTTGTTATTCTTGCCACACCACACACAGTTTTGACATTCCTAACTAAGCAGTCCCTATAATAATAATAATAATAATAATAATAATGATAATATTACTATTATTATTATTATTGTTCTTGTTTTTTGTTGTTGTTATTGGCGGCTGAAGAGTCACACTATCGTGACCATGAAATAGGATACAAAAACCCACACTGGAAGACGAAAAGATGCATTCCAACAGTTTCGGCGACAGCTGTCGCCCTCTTCAGTGGATCTGCTGACCATGAGTGGTCTGTGGTCCGTAGATCCACTGAAGAGGGCGACAGCTGTCGCCGAAACTGTTTGGAACACATCTTTTTTCGTCTGCCAGTGTGGGTTTTTGTATCCTATTATTGTTATTATTATTATTATTATTATTATTATTGTTATATTACTATTATTATTATTATCATAACAAGTAGCGGTGCCAAGGCACAACAAACCCGTCCCCGGCAGTCGTTTTAGTGCTGACGTATAAACACAACAGGATTTCTAGTCAAAGGTATCACATAACAAATCTCGAGTAAATCGGGTGAAAACTGACGATTTTATACCCATTTGAAATTCTAGGCCCGATCCACCTGACACCGACCCCCTTACTGCTGATTGGGAGGTTACCTCCCCCTGATGCAATGAGGCATGTTATAGGATACAGATTTGAAAGATGCACATTTAGGTTTTGGTTTCATGTCGACATGACGAGTTTGAAAGGACTTATCGTGATAAAAACCATGTTTACCCTTCCCCGATTTTTACATCTGGGGGCCCTACAGCCTGGGCCTAGGCCCAATTTGGCCCAAAATTTATTCATGTGATCATAAGGTCACAGTTCACCATCCCTGTAATTTTAGTCAAAATCGCACCAGTAGTTTTCACGTAAAGTTGTTAACAGGCAGACAGACAGGCAGACAAACAAACAGACAAACCGAGTGATAACAATACCCGTCCTCGAGCCCCTCCGGGTCAGGGATTTGTAATAATAATAATAATAATAATAATAATAATAATAATAGTTGTTTTTACTGCTGATGTTGTTGTTGTCGCTGTCCATGGTGGACAAATGGTTCCCTTTCACAAGTGGCTTAGACTACAATGATAGATCACTCCATTTAGGCAAAGGTGATTCCTTGGAGGTGTGGCCAGGGATGAGCCTATTTTCCTAGTAATAATGCTATATCTCATCCACTGTCCCACTATCAAACAAACATTTAATAAATAATAATGAGTTAAGCGTGACAACCATCCACTCACTCAATGTAATGCTGGTTTAGGTGACATAACACATAATGACACATCGGTTTGCTTCCTGGGGCCAAGAAAGCAATATAAAACGTAGTGTGATAACCATAGTGTCAAAATATGGATGCATGGTGGTCCAGTGGATTAAGGCTCTTCAGCCATATGGGTCTTATGTCCGTATGTTTCAAGTCGCGACGGGGGAGATACACGAGTTTTTCAAGGCAATTTGTGAAGTACGTGCCCAAGACAGAGCCTGTATGGTCTTTGCAACACTGCTGACTGCACCCTGTAGTGTGGGATGCAAGCTATTCAGACCTAACAAACACAGACGTACCACAAATGTCACTCAAGATTAAACACTTGTTATTCTTTTCCAAATGATGCTTTAATCATAGAACCATAAGTCCAAAGGATGGTTGGTGTTTACTTCTCACATCATGCCGCTCAGGGAAGAGTGACCTGTAATCTTCTTAAATGTCTGGACTTTACAGCATATCCCCAGTCCTTATGCAGATACCTAATATCCTCTAAATGACTGGACAGTGGACTGATGGAAGAAACACCAGCACCAGCACCAGCACCACCACCACCAACACCAACAACAACAATAATAATAATAATAATAATAATAATAATAATAACAACAACAACAACAACAATAACAGGTAGAGCACAGTAAAATTGTCCATAGACAATTTTGAGAAAAAAAAACTTCCCACAGCCATTGCCTACTAGAACCAGGGCTATGAAAGGACCTTAAGGTCAAGGTCACTGATCTTGTGCATGTCACTTAGGTCATCACAGTCAGTAAGTCCACCAAGTTTGGTGGCTCTAGTTTTAATTCTTCAACGAAAATTAGGTGACATTCGGAATATCCAGACAAGTCCCAAATTTTGACCCCAGGCAATCTGAGAGATTTAGTCAACCGATTGGAACTGTATTCCTTGCCGCTGTACGTATCAGCTTCCTGGCTTAAGCGGTTCTAGAGACAGAGTGACTGACTCACTCCTCTGTCTTCTGGATAATATCCAGAGATCCGACTGACAGTGACACCATATTTGGGAAAAGGAAGCGCAGCGGTCCGACTAATCTGGCAAAGATTGAAGGCTCTAGGACAAATAGACTCTGAAATATAGCCATTTAAATAAAAGTAATAATAATCATCATTATCATCATCATCATTATCCAGGCCTTTTTACCTACCCAACAAATGCGAACCAGAACTAAGAAAGGATAATACACAAAAGAGGGAGAACCATGAACACCATACCCAGTGAAATCATGCAGGCAATCGCTCATACTATAATCATTTTTTTTTTTTTTAAATCGAGGCGAAGATGCACTTGACAGATTGGTGATGATTGGCTGAATGAAACGTTACTTCAGAATCTCTTTATTATTATTTGACAACACATATCTGATGGGGAATTTTGGGTAAGTAAATGTTATTCGGACATGTTGCATTCAGCCAATCGTCACCAACCTATCAAGTGCATCTTCGCCTCAATAAAAAAACTGAGTATAGTTCATCCTTAAAACTCCCCGCATCCTGGCTTCTCCTCACAACCCTATCTGTTCATATTTTATTGCATAATCATTTGCACCTACTGAGAGAGAGAGAGAGAGAGAGAGAGAGAGAGAGAGAGAGAGAGAGAGAGAGAGAGAGAGAATCTGATATAAGTTTCAGGGAGAGCGAGACAAGTGTGAGGCTTACAGAGGATGAAGGCATGTGGGAAGGGGACTAAAAGGATGAGTGTTTGTGTGGGGGAAGGCGAGAGGGGGAGTGAGAGGGACTGGGAGGAGAAAGTATGAGAGGGACGGGGAAAGGCAGTGAGGGGGGAGGGGAGTGGGAGAGAGTAAGAGAGAAGTGTGGGGAGACAGTGTGTGGGAGGGAGTGTTAGAGGAAGGTGGAGTGTGTGCGGGAGAGGGGAGAATTTTAGGCAGGGAAAGTGAGTAAGGGGGTGGGGGAAGACTGTGAGGGGATGGGGAGAGAGACTGTGAGGGCGAGCGACTATGGAAGATGAGGGGAGAGAGACTGTGAAGGGGAGTGAATAGAATATGTAAGTGGGGAGGCGAAACTGTAAGGGGAACGGAGAAGTGTGTGTGTGTGTGTGTGTGTGTGTGTGTGTGTGTGTGTGTGTGTGTGTGTGTGTGTGTGTGTGTGTGTGTGTGTGTGTGTGTGTCAGTAGAGGGAGCCTGAATGGGAGAGGAAGCGTGAACGTGTTGGGAAGGAAGGGAAGAGAGGCGGCGGGATTGGTATGTTGAGAGGCAGGGCTGTGAGGATGAAGATAGGTTGCAAAGCGGATGAGAGAGAGAGAGAGAGAGAGAGAGAGAGGATGGGAGAGGAATGACTACTGTGTTTGAGATAGTAATTAGAATGGCTGTGAAAGACTGAGAATGAACGATGGAAGGAGATATCTGATACCCAACGCTGGAAAATTACTGAACATTCCCCACAACTCACGACGCATTTTACACTGGATTGCAAAATCGAATAATTCTGGATGACTGCCTTCACTTACAGCAGATGAACTGACTTCTTCCTCATTATTTCTGAATTATGTTTTTTCTCCTTAAATTGTTTTGGACTAACAAGAGACAATTCTCCTTCTCCACCTCCACCTCCATCTCCATCTAGATCTTCATCTCCTCTTCCTCCTCCTCCTCCCCTCGTTTCCATCCTCCTCCTCCTCCCCTCCTTCCCTTCCTCCTCCTCCTCCTGCTCCTCCATCTCTTCCTTCTCCTGTTCTTTCTTGTCATTCTTATTGTAATAATAATAATAATAATAAAAATATTAATAATAATATTTATATAATAATAATAATAATAATAATAATAATAATAATAATAACTAGATCAAAGTGACCCAAGGTCACAACACCCCATCTGCATCACAAACTTGGGACTCCCCACACCCACCCTTACCCCTTATGGATTTTTACCAAAATCAAACCACTTCCTCAGTTCCACATACCCAACACCTGCATAAAGTTTCAGGATGATCAGTTCATTGGCTCAAAAGTTAAATGATGCACAGACACAAAAAATTTGTGGCCTTGACTCTGACCTTTCAAGGTCACCCAAGGTCAAATGTAATGGTGCCAACAGAATCCCCATATATGACTTCCTATTAGTGATTAGGAGTAGCCATGTGTCTATCTCTCACCGTTTGTCTCCTATGGCATTTTGAAAAATTTGCTCAAAATTTGGGACCCCCACTTCCATCCCTACCCCTGGTGGATTTTCACCAAAACTGAACCACTTCTCAGTTCCACATGCCCAACACCTGTGGAAAATTTGAGGATGGTCCGTTCACTGGTTTAAGAGTTAACTGATGCACTGAATGACAAAAAATAAACGCCGAATATCACATACACCCCATTCCGCAATGAATTGTGGGTGGGGTGAATTATAATAGTAATAATAATAATAATAATAATAGTAATAATAATAATAATAATAATAATAATAATATTATTATTATTATTATTATTATTATTATTATTATTATCATTATTAATACTATTATTATTATTATTATTATTATTAATCTATCTATCTATCTATAGCCCGACGCCCTAATCCCGCAAAGGGTGGCCGCAGACAAAACGCCTCCAAGTCACTGTCACCCACCATTTGACTCCCCTCCCCCCAACTCACCCCCCCCCCTCATATACCTCTCAACTCCATCCCTCCACCTCATCCTCGGTCTACCCCTCCCTCTCCCTCCCTCCACCTCACCTACATACACCCTCTTAGTCAGTCTTTCATTCTCCATTCTCTCCACATGTCCAAACCACCTCAGTGTATTTCTCCTAATCTTTTCAACCACATCCACATCTACCCCACAACGTTCCTTCACTTCTTCATTCGTCAACCTGTCCCTCCACGTCACTCCACATGCTCCTCTCAAGTAACTCATTTCCACTGCTCTCACTCTTGACTTGTTCCCCTCTTGCAAGGTCCACGCCTCGCTTCCATACGTCAGGGTAGGGATCACAATACCATCATGCAGTGACTTCTTAACTTCCATACTCACCTCCCTATTTCTCATCACTGCTTTCAGTGTACCAACAACCTTTCTTCCCTGCTGTACCCTTTCACGTACTTCATCCCCCAAAGTTCCATCCTTACTCATCACACTACCCAAGTACTTGAATGCACTCACAATCTCCATATCCTCACCATCCAACCTCACTACACACTCTGTGACTTCATTCCTCTCAAACACCATAACTTTACTTTTGTTTACATTAACTTTCAGCTTCCTCCTCCTACACACTGTCCCAAATTCATTCACCAAACCTTGCAACTCCCATTCATCTTCACTCCAACAATACTGTATCATCAGCAAACAGCAACACCGGAAGCTTCCAAATCTCACCCTCATTCATTAGGGCCACCCCACATCCACTGCCCTACCTTGCACCTCCTTTACAACCCCATCCATATATATATTAAACAGCCATGGAGACATCACACACCCCTGTTTCAGTCCCACACTGAGATCAAAGAACTCACTCAGCTCACCATCCACTCGCACCGTAGCCCTAGCTCCCTCGTACATACTCTTCACAGCACTCAACAATTTCCCCTCCACTCCATATATTCTTAATACCTTCCACATACCTTGCCTATCTATTCCGTCATAAGCTTTCTCCAAGTCCATGAAGGCAGCATACACTTTCCTTCCCTTCTCTAGATACTTCTCCACTAAACATCTTAGAACAAATATCTGATCTACACACCCTTTTCCCTTCCTAAATCCCCCTTGTTCTTCTCCAACTAGCTCCTCTGTCATATGCCTAACCCTATCAATGAGTATTCTACCATATATTTTACCAGTCACACTAAGAAGGCAAATACCCCTATGGTTACCACATACTTCTCTCTCCCCTTTTCCTTTGTACAGAGGAACAATTATACCTGATTTCCAGTCCTCTGGAACCCTTCCCTCTTCCCAAGCCAATCTACACAACTTCCATATCCACTCCACAACAATCTCACCCCCATACCTAAGCATTTCACTACACACTCCATCAATTCCTGGGGCCTTTCCGAGCTTAATTTTCTTCATCGCTTCCACAACTTCCGACCTACTGATCTCTTCCTCCCTCCTCTCATCTCTTCTTCTCCCAGCCATTCCCCAACCACTTATACTCACACTGCTCTCACTCTCTACATTCAACAAATCTTCAAAGTGCTCCTTCCATCTCCTCAATTTCTCTCTCTTCTCCACCAACAATCTATTATTCCTATCTTTCACTCCCCTACTATTTCCCCTTTCACACTGCCTTACTTTCTTTACCTCCTTCCAAAACAATTTCTTACTCTCCCTCCATTTCACACTCAGATTCCTCCCAAACTCTTCATCCACTTTCTTCTTACTCTCCTTCACCAGTCTCTTAACCTCCCTTCTCCTGCTCACATATACCTCTCTCTTCTCTCTCTCATCTTCTCCCCTACCTCTACTCGCCAACCATTCACCATATGCCTTCTTCTTTTGTTCCACAGCTCGTTTCACCTCATCATTCCACCATG
>NC_137023.1:4720632-4825632 GCF_032717465.1 Coenobita brevimanus | reverse complement strand
ATAAGACAGAAAAAAAAAAGTGTTTCTTAGAAAGTACAAGTTTGGAAATGTTATATGTGAGGCAGAAAAGGAACAGCTATGGACTAGGTAATTTCTGCTCTACAGATCTGTAAAAGAAAAGCAAACAAAATCGCCGAATGTTCCCGTTATCAAGCAAGCGTCGCACAGTCGTCAGCATACACTTCAACCCGGAAATAAACAACGCTAAGGTACTGTGTACAGTTTCAAAATATTTGTCCACTCGAATTTTAAATGTATTAGTAGTCTTTGCACTAACGGCTGTTGCTGGTAACTTATTCCATTTTCACTTCGCTAATACTGAAATATTATTCCCAATATTAGTGGTGCATCTATTCTCTCAAGTTTCATTCCATAAAATTCAGTGACATGGTCATTCTGTATTTCGAACAAATTATCATATCTAACATCGTCGAATTTGACGAGAATTGTAAATATTTTTATTAGATTTCATCATAGCCTTTACTTTTTCTGAAAAAACGTATTTTATTTCTTCAGCTGCTCTTCATTGGGTAAATTATGGAATGGACTCTATACCAGCATACTGTATAATTTTTCTGCTCTTCGCTGCGCTCTCACGAGCCTGTCTTCATCCATTATAAATTTCGGGGACCACTGCTGCACACAGTATTCTATGTGTGGTCTAACTAATGACGTATAAGGTTCAGATATTACATCGGGCGTTTTATAATCAAAGTTCCTAGAAATGAAGCCGAGCATTTTGTTTGATCTGGTACAGGTTGTTGTATACTGTTTTAAGTTTCTGAGTTCGTTACTGATAACATCTAAGTTCTTCTCGTCCTTTATTTTCGTCAGTGGAGTATTAAACATGCGATTTTCGTATATTAATTTGTTGTCACCAAAGTGCATTACCTAACGCGTAACCAAAGTAAATTTCATAGGCCATTTTTCACTCTAGTTTATTAACTTATCCAGGTCGTTTTGCATAGATTCACAATCTGCTTTCGTAAGTACACTGCCTCCAATTGTCGTGTCATCTGCAACTTTCGCTTCCTTACAAACGAGCTCATTTTCTAGAGCTTTAATATAAATAATGAAAATAACTGGTCCTAGAACAAACTCTTACTGAACTCCACTTCTTACTTCTTGTCAATCTGATGATTCCCCATTAATTACTACACTCTGCTTGTTATTAATTAGCCAATCACGAATTTATGAACATAAGAGGCCATGGACTTCTTCTGTCTCTAGTAGTCATAGAAGGGGGACTTAATCAAATGCTTTTAGGAAATCTAGGCAGGTGACATCCAACGGTATTTTTGCGTTCCAGTTATCGTATGTGTTTGAAAAAATCAAGCACGTTTGCAAGGCATGATCTTTTATTATGAAATCCGTGCAGGTTATCTGTTGTAAATATATTCTTATCAAGGAACACAGTTATCTCTAACAATATATATATATATATATATATATATATATATATATTTTTTTTTTTTTTTTTTTTTTTTTTTTTTTTTTCATAGTACTGACGTTAGGCTTATTGGGCAGTAATCTGTGGCACATTTGTACCGCCCCCTTTAAAGATGGTTATATATTAACGACCTTCCATTGATTAGCTACTGTCCATTCAGTTAATGATGTATTGCATATTTTAGTTATAATAAAGGCTGTTTGTAACACTCGCCAGCATGTGAGAAGATATCTGGTCTGGGCCAGTTGATATATCTGGGTCGATATTCTGTACAATATTCAGCACCGTGTCCCGTCACTTCGTTGACTGATAATTTATCATGTGGTCCTAAGAAAGCCGACTGAGGGATAGAAATGTTCACACTATTTTCTCTTGTGAAAGCATTGTGAAATGACTCATTCAGTACTGTTGTCATTGGTTAGTTATTACCTCCGCCAAGGAGGTTATGTTCTCGTCGGAGTTTGTTTGTTTGCATGTTTGTTTATGTGTCTGTCAACAACTTTACTCAAAACGTTATGAACAGATTTTGATGAAATTTTGTGGAAGGGTGGGCCATGGGAAGGAAAAAAAAATATTAAATTTGGGGGCTTATCCGGATCCGGATTCAGAGTATCCTGCACAATATCTCAAAAAGTTCTCAATAAACTTCAATGAACTTTTTTGGAAAGATGGGCCATGGACCAAGGAAAAAAAAAAAAGTTTAATTTTAGGGTGAATTCAGATCCGAATCCTTTTTAATGGCAATAGCATTGGCGGAGGAATGTAATGCCTAAGTACTTTCTAGTTATGGACTGGATCACATTCTCAGCTTAGTGGGAGGACTATGCTATCATTTACACATTCCTTACCCCTCACATAATGATAAAATTATTTAGGGTTTGATTTTGCTTCACGAGAAATTTTATCCTCATAAGGGCAGCTAGGCCACATCCCTGGGAATAATCGATTAACTCTTGGGACCGATCCGGGTTGTATTACGGACTCTGGATCCGGAAAACACTTTCTGCGAAACACTAATCAATGATGAGAAAACCGAACCCATTATATATGAAACAAATTTCGGGAAATATCACGCATGTGTTGCCTCAAATTTATTCTTGATATAGATGTGTTAGGCAGGGCATTATTTAACCTCTTACGCAAAAGAGATCGTTCTTAAGTTCAATACAGTAGACTGGAGGTAGCACAGTTTTCAGTAAATGCTACGTCATCAGAATGAAAGGGTAAAACTGAAGGCAATGGTGGTCTGTATGGACAAGCCGTCACGCAATACTGGCGATAATTTATAAAGCTTGCGAAGGAGCAGAATTATCAAACCTTTTCTTTCATCGTTGCTAAGTATACTCTGCAGTGTGGGATGCAGGGCTGAGATTCTCAAAAATATTTACGATCAGTTCCCTGTCGTAACAATGACTTATTTTTACAGATGGAACAAGGGGCAAGATATTTTCTGCTCTCTTCTTTCCTTGTCCTTCCTGTTCAATACAAAAGCCAACAATAATATTCCTCTTGTAACAAATTTTTGTGGGAGGAAGAACAGACCTTGGGAGATTTTGGACTATTCTTTCGTCGTCCATTCTGGGAAAACGTATTACACTTACTACAGGCAGCCGAGTATGAATATGTCCTAGACTCTCAGCACAGGTCAATAACACTCGACATTTACGTCGCAAGTATACACCTGAAACTGGAAATTGAAATGAAAATTCCAATTTTTTAGTCATTTATGGAACGTCTGTGATTATTAGGCAAGGACAGTCTGCATACCACTTGACAGAATAAAGTTAGCAACAATACAGGAAGGCCAGATACATTCCATCATCGTCACGTACTTCGTAAATCATCGTCAAAATCTGGGTGTCTGCATCCCATTTCGCAATTTCAGGTTTTAGTATACGACTCTAACTAATACGGCGTAAGCGTCATTTTCTTAACTAAATTTGGAGCTAACTCAGTGACTCATCCTTTCCAACATTTTACATAGTACACCAAAATTACCCTGATGTACGGTCCGCTGCAAGAGTTCCCTTCCTCCTTCTAACCTGCGATATCCCATAACATAATATTTGGGAAAAGTTACATGTACTAACTATAATCTGCTTCGGATAGATAAAGAGTTACTTTTACGTAACTGCTACCTTTAACTATGAAAATCAAAACACTGTTAGGAACTACTGACAGGAAGGTAGAGGAACGGAACTTTTGCAGGCATCTGTACGCTACCAAAACAAATTCCGCAGATAATTGATATAAATGCTTTAACATACATGAGAATATTACGAGTGATTCATAAATAAAACTTTAATAAAGAGGCGCTACGAAGCCCCGTATGCCAACGATACTATATTAAACTGAGAGCAGGAAGGTGAGGACAAAGTTACCGCTTTTTTCTATGATTTCTGAAGCATGTGATGGTGACAGAACATGTTTTAGTTTCCTGCATCAATGCTGACTATACTATGTACTGAGGGATGCGGGCTGAATGTTATTATTCTTCTCTCTTCACAGTTCTCTCTCACTTTCTTCATTCCCTCGTCTGCAATCTATCATCATTCTTTTCTCTTGTCTACATCTTTTTCTCCCCGATCTATCGTTCTCTCCTTCTATTCCTATCAACTTTCTCTACCCCCTAATCCACTGTCATTTTTCTCCTTTTAATTCCATCATTCTTTCCCTTTTTCCATATCATTCTTACCCCCCTTCTCATCACCGTGCTTCAGTTTTCTTGTTATCATTCCTCCCTTATCCTTGATCATTGTCTCCTTTTTACAACATTTTCCCCTCCCCTCCCCATTAATCTTTCTTCCCCTCTCTATCATCATTATTCCCTGTTCCATCACCATACTGTCCTCCCCTCTTCATCAGGCATTCATCTTCTCTCCATCATCATTCTCTCCTCTTTCTCTCAAAATTTTTTTTCTCCCTTCTCTAATATTCTCTACTGTCTCCGTCCCTTCTACCTCCCTCTCCCCTCCTCATCTCGGTTTACCCTCTCTTTTAATATTCTCTCCTCCCATTCTCATTCCCTGTTCCACTCTACGGCCCAGCCCATTTCCCTCTTCCAGTCCCTTCTGTCCTCTCCACTCCCCTCCTCTCCTCTTCTCTTTCACCCCGCCACAATCTCATCTCCATTATCATGGAACACAGAATACCACCATCCTTATCGTAGTCGTTTTCATCATCATCATCATTGCAACATTTATTTCTTGCAAAAGGCATATATCTCCCCAAATATCGTACATATAAAAATATTCATACAGGTATTCCCTAAGATCTTTTATTAACATCACATCATATTAGCTCATGCCATTCGATCCGCATAATTGCCGTTAACCGTTTCCAGGCGTAGATATCTAATATGCAGTAATCCTGTGTGTGTGTGTGTGTGTGTGTGTGTGTGTGTGTGTGTGTGTGTGTGTGTGTGTGTGTGTGTGTGTGTGTGTGTGTGTGTGTGTAGCGCAGCCAAAACTAAGAAGAAAAAAAAAATAATGACACTTCAGGATGGTTGGAACAGGGTCCCAGATGGGCCAGTTTCAGTTTGATGTCGATTAATATTTCTGAAGGCGTGTTTTGGACCCAAGTAACCGTTCCCACTGGTGTTACAAAATGCACAAGTGGAAGAGGCGGCAGGGCATTTCCGTGGTGTTTCGTAAGTCTTTGGAGAGAGAGAGAGAGAGAGAGAGAGAGAGAGAGAGTTTAATCTGCAGTCCAACGTCTATTGCCTCATTTATGATACGAACAGACGATTTTATTCAGCAAAAATTGGTAGCAGCTGTGGTCTCTGTCGTATAGCTGTGATGATGGTGGTGAGTGTAACAGTGGTGGTAATTTTGGTGCTGATGGTGGTGGTGGCTGTGATGATGGTGGTGCAGTCGGTGTTAATGGCGATGGTTGTAGCTGTGATGGTGTTGCTGGTGTTGATGATTGCTACAATGATGATGGTGGTGGTGGTGGTGGTAGCTGTGATGATGGTGGTGGTGGTAGCCGTGATGATGGTGGTGCAGTCGGTGTTAATGGTGATGGTGGTAGCTGTGATGGTGTTGCTGGTGTTGATGATTGCTGCGATGATGATGGTGGTGGTGGTGGTGGTGGTGGTGGTAGCTGTGATGATGGTGGTTGTAATGGCGGTAGCTGTGTTGGTGGTGGCAATAGCTGTGATGGTAGTGGTGGTGGTGGCGGTGGTAGCTGTGATGATGATGGTGGTGGTAACTGTGATGATGGTGGTTGTAATGGCGGTAGCTGTGTTGGTGGTGGCAATAGCTGTGATGGTAGTGGTGGTGGTGGTGGTGGTAGCTGTGATGATGATGGTGGTGGTAGCTGTGATGATGGTGGTTGTAATGGCGGTAGCTGTGTTGGTGGTGGCAATAGCTGTGATGGTAGTGGTGGTGGTGGCGGTGGTAGCTGTGATCATGGTGGTGGTGGTGGTAGCTGTGTTGGTTGTGGTAATAGCTGTGGTGGTGGTGGTAGCTGTGATCATGGTGGTGGTGGTAGCTGTGATCATGGTGGTGGTGGTGGCTATCTTGGTGGTGGTAATAGCTGTGGTGGTGGTGGTAGCTGTGATGGTGGTGGTGGTAGTAGCTATCTTGGTGGTGGTAATAGCTGTGATGGTGGTGGCTGCTGTTCAGATACTGCTATCATTTGGGCAAGTGCTTTGTAGGCCGATAGGATCACAAAACAGTTACTCCAAAGAGAAGAATGTTTCAGAGACGGCTCTTGTTCTTAACTTTTATTCTCTACTTTCCTCATATTTCATTCCGCCTAGCGGTGGTCTCCAGCCCCCTGTGTGTTAAAAAAAAAAATTAGTCTCCAACATCTATACATAACGGACGTAATTTCAGCTAATACATTATTTATGCCACTAAATGATTCTCTACACACAAGGTCAAACGTAACCTCAACTCAACTTCTGCATTATTTCAATCACTATACAGTTTTCTACGTACTCGTACAGGGCCAAACATAATCTCAGGCATCACACTATTTCTACGACTAAATGATTATATACATACAGGACCCACGGTAAACTTAACTACTGCTTTATTCCTATCACTATACATTTTCCTACATCCAGGGTCAAAGGCAATCTCAGCAAATACATTACTTCTATCTCTAATTTTCTACTTACAGGAGTGAATGTAATCTCAACTATTACTTTATTTCGCCCACCAAGCAAATTTCTACATATTGCGAGTGATCATTGTCTGAGTTAAATATTTTATGATAGCACTGAATTAGAAAACCGTGCACATTTCATGGTTGCGGGTCAAATTCTCTCTCTCTCTCTCTCTCTCCTCACAAGCCTTATTAAAATTCCTTCTCTTACCTCTTACTCTTCCCACTCTAGTTTTCCCTCTCCTTATTCTCTTCATCCCCCCCCCTTCCCAGTTTCTCATTCCCTTGCCCTTTCACTATTCCTCCCCCCCTTCTCTTCTTTATGCTGTTCTTCCATTTACCTTTACCCCCTCAGTTTCTTTTACTTGCCTCCTTACCTCCCTACTCCACTCCTCTCCTTCTCTCCCTCCTCTCTTTCCTCCTTGCTTTTCATTCACTCTCTTCGTCCTTTCTCCTTCTTTCTCCTTGTTTTCTCTCCATCTACCACCCCTCTGCTAACATTTTCCTTCCCTACTCTCTTTCTTCCTCTTGCCCCTTCCGTCTCTCCATTCTACCTGTCTTCTTTCATTTTTGCTTTCTATCCATCTGCCATTCCCCCTTCCCTCAAATCTCTGGCCATTTCTCTTCGCCCTTCCACTTTCCTTCTCATCTTCCTTACGTTTCTCCTCCTCTTTTTCCTTTCCCTATTCTGCCTGTCTCCTTTTTCTCCTACCGTTCCCTTCACCTACATTTTCCCCCTCACCCTTTTATCTCCATGCCCACCCTACCGGCTCTCTCCCCCCTCCCCAGGCCTCGTGTCCACAGTGACCTATATGCAGACCTGGCTCACATTTCATTGTCACTCAGCAGTCCTGTTGAGGATGTGGAGAAGGGGAAAATCTGGAATAGGAGGGAATAAATGAAGGAAGGAAGGAAGGAAGGAAAGAAGAGGAAGTAATAAATGAATCAGTGAAGGACGGAAGGAAAGATGAAATGGTAAAGGAGGAATAAGAAGGAATAAAGGAAGGAAAGGAAGAATGGGGGAAGGAAGGAAGAAAAAGTAACAAATGAATTAGCGAAGGACGGAAGGAAAGATGAATGGAAGAATCATAAAATCCTTACCGGTGGCATTCTGAGAAAAGTGGTGGTCAAATAGTACAGAAATCGACTTGTCCTTAATGATGGACCTTAGGCAGAGACGGAAAAATTTTGGAGATTTGAACATCGTTAAGGCAGTTTTATCTTCTACTAAACTCAGTGACATGCCATGAAAACACCACTGTTAACACCATCATAACAGCTTTGCATATTTCAGTAGACGTGTCACTGCATTACCGTCCATCAGTGATTAACTATTGGCTTAGGACAATCTGTTGACCGTGTAAAACTGTTGGCTATAGGGTATCTAATCTATATCACGACGGGGTATAATATATAAAGCAAATATTTCAAAAGGAAACCATGAGGTGAACTGACGTTTGCTGTCCTCTGTACTCCGTGGTGAGAGACAAGATGAGGAGTAGGTAGGTAAGAGGAAAACAAAGTTATGAAAAATAGATGAGGCCAGGGAGGAGAGAACTAGGTCAAGAGAGAGAGAGAGAGGGGGGGGAGGGGGGGCAACGACTTATGCACATTACACCCTCGCGTAGCTACTCGCGGCTGTACTAAAAAAGACATACTGTATACAAAAGTAGGATAGTAGATGCGGGAGCTTCAGGGCGCTCCGGTCAATGTCCTCGGCATTGTGCGGTGTGGGAGAGTGGCAATGTATGGTGTTGAGTGAGAAGTTTGGCAAGGTTGATGTGGGAAGGTTGGTGTGGTGTGGTGTGGGGTGGCTTCGCTAGGGTCACTAAAGTCTATGGAAATTAAACATCTCGCGTCGAATATCATCAATGAAAAACAGTTGGGCAGAAACACCCATAGATTTTCTTCCACATCTAAAACAGAAGAAGTAATTAAACAAGCACGAAACTGGGAAGAGACCAGGGCGGATAACAAAAAAAATATTAATTATGAAAAGGGGCAGAAACGAAGGAAAGAAAGTAAAGAAAAACAGGAAGAGAAAAGAAAGAAACAAATGAGAAATGGAAAAGGAATACTTGAGGGACGTAAAAACGAACAAAAACACAGAGAAAGAAGAAAAAGAAAACAAAAAGAATAAAGGAACAAGGAAACGGCGTGAATATAGAAAGATATAAAAAAAAGAAAGGAAGATCCAGAAAAGGATGCAAGGTGGTAAACAATAAGAAAGCTGAAGAAAAATAAAGGAAGAAAGAAAGTAGCGAGGAAGAAAGGAATACTAAACAAGATATAATGAAGAGGAAAAGAAGTAAAAGAAATGGAAGGAGGAAGAGAGAAAAATGACTGGAAATATAGAAAGGACAGGATAAATAGAAGAGAGAGTGAATGAATGAAAAATGGTAGCAAAAGATTGGATGGAGGGAAGGATGGAAGGAGGAAATGCTAAAAGGAGACATGGAAGGAAGTAATGCAGGAGGGTAAAAAGAGTAAAGGGGAAGAAGAAAGAGACAATGAAGGAAAGAAGGGCACATACAGATAACAAGAGGAGCAATCAGTGACAAGAAAACACTGCTGTCAGATGGAAATAGGAAAACAAAAGGAAAAAGCTAAGAAAGGACGGAAGGAGGAAAGGAAGGAAGGAAGGAAGGAAAGGAAGAAGAATGGATGAATGGAAGGAGGGAGGAGAGGAAGAAATGTAAAAAAAAAGCACTGGTAACAGAAAGCTAGAAGGAAAATATGGGAAAAGAAGGAAATGAAGTAGAAATGAAGGAAGGGAAGATGAAAGGAACGAAGGGAGGAAGGAGGAGAATGAATGAATGAAAGGAAGTAGAAAGGATGGACGGAAGAGAAAAAACAGAACAAGAAGGAAGATGGGCCATAGGACGGGGGATACTGAGGTAACAGGATATTCCTTCTACCCACTAATGAGGTGAACAGGACGTCTGAATACCTCCATTGAGAGAGAGAGAGAGAGAGAGAGAGAGAGAGAGAGAGAGAGAGAGGAGAATTAATGAAGCCTATTTTCTACACCAACATAAAAAAAGTCTAAACTCAAATAAATCTTCTAGAAGTAACAATAATTTCTAATACATCATGGTGCATGGATTGACAGTATCATAGGAGGCTGACCTTTACTTACAGCTCAAATATTATCTAAAGGAACAATAATCTTCCAAAGACATTACAAATATTCTTAAACTATTATCTTTGCCCCATTGCCAGGATACACTCTTAACTCCTTCCATCCGATAACATACACCCATTTCCCCCCCCCCCACCATTAAGCCATTTTATGACAGTAGGGGAGGGTATTCATAAGGCAAGAGGTGGGAATAATCATCATTAATCCCTTCACTACTATAGGGCTCCCCTACTACTAATGACGATAAGAATTAAAAACAAAACTACATCCTCCAACATTCCCTTCTGATTAAAACTTCCACATTATAACAATCCTAAAGGTTATACTACCTACCCTCTAGCGTATACTGGGAGCCGGATGTGCTATACCGGTCAACTGCGCTTTCTTATCCTTTCGATACGATAAATTTATGTGTTCTTACAACAGACAAACGATTTCTTTTTATCCTGACAAACTCTTAGAAGCGAAGGGGTTGCAGGCTCCAGTAGCGTAGTGTCTGGGATGGGCTCTCTTGTATACTGTATTATCCTTTCTATCGCCAGATAACCTAACTCATCTAAAGACATATCACTCATGAAGAAAGAGAAGTCTGCAATCAACAGATGATTATATTAATTTGGGGAAGATCGCTGCCCTCTAAAGTGTTACTGCCACAGCATGATGACCTTTTTTTTTTTTTCTTATATGCTACATAAATACCATTTCAATTTATCTTGGGAAGATAATACAATAACCATTTGTGTTTCTGATAATGCCCGTTATCTACTGATGAATTTTATTAGTTTAGGGGAGACTTATTAGTGAATGAGACATAAAAATATTACATCGCCAGGAGATGTCATAATAGATAAAAAAACGACCAGAGGGGGGAAGAATATAGCGAAAGATGGCATGGCAGTAAAGAATTTAAAGTCTGTCGTTTATTTCCAACTCTCCACACTTCAGATAGCGTTGAGAGTGTCACCTTTGTCTGTTGGAATGAGGCCAAGAGGGGTGTGACAGCTCTCGGGTCAGGCCAGGGTCCACTCAACAAAAAGCTTGGGGTCGGAACGCAGTGGGTGCAAGGGTACTCCACGTTTAGTCCACAGCCAGACACCTGTTGACTCTTTTACAGTACCTTGAGCTATGTACTTACGCAACTGTGACCACCACTGCTGCTGCTACTGCTACTTCTTAACTATTTATCACCATCATCATCATCATCATCCTACTTCCCACTACTACATATTCAAGTCAGGACCAGATACCTTAGGAGGACTTTGCCTGGAGCAATCCTTATTTATGTATCTGCTACTACTACTGCTACTTCCCTAATCATTATTTTCATCATCTTACTTCCCACTGTCACAAATTCAAGTCTGGCTGGAATGCCTCTTGAGGACTTTGCCTGGAGCAATCTTTACTTACTCACCTTCTACTGCTGCTGCTACTGCTACTTCTCTAACCATCATCATCATCATCATCATCATCATCATAAGAAGAAGAAGATGGCCCCTACAATCGACCTTAAACAATAAAACATAACGGGATGGCAGGAACTGACTGACAGCCCGCAGGTGACTTTGGGGTGAGTTCCTCCAAACACTAGGTGATCGTGTGAGGCCTGCCAGGGCCAGTAATGCCTGACGGGTGTTTATGAGGTCTACCATGGCTCTGAGGTACGCCTGAACAACAGAGTGAATCTTGTTCAACGATGCTTTGAGAAAAGCTGTGACTGAGGTAAGTCTGGTTATAAGTTAAGCCTTTGCTCTATGGTAAGCCGGAACGAGGAAGGCGGTTTTTGCCCTAATGATCTAGCTGCCCCTGTTTGCCTCTGCCTTTAATCCACTTCCATTTCACACGTCGGTGCGGTTATTGCTTGAAGAACTTTTTCCACGGAAGAAAATGAAATCTTCATGTGTAAAAGTTCGTCTTGGTCCTTGACACTGCTGCTGGACTCACTGCTGGCTGAGGCAGAGGTGCTGACAAACTGCTACTCTCCGACAAGGACTCGTTGAAACTGCGGCAACTGTGACCACCAGACAACGTAAAACCATTTCCAGTAAAGTGGACCTATCCATGACTTAAAAGTGGTTGTGGCATGGATGCTCGTACGGAAGGCTTGTAAATTCCAAAGTGCTTGCTGACGCCGAAACATCTACACAACCAGATTTTCGGAACTGAAGAGTACATGATAAAAGTGGCCAGAATTATATACTTATATAACAAATGATCTTAATAGGTTAAACCATTCGTAAGGGCAGTTCTGACGATCCCAGGAGCCGCTTTGGTACCGTACAATGACGTCTGACATTTTTATTCTTGCTACCACCAGCCAGTCATATGCACCATTCGAGAGGCCTCTCGGACTGTGAGGCTAACAGAATGTGTGTGAAGTCTACATTCATACTAAAAACCAGACTCTTTTACATAAACTAAATTCAACGTAAAAGATTATCTTCTCCCTCCCACGTCATACATACAGTAATACTCTCATTCTGTCTTCTTCCCTTCAGGTAACTGCATACTCCATTCAGGACGTAATCAGATGTTTCTGCTTAAAAAATTCTCAACATGAACCAGTGCCCATACGGATGCGGCCACACTCAGTGTGATCGACAAGAGGAAACGACACTCAGGGGTCCATCCAAGGTTCAGACTCAGATATTGCAGCGGCTCTAACCCGGTGCTTAGTTTCATCTTGTCGATCACATGTTTCGGACAAGCGTGGCCGCACCCTAACACTAACATGCCACTGTTACCTGTCACACCAACTCGTAAAGACCAGGGCCATCAAGATATGGATAGATAGATAGATAGATAGATAAATAGATAGATATAGATAGATAGATAGATATAGATATAGATAGATAGATATAAATCTATCTATCTATCTATCTATCTACCTATATATATATGTATATACAAAATACGATCATTATGATCCAGTGCAAGGAGTCACTGATCGATTTACAAATTGTTATTTTTGCTTATGTAGTCGCCGGCAAACAGGCTTGCAGTCATCTGGTTATTCCAAGATGGCCTCTGAACTCGTCATTTTCGGGTGTGTTAGTGCTGTTGATGGAAGAGTTGTGTGGTGTTGGAGTTTAAGCACCAAATGAAGTAACCACTAGCTGAGGTGAGTTGGAAACTTGTTTTTAGACTTATTTTTGTTAGTAAACAGCAAGTGAAGTGCAGTGAAGTGATACAACTACCAGTTCATCTCAGCTGGAGACTTATATGTAGGTTACATTGGGTGAGTGACCTTTGGCCCAAACCGTGCCCCCAGTGAACCCATGTTATTGCTCGATATACAGTGTCGCTTTACGATGGAATGTTCCGAACGCATCCTCACCTGAAAGGAGGAAGTGCTAGAATGTCCCCCTATGCCTATAGAGAATGGCACATGGTGTGTCTCTTCTTCATTTTCTAACCTATCTTGTATATCAGAATCCTGAGTTTAGTGTAATACTGTACTCAGAATGTAATACTAGAGGTATTCAGAAAGTATTACATGGGATAATGAAGGTACTACAGTAACTATAGAGATAAAAAGAGAGGTTTAGAGATAAGGATGCTTTCGGAAAAAGTATTTAATTAGAAATGGATATATACAGCTCATGGTGAATAAAGTCGCGTTTTGGCGACATTTTAAAGTCTATATCACCTTGACATTCATCTTGACCGATCCTGAGTTCCAGGAGAGCGTCGCCAAAACGGATAATCAGCGAATGATATTGACTCCATCTCAGATCCAATTGTAACAAACCTTCAGGCATCATGGCTACCCTGGAAGAATGCATTAAATCTTATTTTCTCTTAATGCTTTACCCATCGTTGGTGGAATGACATGCGGAAATAATAACAATAATAATAAAGATGACCGTAAATAATAACAATAGGCTGTGAATACTTACATAATTTTATTAATGCAGGATTAACCTGAAAGTTAACATTCACTTTACTAATGTAACTGTTCTCCATTGTCCTGTCTCCTCTCCTTCACATGGGCGGTCCCTGCTTTCCGTGCTTCCCGCTAAGGTTTTGGGCCACTTCTACGCAATCTCCGATTCTCTTGCCACTTCAATGCGGTATGTTAAGGTAATGTCAGGGCAACACACAAAAGACTGTACCACTCTTGTTTGTAACACGAAGTGCTGGCACTCCGCCACAGTCTGACTTTGGACGGACACAACGTTCCTTTTATTTTCACAGCTGACGAAGGATGTGTCCGCGGAACTGTTTTGTTTCACCACAAGAGCCTCTATATTTCATCATGGAAATCGAAACGCCGTTTGTGTTTACAAAATAGAAAAGTCGATACCAAGTCAAGATCAGTCAAAATACCTTAGGAGCAACATGGACTAATCTTGACAAATCTTGACCCAAAGTCAATATCGTACTGACTTTCGGTGCTCATGAAAACGAATATCAGCACGATAGTCAATATACGACATGAAGATTTGTCAAAATACCTTGATTTTCAACGTCGCGAAAACGAGGCTAGAGTAACAGCTGGACACTTAGTATCCAGAAGGCAACCCAGAGATACACTGAGAAGACGCAAAAAAGGAAAGCGAATTCACATATTTATAGGGACTGGATGGAACAGGCTAAACATCAGTAGGTTAGAGCTGAAATGAAATAACATATTTCACGATGATAACGAATGGTGGATGATAATTATGATAATTATGAAGGATAATGAATGATGACACATATTAAGTGATTATGACGATGATGAACGACGACAGTCGTGAATGATGATAATAAATAACACTGATGAATGATTATAGATGAATGATGAATGGGGAAAAAAGGAATAACGATGGAAATATATACGAAGAATGATGATAATGATGATGACACCAAAAGCCACGAAAATACTGATAAACCAACCGTTGTAGTCCTCCCCCCGTGAGAGACACCATTAACCTCGCAACACTGCCCGACTTTTCTTGCGCCGGTCCCTGGGGAGTCTCGGCAACATAATCCGTCTCACTTCCCATTGACTTCTGCAACATTAGCGGGGATTAACAGCACGACCAGTTTGAGCCACCTAAGTCTCGGGTGATTTGGTCTTACTCTCTCTCATAATTTTTCCTATATATCTCTTCAGTCCAATAAAACTGGTGCCAGAGAGGGACGCCTTCACTCGGTGGCACATACATAGCCGGGTGACTCCAGTGTCTTGTTATATACGCATCCCACAGATTTCCCTCTTATCTCCTGAAAGGGGAATGATGGACAACGGGATGGAATCATTTTCAGCCAGCAGTCTACTGGGTCCTCATTCAGATGAAGCTAGAGTTCCACCACCACCACCACCAACAACAACAACTACTACTACTATTACTACTACTACCTCTATTACTACTGCTGCTACTACTACTACCACTACTACTACTAGTACTACTACTACTACTACTACTACTACCACTACTACTACTACTACTACTTCCGTTAAGATGTTTTTTGTCGCCACGCAATTCCCTTCAGCTACGGAGAGACTTTTATCTATCAGAAGGGGTTAGATTTATTGTCCATTTACCCCATCACTATCTAAGCTGTTCTCCTAAGCTGAATAACATCGTCTGGTAGCAGCACGAACACAACAACTGAGGAGGAAAGGATTAATACCTGAATGCACACATTTTTTTACACTTTATACTAACACTTTCTTTCCTCTTTTCTTTTTATATATGTTTTTTTACTTTTCGGTCCACACTTTACAACACCCCACTTTAAGCACTTCCTTCAGCATTTTATCCCCTTGATTACCATCAAGGGGATAAAATGCTCTGAGCTCTGTAAACTCCATACGAGTTTACAGAGCTCAGAGAAGACTTCTATTGGTGATGGAATGAATGAAGGCTAGATCAAATCCCTCCTGTTTGAAAAGGCTCAGGAAATTAAGCTGTATAGAAATAATTGAAAAATATCGAGACAAAATGAAAAATACCTCACCGGACTGAAGGAGTTAAATCTAAGCTTTACATAATTCCTTTTCTTCTTTACGTTACACAGTTTTCTTCCTTCTTCATATTTTACACACTTTCTTTAACCCATTTCTTTCATTCCACTACTAACCCACTTTACTTTTCCTTACTGTGTTGGTTTCTCGTGTAATATGGTTTCTGCTCCTGGTTTTGATGATGATGATGATGATGATGATGATGATGATGATGATGATGATGATGATGATGGTAATTCTGCTGCTGCTGCTGATAATGATGACGATGATGGTAATTCTGACGATGATGATGATGATAATGATAGCAATAGTAATGATGCTGATTATGATACAAGTGTCATGGTATGCCAAAAAAGGGATAACAAAACAGCTTCAAAATCACAGGTAGAACTGCTAATCCACAAGTAAAATGAAAATTACATTACCTTTAACCCAATTTGCCGAGCACCCAGGAGCATATTGACTCTCCACACTTTCCTCTTTCCTTCTTCTTTTTCTTTTGTTCATAGCAACATCATAAGGTAGTTTTTCTGTTCACTTTTCTTACTTTGCCTCGTCTTCATTTTTTTCCTTTTCCACTTCTCTCCATTCACATTCCTTCGACTTTTATTGCATTTCCTGTTATCTTTTCCCTCTTTTCCTCCACACTCCCATCCCCTTTCCCTTCCACTATTTCATTTCTCTGCTTGTACTTTGTTTCTTTTTCTAACATCGTCTTCCTTCTCCATCTCCTTTCCTCTTTCACCTTAATTTTCTACTTCCTCCTCTCCCTTTCATTTCCTTTTTCACCATCTCCCCCATCAAGTTCCTCCTGATCTTCCTCCTCGCCTACTTCCCGGTACACCCAAACCTTACCAGTTTCCTCCCAGCAGCTACAACGTAACTCATCAGGTAAGTCGGTTCAATGTATTCCTTTGTTCCTCTCTGAAGGCTGCGTCCTCTCGTTTATACCCTACCCTTTGATCTCGTACCAAACTGACTCTGTGCGCTTAGTTTATGTATATTGTTTAGACTTTGGTGTTGGTGTTGTTGCTGTTTGTTTGTGTGTGTGTGTGTGTGTGTGTGTGTGTGTGTGTGTGTGTGTGTGTGTGTGTGTGTGTGTGTGTGTGTGTGTGTGTGTGTGTGTGTATGTGTGTGTGTGTGTGTGTGTGTGTGTGTGTGTGTGTGTGTGTGTGTGTGTGTGTGTGTGTGTGTGTGTGTGTGTGTGTGTGTGTGTGTGTGTGTGTGTGTGTGCAGTCTTTAAAAAATATAATTTAGTGTGATGGTGGTGTTTTGTCATTGCTTACTCAGTGTTACTATATAAAAGGAAACATAATTGGTATGTGCACGGCTGTGAATGTGTGTGTGTGTGTGTGTGTGTGTGTGTGTGTGTGTGTGTGTGTGTGTGTGTGTGTGTGTGTGTGTGTGTGTGTGGTTCTCGGAAGCATTATTTTCTGCAACTGATTGTGTTACTTCTGAAATAAGATGTGTTTGCGTGTGTACGGTATATAATGATTCATGAGGAACTCTGTTTGTGTGTGTGTGTATGTGTGTGTGTGTGTGTGTGTGTGTGTGTGTGTGTGGTGATATTCTGGGAAGCATTATTTTCTGCAACTGATTGTGCTACTTCTGTAATAAGGTGTGCTTGCTTGTGTACGGTATACAATGATTCATGAGTAACTCTGTGTGTGTGTGTGTGTGTGTGTGTGTGTGTGTGTGTGTGTGTGTTCGCTCGCGCGCTGTGGTAGTGCAAACTGCAACAGAGAGAGGTGTGGTGTTCGCTGGTGTGATTGTGAGATTTGAGTGAGGTACGGCAGTGAGGAGTATGCATTAAGAGCAGCAGTGTCTTTTACAATGTTTTTTTTTTTTTTTCTAATGTAAGTAGCCTTTAGTGTGTTACTGTATCTAACATGCTTTCCATCTGCTGCCGAGCGCTTATATTATACTGAAATTCATTTTGACTTTGTATTTACGTCATTCCCTACTGCAACTTAGGGCCCACTACCCCGCAACGGACGTTATGTTTTACCCCGCCTTTGTTTGTTTGTTTGTTTGTTAGCAGGAATGCTTACAAAGTTATGAATGATTTTGATGCAATTTTGCGGAAGGGTGGGCCATGGGCTAAAAAAGAAATGATTTAATCTGGGGACTGTTCCGGATCCAGACCCGGAGTAGCCCGTACAATATCTCCAAAAGTTCTCTATGAATTTCAATGAAATGTTGTGGAAAGGTGGACCATAGGCCAAGAAGGAATTGATAAAATTTTGGGGTGGGTCCGGATCTGGATACTATATCCAGGGATCCGGATAGTTTTCAATGTCAATAGAAATGGTGGGGGTGTATGCGCTCTCTGAGTGCTTTCTAGCATTTTCAATGTTTTCTCGCTATCGTCAAGTGATTTTACTCAGTTGCAGAGATTGTTCATACAGTTCAAACGGCAAAGGTTATATTATAATTCACTACAAACAGAAGCCCTACTCGTACGGTACCTTGTCCTCCACGACGCCACGTATCCTCTCACTCACCATGTACTTACCAACCCATTGTGGCCATCCTTCCATCCACCACCTCTGCCCAACCACACATCCACCCCTCTCTGCCACTCGGTCCATCCCATCTGTCCTACAACCCCACCCACACATCCACCCCGCTCAGCCACTCGGTCCATCCCATCTGTCCTACAACCCCATCCACACATCCACCCCGCTCTGCCACTCGGTCCATCCCATCTGTCCTACAACCCCATCCACACATCCACCCCGCTCAGCCACTCGGTCCATCCCATCTGTCCTACAACCCCAGCCACACACCAACCCATCTTACCCATCCAGAGATATAGCTCCAGTTGGATGAAATGCAAGTTCACACACACACACACACACACACACACACACACACACACACACACACACACACACCAGAGAGGGAGATAAGAGAGAGAAAGAAAGGTATAGCAGGGTTTGTAGGATAGATTAACCCATTCTTTACGAGGACGGCTTTCATATTTACATAAATAGTGTGACATGTGCTCCTGTTCCTGCAGGTATGCAGTATGTGGGTGTGTGACTGTTTATGTGTGTGTGTAGCTGAAGAGAGTGATGTGTGACTGGGTGTAGTTATTTGTGTGTGTGTGTGTGTGTGTGTGTGTGTGTGTGTGTGTGTGTGTGTGTGTGTGTATAACTGCTGAGAGAAAAATATGACTGGATGTAATTTTAATCGTCTTATGACGTGTGTGTGTGTGTGTGTAACTGCTGAGAATGACATGGTTGGGTGTAATTTTATTTGTCTTATGATGTGTGTGTGTGTGTGTGTGTGTGTGTGTGTGTGTGTGTGTGTGTGTGTGTGTGTGTGTGTGTGTGTGTGTGTGTGTGTGTGTGTGTGTGTGTGTAACTGCTGAGGATGACATGGTTGGGTGTAATTTTATTTGTCTTATGATGTGTGTGTGTGTGTGTGTGTGTGTGTGTAACTGCTGAGAATGACATGGTTGGGTGTAATTTTATTTGTTATGATGTATGTGTGTGGGGGGGGGGGGAGGAGGCCATGCCCCCTTTTATGAGGGTCTTGAAATCGTATGGGGAAAAAAATATATATATTTAGAAATAAATTAATGACTAAAGAAATAAATCAGTCAATAAATAAATCACTTGAGAGAGAGAGAGAGAGAGAGAGAGAGAGAGAGAGAGAGAGAGAGAGAGATGATGAGACTCCCAATGCATTATTTTTCTATTATTCCATAAGGATCATTAATAAAGTTTCTTTTTCAGCCAAAATCATTTTCTTGCTCTATTTTTCGCCATTTTCACTATACTGAGTTGTCATCTTAATATCCCAATACATACTTCCACAGGACTCACAAAGCCCCGAAAAGTGCTTAATTATCACAAATTTTCCGGGGAGAGGGCTCACGGCGCCCCCCAAGACCCCCCAGCTGCATAGGCTTGCTTCGCTCACCTCCCACCACCTTTTCAAGAATCTATAGACATCTTTCTCCCGCCCCCCCTTTGTCAACTTTCTGGCTACGCCCCTGTCCCGTACACCTAAATACTGCATTGGGATATGGTTATGTACTGTACAGAATACTCTGTGTTTTCATAAAATACCTTAGGTAAATGTATGCTATACCACATCCCCGTCTGTAGGCATGTACTACTGAACAGGTGACTTCCATTAATAAATCATCATCATCATCATCATCCGGACCTCCTTTCCCACCCAAGGGCAGGGTGAGGAGTAACAATGTCCAGACAGCCCAAAATTGCCCAATCCAATGGGTCACGCTTCCACTCACTCATCATTCAAGCCCCCGGAATCCTGGCTCTATTGGATACGCCAAAAACATTCTCCACGTTCTGTAGCTTCACATAATCGTATCCGACAGAGTCAATCCAGACGCTGCCACGTTAAAAAGATGTGCCAAAAATCCCTGATCATGCACTTCTCACAAAATTCATCCAGCCAGCTCGATCTCCTGTCAATTCCCTAGCCTCACCGACTTCCAAACCTCTCTTCCTCACACATTCATCCACCATATCTCTCCACCTTCTCCTTGGCCTACCTCGCCTCCTCCCTCCTTCGAATTCGCTCAGATATACCTTCTTCACCACTCTATTGTTATCCATTCTCTCCACATGACCATACCATCTCAGTACACTCTCTTCAATTCTGGTGTCCACCGACTTCCTCACTGCGCATCTTTCACGAATCACATTATTTCGTATCCTATCCACCTTCTGTATTCCACATACATTCCTCAGCAGTCCCATCTCCACTGCTGTTACTCTTGACTTTTCATTTTCATGCTACACCATAGTCTCACATCCATATGTTAAAGATGGCACTAACACTCCTTCACGTAAGCCTCGTGCAGCTGCAACACTCAAGCCTCTGTTTCTTATCAAGGCCTTCATTGCACCAGCTACTTTTCTTCCTTGTGTCATTCTGCTTTCAACTTCTTTTGCACATTTTCCTCTCTTTTCTATCACTGTACCCAGGTATTTGAACTCTCTCACCAATTCCAGTCTCTCTCCATTCACTGTTACATTGCACTGGGAGTCACCTTCTCTCTCAATAACCATCACTTTACTCTTTTCTACATTTACTCTCAAGGAACGACGCTTACAGACATCAGCAAAACTCTGCACTAGCCTACCAAGTTCTTGTCCGGTACTTGCAAGTAGTACTGCATCATCAGCATACAACAAATCTGAGGTATTCCATCCCTCACCATTCATTACCAATGCCATCCCTCTCTCCATTACTCGTGTTTTCACTTCTCTCATCACCCCATCCATATATACATTGAACAACCATGGGGACATCACACAACCTTGTTGCACGCCCACACTGATCGTGAACCATTCACTTAGATGCCCATTAACCCTGACACATGCTTCACTACCATCATAAAAACTCTTGACGGCACCTAGCAGCTTACCTTCTACACCGTACATGCGCAAAACTTTCCACAATCCTTCTCTGTCCACTTTGTCATATGCTTTTTCCAGATCCATGAATGCCATAAACACCTTATGGTCCTTCTCACAAGCCTTCTATACTATCTGTCTCACTGGAAATATTTGGTCCACACATCCTCTGCCACTCCTAAAGCCACCCTGTTCATCACTCACTAGGACTTCTGATATCTCTCTTACTTTATCTATAATAATTCTTCCATATACCTTCCCTACCACACTAAGTAAGTTTATGCCACGATAATTCTTGCACTCACTTCGTTCACCTTTAATTTTGTACAGGGGTACAATCACAGCCTTCTTCTACTCTGCAGGCACAGTTTCACTCATCCATGCCTTCTTACATATCTCCAACAAGCACTTCATTCCATTCTCTCCACTACAATTAAGCATCTCTGCATACACCTCATCAACTCCAGCTGCTTTCCCATTTTTCAGCCGCTTCACAGCACTCTTCACCTGTGCAAGTGTCACGTCTCCTGGTACTGCATTCCTTCTCTGCACACCCCCAAAACCAATCATGTTTACAGCTGCTCTGCTTTCTCTATCCCCATTCATCAGGCTTTCAAAATATTCTTTCCATCTGGTCCTTACTTCATATCCATGGGTTAATAATCTACCACCTACACCCTTTACACCATCCCATTTCTTTCCGCTTTCACTTCTACATTTCCGCACCTCTTTCCAGAATAACTTTCTATTTTCAGAGTAGTTCGCATTCATTTTTCTTCCTAGATCCTCATTTACCTCCTTCCTTTTCCTTTTCGCTAGTCTCTTTACGTGCTTCTTGCTCTCGATATTCAGTTCTTATTTCAACTGAACCCCTATCCTGTAACCACTTTAGCCACCTCTTCCTCTTTTCCTCCACCGCTGTCTTAACCTCCTCATCTCACTATGCCGTACCTTTCTTCTTTGTTGTTGCTCTTGCCACACCACACACCGCTTTAGCATTCCTAACTAAGCAATCCCTATATGCATTCCACAGTCTGTCCAGATCCATTTAATTCCAATTCAGTAATTCTAACTCGTTCTCTACTTTGGTCCTGTATTCATCTGCCATTTCTTTGATCTTCAGCTTCTCAACTTTCAGTCTTTCTCCCTGGCTGCTCCTCTATCTCCTGATCCACCTCACTCCTCCCAGCTTGATCTTGCATACCAGAATCATATGATCTGACAGACCTGCACATCGTCCTCTCACAGCCCTCGTATCAGCAACCATTCCCATCATCAACCTCTCTACGAGCACGTAATCAATCCATTAATAAATATAGAGCAATTTGTGTTCAGAAAAAAAATACACTGTGTGTATTCAGATAATAAAGGGTTGCTCTGGTTATCACAGACTAAACTAGATTATACAGTCACGGTAAAGTTAAAGGTGAAATTAATGTATATCTGAAGGAAGACACACGGGATTGGAATATCTGAATGGAGGGGTCAGTGGAAGTTGTCGGCGTTGGTGCAAGAACAAGAAAACGAAAGAAGAAGAAAAGAAATATTACAGCACGTTAATTGGCATTTTAAGATTTTATATATTTTGATTTTTTTTTACTTACTTCTCATTTTTTATGAAGATCAATTCAGTCTCATGATAGCCAATCAGCCGTGACCTGTGCGTTCTCTTAGATCCCTCATCACTGTCTTCACCAGGTGATACACAGCAGCTGCCACTGACACCACCAGCCCTACAGGCACCACAACAACCACCAGTCCGAAACCCAACACTTGGAAACATACTTGTAGGGCGTACAGTCCCACCCCCTTCACTATCATCATACCAATCCTACCCTCTTCAGAGCCTTCTCACCCACTCTCTGCAACTTCATCCCACCCGCACAGTCGGAGGACTAATGACGGGTCAGTAAGTGTCACTCTGTCACTCAATGTGTTGCAATGCTGCCAGGATTCGAACCAGCGTTTGTACAGCTAGTGCGATGGATATAACAGCACAACCAACTGAGCTATAGAGGAGTCTAACATATTATGCTTTGGAAGGTGTATTTAAGCGTCAAAATTTCCGATATTTTCATTTAAAAATTAACTACTGCGAGGATTCGAACCAGCGCTTGTAACTGCATGAGTACAGCACCTTACTAACTGAGCCATCTAGGCATCTAATATCTTAGCGTCTAATTCTGCCAGATTTTTAGTAATAAAGGTTATGACCAGTCTGGGACTCGATCCGGGGACTATAAATTTTCAGTCACTCACCTCAGCCACCATACATTTGGGCTGGTGTGGGTGCACATAAATATCAAAACTGTACATAAGGTAAGTATCTTCGTTCCTGTCTTTACACATATATAGTGTAATATCATGGCTACTGAACTAGTAATATAATTGTGTCTGTGTAGGGCGAGAGTTACTAAATGTACTCCAAAATAATGTTTGTTTTCACTCACAGTGTGATGTGCTCGTGATGGGAACTTAAATGTTGCAAAAATTTTAGAAACCTGGATGCAGTGAAACAAACAAGACGTAAATTTGACGAAGGATTGGGCGATACAAATCAGGTCTCCCCACGTACTATGAAAAAAAAAAAGATAATAATGGGAACAAATTTCGCCTTTGATTTGTGTAGCGAAAGTGTTTCAGTGAGAACATTATGACAGACGCCAGTTGTGAAAACATCGACATCCATGTACGTTAGGTAGTTGCAGTGACATTGAGGAAAATAATCAGAGAACGTAATAGCGATCATACTTACACATGCAGGTTTGCCACGGGCTTACCTCTTGGACAAATAGACGTGATACACATGATTATGTTGCTCTCGCAACGCTTGTTGGGCAGACTATGTCGTCCACGGCCAAATTAAAAACACGGATAGAACTTCTGTTCCGCGGACAAGGAAAAAAAAAAAAGAAAAAAAGAAACAAATAGTACGTGGTTGGGAAACTTGTCCTACAGGGGCTCAGCAGCTGAAATAAGGTTAGGAGGGGGCGGCCACCATCCGTTCTCTTGATGCAGTACTGCCTTAAGGTTACTCTGTATATAGTGCAAGATACAGGATTTCCTGTAACCCGGCAAACCATTTGTTACTCTGGGCGATAGCTGTGCAATCAGAAAACGCCTGGTGGTCAAGTGGGTTAAGGAGCTCCAACTAGATGGGACATATAAGGGTTTACATCCAAGGTGTGGTTGTAGTTTACTGTTCACATAATGGAACTCAGTGGGAAGTGATATGTCACTCTGGCCATTAAATGTCGAGACAAAGCAGCCCAGCCCCGGGCCCCTTCGTTGCTGATGGGACAACCAAGGAGTGAAGGATGATCTCTCGAAGCTGAGTTTTTTTTTTTTTTTTTTTTTTTTTATAGCAATCAAACCACAGCAAGACTACATACATTCTGTAAGAATCACACTTCCATTCCTGTCATTCTACCCTCAGGACATAATAGAATCGTTAGGACTGTGAACATTTCATATGTGGGTAAGATTCACGGTGGGAAAATGTGTAGATAGGTAAAAGGTACATCAATGGATGTGGTAAATGAGTATGTGAGAAGGCAAGGTATTGAACCTGAAGAAGGTAAGAAACTGAGAAAGAATCACTATAGCATTATGATTTGTGTATGGAGTCGGGAGACGCTAATAATAATAATAATAATAATAATAATAATAATAATCAAGACCAGACTCCAACACCATCATCATTGTTGTTGCGACTGAGTAAGTAGGATATCAATGAGATGGAAAGCCCAGTATGAAATAATAACTCTAGCATAGCCAATGGATCGAGTCACCCATATCTTCACTCTTTAATTCTTTGAGAATCTTACAGCCATGCCACATGGTCTTCCTTATGTCCTGAAAATTAATACGTGATTAAAACAATTATGTCCCTTGGTAATACCTGTTTGGCAGAGACTAAGTCATCGAATGCCAAGTTAAAAAGGATAATCTATACTCGGTACAGAGCAATATTACCAAAAAAAACAAAAAAAAAACATATACAGTATATGGTTACGAACTTCTACCTTCAGGTGCGTAAGATGTCACCTCTTCCGCATTACCATGGGAGCGAAGGGGGAAAAAAACTGATGTTTGTCAGTGTATAATTCAAGACAGAGAGCAGCTGTGAAGGAAAAAACCAGAAGTAACTGCGCAGGTACAATTAGTCCAATACATAACTAAGTAAACAAAGGAAAATTAGTGACAAAGTGAAGCTACTGTTTCCGTCTCAATGAACAAATTTATGTGTGTGTGTGTGTGTGTGTGTGTGTGTGTGTGTGTGTGTGTGTGTGTGTGTGTGTGTGTGTGTGTGTGTGTGTGTGTGTGTGTGTGTGTGAATACAGTTTAACTAAGTTTTTATCCAATTTGAAATTAATTTTGTGAGAAGGTTGAAGGACAAAAAATGAAGAAATCTATTTTTTTTTTTTTTTTTTAAACAAAAGACTGAAGGTGGAGACAACAGGGCTTGGTCAAAAGTTGACCCAGCAATATCAAAATCATTAGTATCCAAATTAGACGAAGCTTACATGAAAGGTTGAATAGAAGGCAAGATTGAAGTGATTCAATTTTGAAAACAGTCAAAGGTCACGGTCACAAGTCAAGCTGAAATTAAGCAGTTTTGTTCTGATTTGATCCTAACTTGGTGGAAGTGTTTGGGGTCTGGTAAGAACAAAAGGATTTACATTTGAAGACCAAAAGGATTAACTCTCAAGAACAATCAGTCAAAGGTCACGGTTACAGGGTAAGGTCAAAGTTGGATTTTTTAGGGGATGGAAAAAGAAATCATCAAAAACATTATCATAATATTTTTCCCTTTGACTATACAGTGCACAGCATGCAGAACTACGAAAAGAAAAAAAAAGAAGTACGAGATCTTTCCCCAGAGTGCCCAGTGAAATGAGTCCTAAATTTGTTCACTCTATATTCATGTCTTCGATATTATCACATCCATCCCACAGGCGCAGACCTACATTTTCCACACAGATATGTAGGTCGTTGGGATATATCGCTCTGTAACGCTTCTTCAGTGTCGTCGATTTCGTCCACTGACAACCCAGTTAAAGGGGTTGGGGGAGAGAGATTAAAGAATAAAGAAACAGAAAGAAAGAAGGAAGGAAAAGAGAATCAAATAAAATAAAATCAGTGGATGGAAACGAACCCGAACACTGAGTTTCCTCTCAGTCGAAAACATGGCGGTAACAAGGAAATCAAAATCGTTGGGGGCACTGCTAGACTTATGTAACCCTTTTATTACGAGAGGACGCTCCTAACCAGAAGCTAATCGTTTGGCGATACCACTAATAATCAAAGAATCTGTGGTCGTTAGAAGGTATAGTACAGAATATAAATAAATAAATAAATGAATAAATAAACTAATCAACAAAATATAAATTACGAGTATATCCCTGCATCTAAATAAAATAAAAGTATAACTCTGCATCAAGCCTGGGTATTGGGCTTGTTGGTTTGGTGGATGTAACACCGCACTCTTTCCCACTGCACAAGTTGTTGATGAGTTAGGATTATTGCTCGGGAATTACCATCTATGTGTGGAGAACATTTAACTAGCATTTGTGCATGAATACAGCACTTGATGCACAAAGTCCCCTACCATCCTACCATATATATATATATATATATATATATATATATATATATATATACAGAGAGAGAGAGAGAGAGAGAGAGAGAGATGATGATGATGATGATGAGACTCCCAAATGCATTATTGTTCTATTATTCCATAAGGATCATTAATAAAGTTTCTTTTTCAGCCAAAATCATTTTCTTGCTCTATTTTTCGCCATTTTCGCTATGCTGAGTTGTCATCTAAATATCCCAATACATACTTCCACAGGACTCACAAAGCCCCGAAAAGTGATTATCACAAATTGTCCGGGGAGGGGGCTCACGGCCCCCCCCCCAGACCCCCCAGCTGCATAGGCTTGCTTCGCTCACCTCCCATCACCTTTTCAAGAATCTATAGACATCTTTCTCCCGCCCTCCCTTTGTCAACTTTCTGGCTACGCCCCTGTGTGTGTGTGTGTGTGTGTGTGTGTGTGTGTGTGTGTGTGTGTGTGTGTGTGTGTGTGTGTGTAACTACAATAGAGTGACATATGACTGGGTGTAATTATATGCTTCTCAGGCTTCTGTGTGTGTGTGTGTGTGTGTGTGTGTGTAACTACAATAGAGTGACATATGACTGGGTGTAATTATATGCTTCTCAGGCTTCTGTGTGTGTGTGTGTGTGTGTGTGTGTGTGTGTGTGTGTGTAACTACAGAGAGTGATATACGACTGGGTGTAATTATATTCTTCTTATGGTTGTGTGTGTGTGTGTGTGTGTGTGTGTGTGTGTGTGTGTGTGTGTGTGTGTGTGTGTGTGTGTGTGTGTGTGTGACTGTTTACAGATGTGTATGTAGGTCTGTGTACATGCGTCAATGTTTAGGGTTCTGTATGTTGACCTGTGTACGTGTGTCAGGCTGTGTATGCCTGGGTGTGTAAGGCTGTGTGTACTTGTGTGCGTGTGTGTAGTCAGGAAGCTAATCAGTGATTACAGAGAAAAGCAATTTCGGTTTGGTCTCCGCATGAGATGAGAGGTTGGCAGGGAGCAGGTGGGAGGCTGGGAGGGGGGCAGGGAGATAGAGAGGCAGGGAGCAGGGAGGGGAGAGGCAGGGAGGCAGGGAGGGGGTAAGGGATAGGGAGCGAAGCAGGAATAAGAGACGAGTCGGGGAAGGAGGTAGGGAGGTATACAGAAAGGAAGAAAGGGGGCAGGGAGGGATACACAGAGGAAGTAGGGGGGCAGGGAGGGATACACAGAGGAAGAAGGGCGGCAGGGAGGGATACACAGAGGAAGAAGGGCGGCAGGGAGGGATACACAGAGGAAGTAGGGGGGCAGGGAGGGATACACAGAGGAAGTAGGGGGGCAGGGAGGGATACACAGAGGAAGTAGGGGGGCAGGGAGGGATACACAGAGGAAGAAGGGCGGCAGGGAGGGATACACAGAGGAAGTAGGGGGGCAGGGAGGGATACACAGAGGAAGTAGGGGGGCAGGGAGGGATACACAGAGGAAGTAGGGGGGCAGGGAGGGATACACAGAGGAAGTAGGGGGGCAGGGAGGGATACACAGAGGAAGTAGGGCGGCAGGGAGGGATACACAGAGGAAGTAGGGGGGCAGGGAGGGATACACAGAGGAAGTAGGGGGGCAGGGAGGGTAGCAGAAGTTAGAGATGAGGCAAGTAAGGAGGCAGGGAGGAAGTAGAAGGATAGGTAGGGTGACAAACATGAGGGAGGACGAAGATACGGAGGTAGGGAAGGAGTGGGGCTGCAGGGAGGAAGGGGGGAGGTAGGAGGGAAAGAAGGGAGGCAAGGGGAAAGGCAGAGGGCAGGGAGAGAGGCAGGAACTGGACAGGGTGCGGGTAGGGAGACAGGAATGAGGGACATTTCAGGAAGGGAGTAGAAAGACAGAAAGGGGGACACAGAAGGGAGGCAGAGGGTAGGAAGGGAGGACGAGAGGGCAAAGAGAGTAGGTACGGAGGCAGGAATGAGGGACAATGCAGGCAAGGGGTGGAGAGGCAGAAAGAGAGTAAGGAGGAGGCAGAGAAAGGAGAGGGAGGAAGAGAGGGGAAAGGAGGTAGGTACGGAGGCATGAATGATGGACGAGGCAGGCAGGGGGGACGGAGGAGGAAGGGAGGATGAAAGGGGACAGGACGTAGAAAGAGAGGAAGGCAGGCAGGAAAGCACACACAAAAACAGGGAGACGGGAGAAGGATAGGCAGGTAGGAAAGCAGGCAAAGCGACAGGCAAGGCGAGGCAGGGGAATGGAAAGCAGGCTTGGAGAAAGAGAGAGAGAGAGAGAGAGAGAGAGAGAGAGAGAGGGACGGAAGGACGAAGGGAAGGAGGGAGAGAAGCTGAAGAATGTATCGGGAGGGAGGGGCAAAGAACAGGCTATAGAAGGAGGGGGACAGAAAAGGGAGGGAGGAAGGAGGGAGGGAAGGAAGTAGACGAGGTGAAGGATTGAGGGAAGTAGATTTAAAAAAGATAGATGGATGGAAAAAAGGACGGAACGAAGGGGGGAGATGAAGGAATTAATTGGCAGAGATGAAGAAAGATGGAGGGACAGAGAGGAGTAGGGAGGAAAAGAGTGATGGAGGACTAAAGACGGAAAAATTTATAGGGAGGGAGGGAGAGAAAAGGAAGGCAGAAGCGAAAGGGGAAGCACAAGAGGAAGGAAGTAGGGAGGAGGGAGATGATGTAAGGAAGCAGGAAGAGATCAAGTGACAGGGGAGGGAAGGACAAGAAAAAGAGAGGGGAATAATTAAGTTCAGAGAAGGAGGGATTGAAGGGTGGAATGGAGGGAGGGAAGGACGATGTGAGGAAGTAGGAGAGACGGAATAAAGGCCGTAATGAATGAAGGAAGAAAGGAAGGAAGGACGGAAGGAAAGAAGGACAGACAGGAGCGAAGGAAGGAGGGAAAATAAGAAAGAAAGAACGAAGGGAGAGAAGTGGAGGAAAAAAGAGACCAAGAGAAAAGGAAGAGGAGAGAAGATAAGGTAAAAGCTAGCAGAGGGAAGTAGGCGAGAAAGAAAGAAATATGGTGGGTGATGGAGGGGGGAGTAGGGGAAAAAGAAAAGGAAACTGGAGTGGGAGTAATTGCGGTAGGAAAGACAAGGAAAAAACTACTAAAAGTATATGTGAAAAAGGAAGATTATGGAGGAAGGAAGGAAGGAGGGAGGGAAACAATGTAGGAAAGAAAGAAGTGAAGATGGGAGAGAGGTGGGGAGGGAGAAAAGAGGTGATAAGGAGGTTGGAAGGGGAGAGAGAAAAAGGGATGAAGAAGGAAATGAAGGAAGGAATAAAAGAAGAAAGAAGCGAAGAAAGCATAACAGGAAAGAAAAGATGGAAGGAATAAAGAAAAGATAAAGATCCATGTGAAACAAGCGTGGGAAGAAAGGGCAGAAAGGGAACGAGAAAACGAGAGAGAGAGAGAGAGAGAGAGAGAGAGAGGAACAGGTAGAACAGACGTGGGTCTCGTGTCATTCTTCTTGACGTGCGATGGGGGAAGGGGGGATGAAGGAGAGGAAGAATCGAGGCAGAGTGATTACACAGGATTACACAGGAAAGCAAACAGCAACAGACCTTATGGTCTGACTACAAGATCTAACTCTACATGCTGAAGGATAAGGATAGTAAAGCAAGAAGGCTCCCCCCACCACCAAACCCTCCAGGAAAAAGTGAGAAAAACCACCATGCAGCATGGAAAAACTGACATGGAAATTTTATAGGAAACACTGGAAAGGAAAAGTCACTTTCTATAATACTTTGTCTATAAGCTACCCGATTGAGTAATCTGAAAGAGAAAGTAAACAAATAAAATAATAGTTACGGCATGACATTATAAACCGGTACATTGAGTTAATGGGAAGTCTGTGGACATAACGTGGAAGCTACACACTGCACAGTGTGGATGTTTAGGGATGGTGTGGCAGCCTTGCCTGGCGCTTTTAAGGTAGGCAGCAGTCAATCAGGTCCTAGCTCCGTTCGTTCCACTGAGACAAGGTACTCTCCCACGTGGGACAAGTACACAAGTTTCATCCTGAAGCAGTGACCCCTGGTACATTAAAAAAATCCCGATGGTGGTTACTTGGCTAACAGGGACCCTCAGTGATTCACAGCCCATCACAGGTCGAAAGTAAGAGTAGTGACCGTTAACTCATGGTTATCGGTGCAGATCCTAATCTGTGCTTATATTGCCTTCTTTGCATTGGGGAGATTGAAGAATATATAAGACGGGTGTCATAGATAAAAGGGGACTGCACAGTGCACAGTGTGGATGTGCAATGCACAGAGTGGAAGTTTAGGGGTGGTGCGGCAGCCTTGCTTGGCGCTTTTTGGGTAGGCAGCAGTCAATCAGGCCCTAGCTCCGTTCACTCCACTGAAACAAGGAACTCTCCCATGTGGGACAAGTACACAAGTTTCATCCTGAAGCAGTGACCCCTGGTACATTAAAAAAATCCCGATGGTGGTCACTTGACTAACAGGGACCCTCAGTGATCCACAGCCCATCACAGGTCGAAAGTAAGAGTAGTGACCGTTAACTCAGGGTTATCTGTGCAGATCCTAATCTGTGCTTACTGTATATTACCTCATTTGCTTTGAGTAAATCGAAAAACGTATAATGACGTGACGTGACGCTATGTTAAGTTTACGGGGTGTCCTGTAGATACGAGGGGACTGCAAAGTGTGGATGTTTAGGGGTGGTGCGGCAGCCTTGCCTGGCGCGTTTTGGGAAGAATAGGAGGAGGAGGAGGGGGAGAGGCAAGAGGAGGAGGAGGAGGAGGAGGAGGAGGAGGAGGAGAAGGAGGAAATGGAAGAGGCGGGAGAGGATGATTAGGATAATAAAAAGGAGGAGGAAGGAGAAGATGAGGAGGGATGAGATTCAGGCTCCTCTCTGATTATCTCTCTTCCGCCTTTCTTTTCTGCTCTCTCTCTCTCTCTCTCTCTCTCTCCAGTCCGACCTTCATTATATTAACCTCTCCTTTATTCTTTATAATTCTGCTTCCCATTTTTACTGTCTTCTGAATTGTTCACAATAGAGCATTTTGATCTCATTCCCTCACTCGCTCCCCGTCCTTCATTTCTCCTTGACCTCATATATACTTATTTTATCTTATTCTTTTTGTTCCCAATTCTTTTTCGTCTTTCTTCTTCTCTCCTTTCTCCCTGTCTCATTCTCTCCCTTTCCGTCTTCGTTTTTTGCTCTTCACTTCGTTTCATACCCTTTCGCCCATTCACTTCTAATCGCCAATGACCCCTCCATCACTTCTTTCTAATTCTTCTGTTTTTTTCCATTATACTTCCTCTCCTTTATTTCCTTTCGTCTCATTCTGCTCTCTTCCCATTCTCTTGCATTATCCCTTCTCTCCTCTCCCTTTTTCTTCTCTCCCTTCTCCTCTTCCTTCTACTTCTCTCCCCTCTCCTCTTTCTTTCTTCCTTCTCCTCTTCTCGTCCCCCTCTCCCGACTCCCTGCTCAGTATCCAGCCTCTCTTATATTCTTCCCATAGTTTTTATTCAGTACACAGCTCTCTCTCTCTCTCTCTCTCTCTCTCTCTCTATTGCCAGACGCCTCAATCCCGTTTGGGGTGGCCACAAACAAATCGCCTCCATGTCGTCCTAACCCCCGCCATTTCACTGCCCTGCTCCCAAGTCACACACCCCTCTCTCATATACCTCTCCACCCCATCCCTCCATCTTATCCTCGGCCTCCCCCTCCCTCTTCCTCCCTCCACCTCACTCACATACACTCTTCGGCAGTCTTTCACCTTCCATCCTCTCCACATGGCCAAACCACCTCAGTGTGTTCCTCATAACGCTTCCTATCACATCCACATCCACACCACAACGCTCCTTTATATCCTCATTCGTCAGCCTGTCTCTCCATGTGACTCCACAGGCTCCTCTTAAATAACTCATTTCCACTGCTCTCACTCTTGACTTGTGTCCTAACAACGTCCAAGCTTCACTTCCATACGTTAGAGTTGGTATCACAATACTGTCATGTAGTAACTTTTTCACTTCCATGCTCACTTCCCTGCTTCTTATCACTGCTTTCAAGGAACCAGCAACCTTTCTTCCCTGCTGTACCCTTTCAAGCAACCTCACCCTTCAAACCTCCATCCTTACTCATCACACTACCCAAGTACTTAAACGTACTCAGATTTTCCAATTCCTCACGATCCAACATCGCTGTACATTCACTGACTTCATCTCTCTCAAAGACCATCACTTTACTCTTCCCTACATTCACCTTTAGATTCCGTTTCTTACACACTCTCCCAAACTCATCCACCAAGCCTTGCAGCTCTCCTTCGTCTTCACTCAATAACAGTGTATCATCTGCAAACAACAGTACAGGGAGTTTCCAAACACTATCCTCTCTCACCAGGGCCACTCCAACATCCACTACCCTACCTTGTACCTCTTTCATTACCCCATCCATGTATAGATTGAACAACCACGGAGACATGACACATCCCTGTTTCAACCCAACCTTCAAAGAGAAAAATTCACTTAGTTCACCATCCACACGCACTGCAGCCTTAGCATCTTCATACATACTCTTCACAGCATTCAACAACTTCCTATCTACTCCATATATTCTTAATACTTTCCACAATCCTTGTCTATCCACCCTGTCATATGCTTTCTCCAAATCCATGAAAGCCGCATACAACTTCTTTCCCTTCTCTAGAAACTTTTCCACTAAAGATCTAAGAATGAATATCTAATCTACACAACCTCTTCCCTTCCTAAAGCCTCCATGTTCTTCTCCAACTACTTCCTCTGTTCTTTCTCTAACTCTGTCAATAAGTATCCTACCATACACTCTCTCTCAAAAAAAAAAAAAAAAAAAAAAAAAAAAAAAAAAATCCAGCCGCTTTTAAAATTCTTCCCTTGAATTTCTATCCAGTGCACTGCTCTCTCTCTCTCTCTCTCTCTCTCTCTCTCTCTAGATTTGGAAAGCAATATCCACAGCTGTCACTCTTCCCTCCTCTCTCACCCTCACCCTCTCATCTTTGCTAATCCCTCTCCCTCACCTTCACCGTTCCTCGTCTCTTCCTTCCTTTTCCTTTGAGATGCGAAGTGAGGGAATAAACGTGGTAAAGGATGGACAACGAAGTGGAACAAATTATTAGTTCTGAGATTCAGAAATTATGCTATGTAATATGCTAAAAGAAATGGAATAAATAAAACTGCATGAAAACTACGGAAGAAAGAAATTAACAGGAAGTATCAAAAACGAAGGAAAGACATCACGGATGAGGGTGAGGGTGGTGGGAGTGAGGGTGACTTTAAGGGAGAGGGGTGGAGCGGAGGCAAAGGGAGAGAAAAGGGGAAGGGATAGAAGAAAAGAAAGAGACGGGAAGGACGAAGAGGGTAGGTGGAGGCAGTGTGACCCAAGGGACACCAGTGCATCAGACCAGCACCACGCTCAGTTGATTCCACTTCCTCCCCCTTACTACCTGCTCTCTCCGTGTCACTGATTGCATATAGCCTATATAATATATATATATATATATATATATATATATATATATATATATATATATATATATATATATATATATATATATATATAAAAATGCTAGGAAGAAGGAACCAAAGGCCACGAGCCCGCAAACTGTTCCATCCAAGAGAAAAACAAGATACAAGAGAGAGTCAAATTCAAGATTCGATTGTTTCCAGATGCCTGGACACACTCCGTTTGAAAGACTGGAGATCATAGCAAGCAGGAAATACAGACAAAGGGAGACAGTTCCAGAGCTTTCCTGTTGCATAAATGAAGGACCCGGAGTAACGGTTAGCTCTTGCATTAGAGAGCTGGACAGAAAAGGGATGAGAGTTTGCCGCTAGACGGGTGCTATGCGACCGTCATAGAGGTGGAGGAATGCAAGCAGACAGTTCAGAGAAACAATGACCATTGAAGTTGCGATAAAAAAAAGATAAAGATGCAACAGTGCGGCGACGAGACAGAGGTTGAAGGGAGCCAGTAAGAGGAGGAGAGTTGATGAAACGAAAAGCCTTTGGCTCCACCCTGTTAAGAAGAGATGAATGTGGTGAGCCTCCCCACACATGAGAGTTGTACTTCATACAGGGGCAGATAAAACCCGTGTATAAAGTCAACAACTGTGCAGGGGTAAAGAAGGAACGGAGTCGGCTTAGCACACCTAATCTCTTGGAAGCAGATTTTACAAGAGCTGTAACATGATCTTTCCAAAATAAGTCCCTAGTGAATGAAACCCCAAGCATGTTCAAGCATGATGCAGGATTAAGCTGAATATTATTAAACATCGGTGGGTACACCTGTGGAAGATTTTGTCAGGTTGATAGGTTTAAGAACTGAGTCTTTGATGCATTAAAAACAACAAGATTATTTTTACCCCGGTCAGAGATATAAGCCAAGTCAGACATTAGGTGTGCCATAGCCTCATCCCTTGTTTGTTGAAGTAACTGCTGAGATGGACGTCACGGGAACCGAATGGAAAGGTATGAGTGGATAGGGTTAGAAGTACATCTTAGAAGGTCATTGATGAATAAAAGGAAGAGAGTTGGTGATAGGACAGAGCCCTAAGGAACACCACTGTTGACAGATCTAGGAGAAGAACGATGGCTGTCTACAACAGCGGCTACAGAACGACCAGAAAGGAAGCTATAGATAAAGGCAAAGATGGAAGGATAGAAACCGTAAGAGGGCGGTTTGGAAATTAAAGATTTATGCCAGACTCGATCGAAAGGCTTTGAGATGTCAAGTGCAATGGCAAAGCTTTCGCCAAAGTTCCGAAAGGAGGATGACCAGAAGTCTGAAAGATATGTGAGAAGATCGCCAGTGGAGCGACCCTGACGAAACCCATACTGACGATCAGAAAGAAGGGTGTGATAGGAAAGATATTTTGAAAATTTTCTATTAAGAATTGACTCAAAAACTTTTGAGATACAGGATGGTAAAGCAATTGGACGATAGTTAGAGGGTTGGGAATGGTCACCCTTCTTTGGGACTGGCTGAACGAGAGCAAACTTCCAGCAAGAAGGAAAGGCACAAGTCGATAGGGAAAGGCGAAAGAGTTTACCTAGGCAGGGTGTAAGCACAGAAGCACAGTTCTTGAGGACAACAGGAGGGGCCCTGTCAGGACCATATGCCTTGTTAGTATTGAGGCCTGTGATGGCAGAGAATACATCAGCTGAAGAAATTTTAATATCAGCCATGAGAACGTTAGAGGGGGGAAGTGATGGAGGAACAGCACCGGAATCGTCTAGGGTGGAATTGGAGGAGAAAGTCTAAGTGAAGAGATCTGCTTTATCAGTAGAAGAAATAGCTACAGAGCCATCAGAGTAGAAAAGAGGAGGGAAGGATGATGAAGTAAAGTTGTTAGAAAGGTTTTTGGTAAGGTGCCAGAAGGAGCGGGAAGAATTCGAGTTGGAGAATTGAGAGCATTTATTACGGATGAAGTTATTTTTAGCAGAGCGAAGAACAGACTTAGCACGATTCCGGTCAGAAACATAAAAAATATGTAATTCGGGGGTGTTTATATATATCTCTCTACCTCTCTATCTATATATATATATATATATATATATATATATATATATATACATATAAATATAAATATATATATATATATATATATATATATATATATATATATATATATATATATATATATATACTCGTGTTTGTGTGTGTGTGTGTCTGTGTAAACTATGAATTTAAGTGAGTTTTTATTTTATCATAAGTGATGACTGAAGCGCAATAAATCCTTATGTATTTAGCTGATAATATTGAGTGTGTCCTTGAGGGCCTGTGTTCCAAATAGGCCCCTGGTATTTATATAGGTAGAAGGATTAAAGCTGCCGGAAATGCTTCAGGTGTAGTCACGTTGGTTCTGTGAAAAATGCTGATAAAACGTCTGTTCAAAAGACTTATGTTCTCATTTAACAAAATGAGCGTAAATGTTCCCACCATAGCACAAGTGCATCCCAGAATCTTTGAGCTCTAACCATGACATCTTCAGTCCCTAGCCTTAGTATCCTTCCTCCACTGCCTTGGCTTTCTATGACCCTAGCCTCGGCATCCTACCTCCCAAACTTTGGCACCCTTCAGCTTACCATGGCATCATTTGGCCCTAACCCTAGTGGTTCTCAAGCTTAAATTTGTGTCACGAGTCGGCTAGTGACATTGGCTTTTGTGGAAAACCGCGAACTCTAGTGGAATCCCAGTTTATCATTCAGTTAACCGCTCATTCGGTCGGGAGTCTTTTCATATCAATTTTTCACTGTCATAAGTGATCGTCCTTGTGTGAGACATTAGCGCTTCCGCTGAGCGATTTGTTTTGGGCATGTTTCGCTCATTCTAGCCATTAGAAATGCAGCCATAGCGCTCCCTTCTTTCCTACGAGTTAGTCAATCAAGATTTGAGCGCCACGGAAGTAGGTTGTGTGTGGCAGTGTCCTTCCTCAACGACACCTAGTTCCCACCGTTGCCGTATTCCCACATAGCTGTAATTGGCGAGAGACAGCGAGTGCAGTGTTCTTCCTCAGTAATGACACCCAGTCACCGCTAGTCCACTCTTTGACCAGTATTTTCTTCTCGTTTTCCTAGACTTAAGAGTTTAGTTAAGGTGCTGTTCCCTCACATGCCGGCCGGCTGCGCCACATGTTGTTTTCCTAGGTTTAAGAATTTAGCTTTTGAGTGAGTGAGTGCGATCTCTTTATTTGAATTCACTTTGAAATGTAACGTTAAATTCATTCCTTCGTAATCAATGAATTTAACAGTTCTTTTTCTTTGAGCTTAATGTAATGTAAACTCGTGTTTCATTTCTCCATAATTAAGCTTATTCTAGTTATAGCTCCTAGCCTGCATAAACGCATTGCTATTCATAACTGGTACTTGGGCCAGTCTTGTTGTATTAAACTTAAAATCCATTGTGCCTTCTAGGAGTTAACGCATCAGCAAGAACCTGATGTCATTAATTGTATTAGTTATTTATTGTCAGGGGTGAAGTCACTTTTTCCAGAGGCTAACAGTACCAATAAACAGCAATTATGAGGAATTAGTCTCTGCTGTGTACTGTTGAGAAAGTTTATAAATTCTCGTTCTTAGAGAATCGAGTGAAGTAAGCCGGCATAAAGTAATCATTGCTTGATTTTAGCAAGACAATTCATTGTCCCTGCTCTTCAGTATAATTGGAAATCATCCTTCAATATTGTATAATCTTAAAAACCCCGTGGCAATTGGCGACCTCGCCAGGATATTAACCCCTAGCTCTAAAGCTATTCACGAGATAATACTCACTCGTTCATATTTAGGTAACTATCATTAAAGTCTATAGGCACTACCTTACTGGTGATTATTGATTCATTTTTATTAATTTACATAATAGTTTTGACAGTCAGTTGTGTGTTTAATTTTTTTTTTCTTTATCAGTTTAATTAGATAGAACTGGTCACCTCTAACCTGTGCCTATATTCTTTATTTTTGATTATTGGCATTTCTCTTTGCAAAAAAAAAAAAATCGCAGTCAGTACTGAGTCGCCAGTTTATTAGACTGAGTTAGCATCATGTTGACCAGCGCCTATGTACAGGAAGCCAAAGATATGGGTCTTACGGACCCAACTGAAATTAAGGAGTTCGTCCTCTCTCGGTTTAATTATGAGCAAGAACGTGAGAAAGATGCTCGTGAAGAGTGTAGAATCCAACGCGAACACGAGCGAGAACAACGCGAATACGAGTGTGAACAACGAGACAGAGAATGAGAACATGAACGTGCCATGCGAGAAGCACGTGAAAAACACGAATATGAAATGCTGAAGCTCAAGCGAGATTCAGTGGCTTCAGACACATCTGGTGCAGTTGGTCCAAGCTCCATGAGTGTTCTCCCTGCCCATGTTATGGCGACCCCACACATCAAGCTTCCCCCATACAAAGATGGCGAGCGAATCAAGCCATACATAGCTCGTTTTGAAGACATGGCTCAACTGTACCAGCTGGATGATGCAGCTAAGCGGCTTCAGTTTCTTAGCCTGTTTGAGGGCCCTGCCCTCGATATTCTCCACAGAATTCATGGAGACAATCTCACGTATGAGATGATGAAGGCCGCACTCGTCAAAGCGTACGGTCTCACAGTTGACGACGCCAAGAGTCAGTTCATGAGGGAGCGTTTACAGGATAAAGAGACTGCTGTTCAGTTTCTTGACCAGCTTACTGCTTACTTAGATGAGTGGATGGAGAAAGATGAAACTCCTTCCACGCGTGAGGGGATAATTGACCTTATGCTGCGCATGCAGCTGGAAAAGTCGTGGCCTACTGAACTTGTGGCTCAACTTAAGATCTGCCAGGTGGGAGATGCCAGCCAAATGGTGAAGAAGGCTGATGCATTCTTTACTGCATACAGGTATCAAACTCGCAAGCAGCATACCTGGAACAGGAAAACTGATAAATCTGGGAAACCGTCTCAGACTGAACCCCACCAACAAGGCCATTCTCAGAATAATGGCCAAGGTCCAAAACCAAAGTGGAAGGACCAGGGGCAAAACACTCAGAAACCTGAGTGGAAGCGGTACAACAGGTACCCTAACCATCAGCAGTATCAGCCACGCAATTGACCATCGGGACTGTCCTTTTCACCACCAGCTCAAGTGAATAGGAGGCAGGAAGCAAACGCAGCCTTCATTCCTCAGCAGCAGCACGGTGGTCACGTCCCTACCAGTACGGACTCCCCCACAGTTCACTAGTCCCACGGTGACAGTGAACCCCCCTCCACAGATGGCCAATGTTCCATCTCCACAGGCAGTGAGTACGACCCCTCAAGTATCTAGTTCACAGTGCACAATGTTTGCCGCATCATTTATTCAGCAGCCTCATGAGTGACTGGCTGCTTCCTCCACAGGCCCTCCCACAGGTGAGAGTACCTTCCTTGTTCAGCCAGGATTTGTGGGAGGCATTCCTGTGAAGGTCCCGAGAGACAATGGTTCCTCAGGTTGCTCTGTCAAGCAGAGTTTAGTTCGGCCTGAGCAGTACACAGGTCGACAGATCCATGCAGACCTTATTGATGGATCAGTGAGATTGTTCCCTGAGGCATGTATCCAGGTGGCATCTCCATTTTATACTGGTACGACACTTGCAGTTGTCATGCCAGAACCTTTATTTGACCTAATCATAGGCAACATTCCCGGTGCCAAGCATAGTTGCACCGAAGATGATGCTACTCAGACTTCAGCTGCAGAAACACGAGCCATGACTGAGGCTCCAGATTGTGTCACCCCAGTGACCACTGAATCGCCACAAGATCTGATGTGTAGCCAAACTTGCTGCCGTGCGAGAAGCAAAAGGGTAGAGTGATAAAGTATTCACGGGGAGGTCGAGCCAAGTTCCTTCATAAACAAGGACGGCTCTACCGTGAGTCACGAACACCCGAGGGCGAGGTTCGACCGCAGTTTGTTGTTCCCGCAAAGTACCGCCTAGCAGTGTTACAATGGGGTCATTGTTCAGCCTCAGGAGGTCACCTGGGCAAAAGGAAGATCCTGGGCCGTATCCGTGCTGACTTTTTCTGGCCAGGGATGGGACGAGCCATAGATAGTTTTGTGCGTTCCTGTAATATGTGTCCATGTAACACCAATCAGGGACAAGTCCTTCCTGTGCCGTTTGTAACCACACCCATAATCTCTGAGTCAGTTGAGAGACAGGGTAGTGGTGAAGTGGGTGCAGACCTGATGTCTAGCCCATTGGCCCCACAGGACACATCATGTCCAGGGCCTGTACATACATGTATACCATAAGTTAAGGGGGAGGTTGAGAACCCTGCAGAGACAGTCCAATGCTGTGTATGAATTACCTTGTGGAATGTCTTGAGCCCGAGATTGCGTAGCAATTCTCAGCTTCCTGTCATTAATTGTAAATGTAGAGTTAGTTAACCAGTAAACTGGGTGATGGGATGTTGTTAAGGTGCTTGAGCGAGGTGCATGCGAGGTTAGAGCTCCCCCGCTAAGAACCCTTACGCCTACATTTCCTGGTTAATAATGTAAATAGTGTACTTTTTGTAACATAAGTACTGATTGCTAGGCAGAGAGAAAGATGTGATACTTTTGATGCTCCATCTTGATTGTTTTCACAGGTGCAGCTGGTGGGTGCAGCATTGCCATGCAGATTAGCTGGTCATCCCTGTCGCATGCTGCTCCCCCTTATCTTCTGCCTCGTTGTCATTATTTACTATAAATTTGTACTACATGATTTTACACGTAGGTACAGTTACACCATAACTGTCACACCTACACCATGTATTACATACATTACGCTACATAACAATTAGTTGTTAACGTAAATGTAGCGAAATTTTCTCTCAGTTTGACCTGAGTACAGGATTTTTCACCATTGTCACGGAGTTTTTCCCTCAAGCTTGCTTCTATTAACGTAAATACGATTTTTTTTTCGCGCACTGGCGACTGCGACTTTCTCCTGCAGTAGGATAGCACACACACACCACATTGTGAATCTTGTGTGACTGAGTTAGGAATTATATGTATATATTGAAATTTTTTTTCTGAAGAAAAAAAAGATTTGATTTTCATGGGGTGTAATGTCACTAGTCGGCTAGTGACATTGGCTTTTGTGGGAAACCGCGAACTCTAGTGGAATCCCAGTTTATCGTTCAGTTAACCGCTCATTCGGTCGGGAGTCTTTTCATATCAATTTTTCACTGTCATAAGTGATCGTCCTTGTGTGAGACATTAGCGCTTCCGCTGAGCGATTTGCTTTGGGTGTGTTTCGCTCATTCTAGCCATTAGAAATGCGGCCATAGCGCTCCCTTCTTTCCCACGAGTTAGTCAGTCAAGATTTGAGCGCCACGGAAGTAGGTTGTGTGTGGCAGTGTCCTTCCTCAGCGACACCTAGTTCCCACCGTTGCCATAATCCCACATAGCTGTAATTGGCGAGAGACAGCGAGTGCAGTGTTCTTCCTCAGTAATGACACCCAGTCACCGCTAGTCCACTCTTTGACCAGTATTTTCTTTTCGTTTTCCTGGACTTAAGAGTTTAGTTAAGGTGCTGTTCCCTCACATGCCGGCCGGCTGCGCCGCATGTTGTTTTCCTAGGTTTAAGAATTTAGCTTCTGAGTGAGTGAGTGAGTGCGATCTCTTTATTTGAATTCACTGAATTCACTTTGAAATGTAACGTTAAATTTATTCCTTTGTAATCAATAAATTTAACAGTTCTTTTTCTTTGAGCTTAATGTAATGTAAACTCGTGTTTCATTTCTCCATAATTAAGCTTATTCTAGTTATAGCTCCTAGCTTGCATAAACGCATTACTATTCATAACTGGTACTTGGGCTAGTCTTGTTGTATTAAACTTAAAATCCGTTGAGCCTTCTAGGAGTTAACGCATCAGCAAGAACCTGATGTCATTAATTGTATTAGTTATTTATTGTCAGGGGTGAAGTCACTTTCTCCAGAGGCTAACAGTACCAATAAACAGCAATTGTGAGGAATTAGTCTCTGCTGTGTACTGTTGAGAAAATTTATAAATTCTCGTTCTTAGAGAATCGAGCGAAGTAAGCCGGCATAAAGTAATCATTGCTTGATTTTAGCAAGACAATTCATTGTCCCTGCTCTTCAGTATAATTGGAAATCATCCTTCAGTACTGTATAATCTTAAAAACCCCGTGACAATTAGGCTGAATTTACATCTAGCACCGGTGTCCGCTTGACCTAACCTTGGCATCCGTTTTGCCTAACATTTGTGTCCCTCTGACCCAACCTTCGTATATTTTAGATTTAACTTTGCATCCCTTGTACCTAACCTTGGCATCCTTCAGGCCTAACCTTGGCAGCCCCTGACCTAGCCTTGGCATCCTATTGACCTGACCTTGGGAGCCTCTTTGACCTAGCCTTGGCAGCCTCTCTAATCTAACCTTGGCAGCCTGCAGACTTAGCTTTGGCAGCCTTCTGATCTAACTATGGCATCCTTCAGACTTAATCTTAGAATCCATCTACCCGAATCTTCGCAGTCTTCGGGCCTAACATCGGCATCCTTTAATCTTAAATTTAATGTCATTCTAAGGAGTATTAAAGGGTATGACAAACCAAATCAAACGAGACCAGTCATGAAATGCAAAACCTTTAATCCTAACCTTGGAATCCATTTTTCCTATCCTAGGCTTCTTTTGATTCTAGCCTAACGAAGGTTTCCTTTTGTCCTGACCAAAGCATTCTTTGGTACTAACAACCATTTACAGTCCTAATCAAGGCGTGTTTCTTTTTTTTTTTTTTTTTCACTAATGAAGTGTGAGCATTCTTCACGCGAGTTATTATCTTATGTGTAACTGTCCTGCGAGTAACTGTCGCCATATTGGTCGCAGTACTTAGGAATAATCGCACGGATGAATGGGTTGGTTTGACATCTTGTGTGTTGGGTCATGTACCAAAATTTAAGTGTTAAGCGTCATGATTTATGCTGTAGATGTATACTGACCATGTAGCCAACAGGTTCGGTCAGTAGTGATGTTCCTCAGGGTTCTCTCCTTCCACTAACTTTTATCCTCCAGTCCATCAACGACCCTCTGGGTTGTACAGCCATGAGCACAAGTTCACCAACAATCCTCAGCCTGCATTGTGTCCTGACTTCGATATTTGTCATTCCTCCTCAAACGACAGAGAATGTGCTTAGTTATTTGTTGTCTGTTTCATATTGCTGTCACCTAAAAAAACAGTACATGTAAAAATCTTTACTGCTACCGCCGGCAGAGAAGCATCGGCAAACTTTTCCTCCAGGCTGTACTACTGTCCTATCCGCTCATACACTAATAATTCCACCCATTGCTTTCCCACCCATTATTCACAGCATCCTTCACAGCAGTTACTTGAATAATTACCGATATCGGAGGAGGTTTCCGGACCTTTTATTTTTTTTTCTACTTGTATGGTATTTCAGACAGGCAAATACGAAACCTTACCTCATTATTTTCAATTCATAAAAAAGCTAAAAACAAAATCCATAAAAATAATCCTTAATTTTTAACAACACACAATTCAGTTCATCAGTATCTCTCAATGTCCTTGGCGTTTCTTTCCTTCGGGACCTATTACACAGTGCTGCATCCTGGAATTTTCTTTTCTGCTGATTTGATGCAAAGTATTGATTTTATAAATACTGTAGGTGCTGATTTCAGAAATAAGAATTACCAAGGAACGTCAATTTATTTCACAAAATCTAAGTAAAAAATAATGGATTTTTTAAAAATGCAGTCCTGCTAAGGAGTGACTTTCGTTTGATGTCGACACAATCTCTTTGCAAGCACCAGCAGTAGTCGGCCATCGTGATAATGTCCCACCTCCCTTGATACTTTTTTTTTTAATTGTCATTCCATCCAGATGGAACCTCCCTTCTTGTCCATCACTTGCTGCTCTAAGTTTTTCAGGAAAAAAATCTGCATGATGATGTAGGAAATAAATTGTGACACTCATATTGCACCCTAGTTTCTGGACGTTTCTGAATAAAGTTTCAACAACGTGATGATAGTGTTCAGCCTTAGTAGATCCAAAAAATCTGATACAACTACTGCAAATATATTCCATGTATTTCTTTCACCTGTTCTCATTGAGTTCGAGACTGATGGTTTTTCATCAGTAGTCTTATGTGAGGGACATCAAATTTACCAGCATTCAGTTTTTCCTATGCTATAACAGGGGAATTTTGAACTCAAGTATTTAAAACAGTCTCCTTCTTGATTCTAAGCTCTTACAAACTGCTGCATCAGACAAGCTTAATGTGCTGTGCTGGAAGCAGGATTTTCTCCCGATCAACTAAAGGCTCATTGTAGATGAATTTCTCTCCAACTGTGAATTGTTTTTATTTTTCCACACCTTTACCTAGTGTTGACTCCTTACACTACTGCCCCATGAACGTAATTAACAAGGAAATTTGTTGTAACCACCTTACTATCCCAGAAGCACTGACAACATTTTTATATCCCAGCAAATGAGCAGGACAGTACCATGCAGCTAGCTGAACAACTACAACAGCTATAAGTAGTTAACAGAATTAATATGGATGACTGAACATGATATAATATACAATATAGGGTGTCCCGAGAGGAAAGGGCTTACCTTTAGGAAACGATAGATGAGGGAATTATAAGCAAACAATACTATATGAACATTTGTCCAAATCTCAGCCGTTGCAGAGCCAAAATAAGTGATAACCTTATGGGCAAAATTAGTTAATAGAATTAAAAATGATAATGAGAAAATGCGAGTCACTCAGCTAAACCGCTTCCTCCCGATAAAACATAACATCACAATTTGTGGCTAAAAGTGACGTGCTGGGTAAAAACTGGAGCCATTTTCGGAATCAGCGACCTCCAGTTACCTTGAAAAAAGTGTTATTTTAGCGAAACTGTTGCAGGGTTGTGTTATGGAAAGTTCACATTGCTCTCCAAATCTGAGTCCAAGTAACTGGGTGTACTGAATCAACTCCATATTTAACCCCATATAATTGCTGACTTTGAAGAGAGCCCTCATTAACCCTTAGGTAGAGTACAGCTCTCATGTGCAAGGAGGGGAGGAGAGGGGATAGGCGGTTCACAATATACAGTACGTCTAAGCAGTAGTCGAATGAGCCAGGGGTCTTCATCTCAGCTCAACCTTCCTCTTACTGACTCCCCTCAACCTCATTCTTTTTGGCTTGCGTCCCTCATCATATTAGCGGGCGTGCAGTACCTCGTATAGAAGTGCACTCTCTTTCCTTGTTTGTCGTGTCTCCATTACAAGGGTTACCGGTACTCCCACTCCTTCGTTTTTTTTTTTTTTTTTTTTTTTTATGTGTCCGACTCTGGGCAAAGGCTTCAGGGCCTATATCTCGGGGGCAGTAGCCTATCCCAAGGCCCAGTAGTCCTCCTACACCTCCACATGTCACCACTTCGGCGCTAACACCCACCGTCCATATTGAATACATGCTAGGGCTGTCTCATACAGGACTGGTGTATTGGTATTAACGGGGGTATTTTTACGACATGTCGGCGGGTCATCTGGTAGATCAGGAAAGTCTGCTTCTATGAAATTCAAATCCTTAAACTGTTCCCTGCCCCAGCCGGGATTCGAACCTGGGTCCATCAGGACTGCAGGCCGCCTCTCTACCGATTCAGCCACCGCCTCCCCCAGCTGGTTATCCGTGAAACTGACATACTCATTATGCATGTCCCTCGCCTATGACCTACAATCTTTTAAATGCAATCTGTCTACCAGTTCAAAATGCAGTCTTGAGTTCAGCTCTGTTTTATTTAGTTTTCCTTTATAGTTTTCTGACAGGATTCCTGTGTTTGGTTAATTCTTAGCTATGTTTTATTTAGTTTTCCTTAGCATTTTTTTGCAGGGTTCCTGCCTTTGGTTAATTCTTTTTGTCATAAAAAAGACATCTTATTTACCGTCTCGAACCCGTGCCAGAACCTAATGAGATTTTCCTAAGTTTACCCGAACGAAACTATCCGGCAGGAATCTCAGTCTGTAAGGCTGAAGCCCTTAAAGTGTTCATGAATTACATACATCAATGTGTACACGGCGATATGATGAAGCGGAGGTAAATAAAAGTATACAACAGCAACATACTACAGGAGCCTCGAAATCTGGGGTGGAATGGACTTGTGTTTGTCAGGGTCATGTTCAGTCTAATGGACAGGTTTAATAACTGACCTCTGCAGGTGAGTTCTTCAGTGCAAAAACTATATTCGGGAGTGTCCAAGCGCAGAGCTGCGAAGCCATAATCCCTTGTCATCCTTATTTACTGAAATCAAACACGGAAACTCAAGCACAAAATTTCCACAAGCACCTACTCAGACTACATCCAGACGCCTTACACACCTCAACACCTCCTCTATATCTGCATGAAGGGTTGGGTTGGAGCGAGTCACGTCCCTAGTGACAGAAAATGGTGTTCCTCGGCCCTACGAATCAGTTACTCTTCAGAACCCTTAAAACATGGCTTAAACGTGTACAGTATAGTGGAGTTGCCCGTCCATTTCAGGCACTTCCGAAAAAAGCTACAATAATACACATACATGCTAGAAAGTTGTTATTTCAGCCTCAAGCTCATCCCTCATACGTTCTGGACGACCCTAGTATTCTTTTCCTGTGAACGACAAACGATTATATTCAGGTGAGATAGGGTCGTAAAGGCCTGAAGGAGTTAATACTGGTGTCATAAACCCTCTCACGTTCTGGACAACTCTAGACAAATTTCATGTTATCACCAAAAGATTTTTTTCAGTTTAGAGTGTGTTAGAGGAGGTTCAGTGTCAGCTGTGTAAAACTGGTTCAATTAATTTATGAATCTTTTCCAGTACAGGGGGCAGGGTACCTGAGATAACAAGAGTGTAAATATATCCCTCCCAAACACATGGCAATGAGACGTATTTTATATTGAACTGGAGACTTTTGCGACATCTCTTCCTTAATGATTTTTTTTTTTTTTTTTTTTTGGGGGGGTGGCAAATATTACCTCAGTATCATCACGCATAATATTGTTGCAAATCAGGTCGATATTAAAAAGATGTACAGTACAGTACGCTGCATACAGTATAATTCCTTCGTGTGGGATAGAAATTCCCACGCCCTCCTATAATATAGCCACCATCATATTACCATGTATTTGGAAAGAAAGTTTTTACATGCCAATGGCAAGGTAAGCTGTCCTCCAAATGTCTATGAATTTACAGATCTACACCAACAAGTGGTAGGATAGTAAAACGCTGACCGAAAGAACGTGAAACTGATCCCAGGCTGCAGCAGGGGGCATTTGGGGATTTTAATTTCCGTCCAAATCTTCAATGATTCAGTTGAACAAACTCGCCTGGCGTAAGGTGGAATACGATGGTATAAGGGAAGGGCTCATGAGATTTTTAGCCCAATTTTTAACACTTTTTCAGCTGGATAAAATCGCCTGCAGTTTGTTGAGAGAGTATTACACACACACACACACACACACACACACACACACACACACACACACATATCCATTAGGGCATGATCGGAAGCAGAATACACAAGGTAAGTAAAACTAATGTGTTGCTCTGATATATTGTCGTCGTCACAAACATCACATCTCTCTACTCCTCCTCCTCTTCTTCGTCATCATCGCTATACCATTTTTACCTTAGCATGAACCAATTTTTCATCCTTTTTCTGCTGTTCCTACATAGATCACTGGTAGAAAAAAAAAAGTTACCACTCTACATCTTCAAATCGCTTCTTATCGAGCAGCAGCATATTCAAGAGTCAGGCTGATCTATTGATACAACTCAGCATTCAAGATGGAGAGATGACGGTTTCATGCCAAACTAGCGTATCAGTGGTATAGTCTCACCACCCATCGCCCTCTGTTAACTTCGGGGAGTCCAACATCAGTAACAGGAAAGAGCCAAGGTGGGAGTACTATTAACTGAGCCCTGCCAATGCGGCCATACATCGATCAAGGCTTTACACCCTCTCGGCTCCTACATTATAGCTGATATGTTTTCATCTGACGGAACTGGGTCACTTCTGTTACCTGAATACTAGTTCATAGTTGCATGAAATTTGATAAGCCTTAGATATCAGGAAAAGAGAGAGACTCCTTGGTTATTAGTCAGATTAACCCACCATCAGCTGAGCTAGAAGACCTTAGGAGTCTGTCCGGTTTGAGTACACGAGCTATAGTTGTGTAATTCAGAAATCGACCGGAGACAGCAAGAACAAAGCACAGAGGACTCACCGTAGTGCACGGGTTAATAATAGACTTCAAAGTGCAATAAATAATAGCTAGGAGAGAATACAAAATCAGAATAAGAAATCGTCTTCCTCACGCTTGCGAGACCCTTCATACGGATTCATATTTCACCCTGATGACCGACGTTATATTTTATTGTCACCACCAGACGATTTTATTCAACTTAAGAGAGACGTCTTCGACTAAATGGGTTAAATTTAGCCTTCATTAACTCTTTCAATGAACGTCTGTCCTGTGTTGAAAGGTCTGTTAAAAGCAAATCACAGTATTGAATGGTTACAAATGATTAATTGCTACCTAACTGTTGTTGATGAACGTTGGTCTGTCAGGCCCAGCGGATCAATTAACCGCCGACAAACAACCGCGCCTACAGGGCCGTCGCATGCAGTGAACCGATGTTCTTTTTCGGCTGACCGAGCCTCGTGCGAGGCGTGGGGAAAAGTATGGAAGTTTGGCTCTGGGGTGGACACAGCATTTGCACCTTTCCGCTCACTTACAAGGGGCATCGTAATAAGCTGATCACCATATTATCTGGTTATATGGTTACCACCCAACGTTGTAAATTGTATCCTGGGTTGCAGGAAACCTTTAGAACTGTCACTCAGTATAGAGACACCTGAAGTGGAAAGAAGAGTAACAAAAAGTGGCAGGAATGAAAAGAAGTAGGAAGAGAGGATGGCAGACACAGAGGAAATAGAATGATGAACGTGAAGGAAGAAGTAGGCAGCACTATGCATCAGGTCAATGAATGACAGTCACCACAACCTACCACTACTGCTACCCAGTCAAATTAAGAATTCCTGTCATCATCATCATCATCATCATCATCATCATCATCATCATCATTATCATCATCATCATCATCCCTACTCTTGCTCTTACATCAGGACAGGGTAATGCAGAACCCCAAAACAAAGCAACTGCATAACTGGTAACACTATCAACAACATGCCCAGTGAACTAATGGACAACAGTATTATTCATACATAATACAAGCCTTCCAATTGCCGGTCCCCTTCTATCTCTCTGTTATAGTCAGTCGCCTTAATCCTGTAAGTGGTGGCTACAGACAAATTGCCTCCATGTCGCCCTGACCCCTGCCATTTCGCTGCCCTCCCCCAGCGTTATTTTTTCGTTAAAAGATTCCCTGCACATATAGTGCAGGCCGGGCCATACATTAGCCCAGTCAGTGGTGTATGGGCTGATTAAAAAAAAAAAGAGTAAGTGGGGAGGACAGGACCTGGGGAATGCCCAGCACACACGTCCTGTCTCCTGACTGGCTTTGTGGTGTGTGCTCCCCCAGCTTGCACCCTTCTCTCATATACCTCTCTACTACATCCCTCTAGCTCATCCTCGGTCTCCTCCTCCCTCTCCCCTCTCCACCTCAATCACATACAATACCTTTGATTATTTAATTTCTTTTATTTTTTTCGAAGAAAAATTGATTGGTGTCGATTACCTAAAACACATTTAAACTAGAGGTCATGCATAGGTTGAATGAAATGTTCTGATTGCAGGAAGGAAACAAATACGATACGTCCTTCTTTTAAATCTCTCTCTCTCTCTCTCTCTAGCTAAGTAAGTAGGTCGGTAGGTAGGTAGACAGACAGAAAGAATGAAAAATAGATTGATATGCACAAATATACGGTATATTACTTATTATCTATAACACTTCACTGGAATCTTGTTCTTAGTTACTACCGGAACGTTCTTGGAAAACTGGTTGAGTAGGTTCATTAGTAAAATTTTACACATCCTCATCAGTTCATGTTTTCGAACTCACTGTCTAATAAAAATCAATGGCGAATGCAAAAAAATGCTGCAAAACAGAAGATGATTAACTGTATGTTGCGATGAAATATAATTTAACACATCATTACTGACACAACAATGCGTCCCACAGGAATGTTGTGGATAAGGCCAAAACAGACGTCAAAAATTACTTTGTTAAACTGAGCCATATTAAGCTCAGACACATGGCATGGCACAAGGCACACTACACCTGAGCTTCTGGGTAAGGAGGAGGGAGAGAGAGAAGGAGGGAAGGAGGGAGGGGAGATACGGATGGAGGGAGGAAATGAGAGGGCGTGGAAGGAAATGAAGGAAAGAAGTAGGAGCTGAAAGAAGTAGACAGGAAGAACGATAAGGGAGGGACGGCGGATAGAGACCTTAAACGGGGGAAAATGACAGAAAAGATTAAATGGGGAATATATATATATCTAACAATGCTGGGTGACATTATCAAAAAAAATCTAGTATTAGCAAAATCAAACAATATAGCAGAGGAAATAGTTGAAAAATAGTTACAAGCAAAACTTGAGAATGAGGCAGACACCTTGAAGCACTTAGCCGCTGTGCTCAGTCTCCGTAACGTACACCCTGAGCCTTGGCGGGAAATTCACCCACTATCCTGGTGTACAAGGCCACGGCATCATCCATGGTACCTCAGTTTCTTCCCCCAAGTGTTACCCTGTGCACTCATCTTACCAACCAACTCAGACAAGAGTGGATGAACACACAAGTATCCAACCACCAACGTCAGGACTCTAAGCGTGGTGTTATCTGGACGGTAGTTTGGCTGCTCTCCAAGAATCCAAGAAAGTGAAGGAACATTTTTGAGAGAGAGAGAGAGAGAGAGAGAGATTAATGAACGAGTTAACTGATGACCGAGTGCGTGATAGAGTGAAGGAAGGAGGAAGAAACAGCCAGGTAGGAGAAAAATTGAAGGAGAGACGAAGGGTACACAAAGGAGGAAGAGGGAGGGACGGACGGAAGAAGGAAGCGGAGGGAAGGAGAGCAGGGAAGTAGACGGGAAGTAGGAAAAGGAAGGAGTAGGGGAGGGAAAAGGTAGGTAGGTGAGGGAGAGAGTGGAGGACATGGTTTGTTGGTGAAGGAGAGATGGAAGGAGGGAAAGAAGGGGCAGGTGGGAGAGAGAGAGAGAGAGAGAGAGAGAGAGAGAGAGAGAGAGAGTATAAATAGAACAGGTGAGGGATATAGTGGGTAGGTTGGTGGGCAGGCAGGTAGGGAAGGGTAGGGAAGTAACTTCATTAAAACTCATGTGTATTTCAGGGATCATGTTTCACCTGTGGAAACGAAATATCATCACCCCTCCCCCCTTCCCTACCCCCCCTTTCCTCTCTCTCTCTTTCTCTCTCTCTCATATCCATTAGGGCATGTCGGGTAGCAGATAATAAAAGGTAAGTAAAACTAATGTGCTGCTCTGATATATTATCGTCGACACCATCATCACATCTTCCCGCTCCCCCTCCTCTTCATCACATCATCATCACTATACCCATTTTACCTTAACTGCCCCTTTTCGGCTATTTCCACGTAGCTCAGTGGCAGAAGAAACAAAGTTACGGCTCTACATCATCTACAAAGCACTTCTTCCTGAGCAGCATCATTTTCTAGTGTTAGGTTTACGAACTGCTACAGCTCAGCATTGAAGATGCAGAGATGACAATTTTAGGCCAAATTAGCATGTGAGTAGTATACTATTATCACCCATCGCTCTCTGTTAAATTCAGGGAGTCCAAAACCAGTAACAGGAAAGAGCCAAGGTAAGAAGATTGCATGAAATTTGACGTACTTTAGTAATGAGTCTCCATGGTTACTAGTCAGATTTACCCACCATCAGACGGACTAGAATGGGTGAGGGGTCTTTGTCCGATTTGAGGGAACGCGCTATAGTTGTGCAGCCCATACAAAAATCGACCGGAGATAGCAAGAACGAAACACAGAGGACTCACAGTAATGCTTGGGTTAGTACAATGAAGACCCCGATGTGCACAAAGAGAAAAGTCAGGAGAGAAAACAAAAGAAAATAAGGAAATCATCCTTTTTTTCATCCTTTCGAGACCTTCATACAGATACATATTTCACCTTGACGACGGATGTTATATTATATTGTTGCTGCCACCAGACGATTGTAATCAGCTTATGAGTGACTTCTCCGACTGAATGAGCTAGACTTAGCCTTCATTATCCCTTTCACTACTAGACGTCTGTCCTGAATTTCAAACGTATGCCAGGAACAAAAATATAATAGAAAACCACTACATCACGGCAGTGAATGGTTACAAATGATTAATTGCCACCTAGTTGCTGTTGATCGACCCTGGTCTGTCTGGCAGAGCAGTTTTATCAACCACAGGAAAATAAATGCCCCTTCAGTGTCGAGGCGAGAGGAAAAGCGTAAAGGTTTAGGTTCTAGGTGAACGCCACATTTTCGTCTCTCCACCCAATTAACCCGTACCGAGCTGGGCAAAAAAAAAAAAAAGAAAAAAAAAAGTGATACCCCTCCACGCCGGCCGATTTCGGATTTTTTTTTGTGGCTAAATGGGCTTAATACATCAATATAAGATCCCTGGCACTAATGAAGGTAATCAATAAAGCCAAAAAGTTGGCTGAATCGAGTCAGGTTGGTGCCACTCTACCTCTGAAATCTTCGTGGTTACTGAGAGAACAGAGCGGCTGTGAGCTTGTGAACCGATTTTGGATTTTTTTTTTTTTTTTTGTGGGTAAATGGGCTTACTACTCGTACATTAATGCAAGATCCCTGACATTAATCAAAGTAATCACCAAAGACAGAAAGTAGGCTGAATTGAGTCAGTTTGGTGCCACTCGATCTCTGAAATCTTCAAGGTTACTGACAGGTCAGAGCGGCTGTGAGCCTGTGGAGACTCACTCGCTTCCCGCTCTCCTAAATCAGTGTTGTAAACATAGCGGAGAAATATCTGAAGTTAGCGAGATATGTTGTTATCTTCCATTTTACTTCGATATCTTGCAATGACTTCTGAATGCTGGAAGACGTAGACCTATATCACCGGCGTTTTTGAAGGGGACGTAGATCTACGTCGCTCACGTGGTACAGGTTGAGAGGGACAACATAGTAGACTTAACACCACCCTGAGTTGTAAATGGTTCCTGGGTTACAAGAAATAATAATTAGGTTTGGTAGTCAGTGTTGAGCCACCTGAAGTGGAAGGACGATAATAATAAAAAGAGACAGGAAGGAATGGGAGAAACAAGAAGAGAGGATGACAGACACAAAAATAGTATGATAAACATGAAGGAAAAGTACATAGCATTACAGTAATTGTGAGGATGATGGACGCCACCAACCACCACCATTTCTGCCTAGTAAAATCAAGAATTCCTATCACCAGCAAAATGCACTTTGAGCGCGTGACGAGTGAGTGGGCACCATGTTATCACAATTTCCCTCTAATATATAACTGTAGGCGGAATCTCCGACATTTAATTGCTAGAGTTGATACCAAGAAACACAGTGTTAAGATGGAAAATCTTTTTAAATTTGATTTGGGAATTGAGGCGTTCACCATTTACAATCGAACACTCTCTTGGAAAACTCGAGAATTCGAGTTCTTACTCCCTGTGGGTGATTTTTTGGTTGATAATATAATTTACTGAATGAATGCAGAACATACAGAAAGAATTTCAACTCTGCTTCACATAGAAGTAAAGTTATTAGCCTCTGCTTAGCGTGACGGTGGGGTCGGGCCAGTCGTTCATTTCTAAACTTAACTGTGAGTAAACATAGTTTTGCTCGCTCGCTCGTAATCATCATCCCTATTCTTACTCCTACATAAAGACGGGGTGATGTAGGTCCCAAAAACAAAGTAACTGCAAAAGTGGCCGTACTATCAACACCATTCCCAATGAAATAATGGTCCACCCAATTATTCAAATACATCAAAAGCCTTCCATATGCGGGTCCTTTTCTTTGTCCTTTCAATTCGATGACGTATCATTTTACTTTGTTCTTCCTACATTTAATTATATTATATAACATAGGTGAGATTTTTCGAAGAAAAACTTGGTATTGCTTATGTTAAGCCCACTCATACTAGAGAACTTGTAAAGTAGAATAAAATCGTCTGGTAGCAGGAAAAATAAAAAATTATGCCATTCAAATCATTCTCCCCCCCCCTCTCTCTCTCTCTTTCACACACACACACACACACACACACACACACACACACACGCACGCACGCGCGCGCACACACACACACACACACACACACACACACACACACACACACACACACACACACACACACACAGAAATCAATGACGATTGCAAAGAACTACTGCAAAAACATTTGAGATAATGAACCGTACTCTGAAATGAAATATGAATTAGCACATCACTATTGCTCGAACAATAATAAAGAAAAAAATGTTGTCGGTGAGGCAAAAGAGATGTCTATCTATCTATCTATCTATATACCTAGGCTGCTTCCCCCAAGGAAAGGGAGGTAGCCGAGAGAGGACGACTCACTCTCCATTTACTCATCCATTCAAACACATTCATTCGCATCTTAGCTCCAAAGGGGAGAACGGACAGATCCTCACCGCATCACACCGCACAAGGGTCAACTGCGCAATGCAATCAGTGACATCCGCAGCAGGGCCCGACAGCAGAACTGGTTTACCCCTGCCACATCATAACAGACCCATCCCCTTACCCGCACCTGACCTGACTAGCTGATCAGACCAAATGCAGGAGAATATCCCCTCAGGGCTGCGTCAGGGCTGCGTCATCACTTATTCATTCACAATTTCTCTCCATTTATTTCTGTCACGCACAGCCACTCTTCCTTGCTCAACAGACATTCCTCTCGCATCCAGCGCTCTCTTCACACTGTCCATCCATCCTATTCGTGGTCTTCCTCTCAGCCTTACACCTCTCACATCAGATCTAGTTATCTTTTTCACCAATCGCTCATTATCCATTCTCTCCATATGCCCAAACCATTGCAACACCCTCTGCTCAACTCTACCAGCCATCTCCCGAACAACTCCAGTTCTCCTTCGCACTTCATCATTTCGCACTCGATCCATACGCGTCACTCCACACATACTCCTCAGACATCTCATCTCCATTACATTCAAACTTTTCCTCTCTGCTACACCCATATTCCATGTTTCAGCCCCATATAATGCAGTCGGTACCACAACACCCTCATACAGCCTTCTCTTTACATCCATTCTAAGCGAACGACATTTAAACACTTTTTTCATTCCTCCCAGCACCTTTCCTACTTCATTTATTCTAAACTTCACTTCTGCATCTATTCTTCCATCCACAGCAACATGTGACCCTAGATACTTAAAACAATCTACCTCCTCAAGCAACTCACCATTCAAAACTATATTCATCCCCCTACCATCTATCAACCTCGTACACTTCATCACTTTACTCTTATTCTCATTTACTTTCAATTTCCTCCTTTCACACACCCTTCCAAACTCCTCTACCAACTGTCTCAATCTCCCCTCTGAATCAGTCACCAGTGCAGTATCATCTGCAAACAGCAGCTGCTTCAGATTCCACTCTCCTCCATCAACATTTACCAGACTCAGACCACCTAAAACTCTTGCATTCACCTCCCTTACAACACCATCCATGTAAATGTTAAACAACCAAGGCGACATCACACATCCCTGTCGCAGCCCCACTCTCACGGGAAACCAATCACTCACAGCATTTCCCACTCTTACACACGCTCTACTATTTACATAAAAACTTTTCACCCCTTTTAGTAACCTACCATCAAGTCCATACAATCTTAAAACAGTCCACAAAGCCTCCCTATCAATTCTATCCTACGCTTTCTCTAAATCCATAAATGCCCAAAACACATCCTTGCCTTTCGCTAAATACTTTTCACACAATTGTCTCACAGCAAACACCTGATCAATGCATCCCCTCCCTCTCCTAAAGCCACACTGCTCATCACTAATCACTCCCTCTGTACCCTCTCTAACTCTCATAATTAACACTCTACCATACACTTTACCTACAACACTCAACAGACTTATACCTCTAAAGCTAGTACATTCATACTTATCACCCTTGCCTTTATACAACGGGACCACACAAGCACTTGCCCAGTCAATTGGCACCATACCTTTCTCAAAGCACACATTCAACAATCTTACTAACCAGTCAACAATAGTCACTCCACCACCCTTCAGGCATTCCACAGCACACCCATCCATACCTGCAGCTTTCCCTGTTTTCATCTCCTTTACTGCCGTCTCCACTTCCTCCTTCGTGATCAAAGAATCATTCAACTCTCCCAACACATTTATTCCTTGCACCCTTCTATCCGCCACAATCTTAGCTGATTATTTTCTGGTTACAGTGTATTGATCATATTAAGTTCAGACACATGGCATGGTACATCATACACTACACATACAGCACGTGCACTGGGGGTACGCAGGTGAGAAAGGGGGATGGACGGAGGGAGCGGAGGAGGGAGATAAGGAAGGTGGGACGAAATGAGGGGACGAGGGAGGAAATAAGGGGAAGAAGTAAACTGAAAGAAGGGAGACAGGAAGAGAGATAAAGGAGGGAAGCCTGGCGGAGACCTAAAACAGGGGAAAATGAGAGAAAGGATGAAATGAAAAATACGAATCGGACACACAGTGGTAGACGAAATTATCCGAATAATAGTCAACATAAAAAAATAATTAAATATAAGGATGAATTTAGTTGAAAATAGTTAACATAAGCCAAACTATGGAATGAAGCATACTCCATCAAGCACTTAGTTGCTGAGTTCCTCTCCGTAACATATGCCTTGATTCCTTGACGAGATATTCGCCCACTATCTCGGTGTACAACAAGGCCACTGCATCATCTAAGCTATCACAGTGTCCTACCCTGCTGTTACCCTGTGTACTCATGATACCCACCAACTCTCAGAGGGATGGATGAACACACAAGTATCCGTTCACCCGCATCAGGATTCTATACGTTGTATTTTCTGGCCGGCAGTTTGGTAGCTATCCAAGAAAGGGAAGAAATAACTGAAAAACGTGAAGGGACAATTGATTATATAAATTTATGAGAGAGAGAGAGAGAGAGAGAGAGAGAGAGAGAGAGAGAGAGAGAGAGGAGTTTATGAACCAGTTAACTAATGACTGAGTGTGTGATACAGTGAAGGAGAGAGGAAGAAAAAAGCCAGGTAGGAGAAAAATTGAAGGAGAGAGGACAAGTACACGAAGGAAGAAGAAGGAGGGACGGAGGGAAGGACAGCAGGAAAAGAGACGGGAAGTAAGAAAAGGAAGGAGTAGGGGAGTGAAAAGGTAGGTAGGTGAGGGAGTGAGCGGAGGACAGGGTTTGTAGGTGAGGGAGAGAAGGAGGAAATGAGGGAGAGAAGGGGAAGGTGTGAGACACACACACACACACACACACACACACACACACACACACACACACACACAGTAGGTATGGGAGGAAGATGATGAGTGAGGAAGGGGTGACTGGGGAGGTCGGTAGGCAGACACGCAGGGAAGAGAGGATTCGGAGGCGAGGGTTCGGAGGTAACTTCATTAAAACTCATGTGTATTTCAGGCATCATGTTTCACCTGTGGAAACGAAATACCATCACCCCTTTCACGTAACCTCTCTCTCTCTCTCTCTTTCTCCAAAGCTTTCGATAGTATTAGTCACGACATTCTTTTAAGTAAATGTGCTAAGCTTAATATTGACTGCTTCTGGTTCAAAAGTTACCTAGAAAATAGGACTCAATCTGTCCGCCTGAGCAACACTATATCTGATAAACTGAATGTAGCTTACGGGGTCCCTCAAGGCTCAATCCTTGGTCCTGTGTTGTTTACCATCTATGTTAATGACCTAGCTGAGAGTATAAATGGATGTTCTTTGGTGCAAGATGCGATGATACCCAATTTCTCCATGCCGAATCTATAAATAATCTCGAGGCTCTTATCTCCAAAACAGAAGGAACCTTGCGGATTGCAAAACATTATTTTCTTAGAAATGGACTTATGCTAAATCCAAGAAAAACACAATGTATCTTTATAGGTAATAGACGACATCTATCACATATTCCTCCTAACACTGTCATAAATTGTTCTGGCGAGCACATTTACCCAGGCACTAATGTAAAAAATCTAGGTGTCTACATCGACAGATATATGCTTTTTGATGTGCATATTAATCATTTAAGTAAGAAAGTCATGGGAATACTTATATTCATAAATCAAATAAGTGAAAACTTGGATAAGTCAACTCGAAAAATTTTTGTACAATCTCTAGTTCTAAGCATAATAAATTACTGTATAGGTATATGGGGTACGACAAATGATACCTTACTTCACCAAGTTCAGAAATTACAAAATTTTGCAGCTCAAGTAGCTATTCGGGGAGCAAGAAAGAATGACTATGTAACCCCCATCATAAAGGAATTAAAGTGGTTAACGATTAAAGATAAACATATTTTTGACAGATGTACCACCGTTTATATGGCTGTCAATGGTTTTTATCCTGAGTGGTATCTAAAGTTGTCCACTGTCAGTGAAAACACAGCCAGTACAACAAGACAGCGAAATAACCTTTTTGTGCCTAGAGCCAGAACAAACTGGTGCCAGAGCCATCACCATACTAGGACCCAAATTGTGGAATAATTTACCTACTGATATCATTAATTCCGGAAGCTTACATGTTTTTAAATCTAAACTTAGGGAGTTAATTTTAAGTGATTTGTAGTTGATATTATCATGTATCGAATATGATACGACTATTTTTGTCTGTGACTTTGTATACCGATTTGTAAGAATAACCATATTTTATGGTAATAAATTATTTGAGCTTTGAACTCTCTCTCTCTCTCTCACAAAGATCTTCATGTGTCCCACTCTCTCTCTCTTTCACCTCTCCGCCCCTTCCGTGACCTTTCCTCTCTGTTTAAACCCTATCAGTTCCCTCGCCATGACATATGTTCTCCCTGTTACAGTTGTACACAGATTTTTCTCTTCACTACGATGACGTGTTTTACATTCTGCCACGTGGAGACAATTTTATTCAGGCCAGCAATGACTTCGTAAAATAGGATTTGCATATATGGCAGCCTTTTTATCCTATTCAGTTCAATTACTTTTTTTCCCAGACTTTAAATGCAGTTTTGAGAGAGAGAGAGAGAGAGAGAGAGAGAGAGAGAGGTTTGCTTGAGAAAGGGTAGCCTGTTGGAGAAGGGCCGAGTGACGGCAGCGATTCTTTTTCGACCAGCACTTACGGGATAAAGACGTGTGGTGGTAAATAGTTGAACAGTTATGGTAGTGACAGCATTTACCCCATGAACCCTGAGAATTGGTTGTCATATTCTTCCTTCCACTTGACGATTATATTAGGCTTCCAGGACGCTTTTCAACGTGGAGGAGTTTAATGTATAATACTTCTCAACCTTTTCAGTATAAATGGTTCCCCAATTTTTTCAAAACAATCGTCTGCGGGCAACAAAGAGACCCAATTACGTCATCGTAGTGAAAACACTCAACAACCGTCGGAATATTTGCACAGATCCAACAAAACACCGACAGCCAAAAATTACAAACTGAAAACAATAGTTGTTCGCAACTCCGTCATTGTTCAAAACATCTTTTTATTACACATGTTTAACCCGTGCCTGCAAACACTGAGTTCAGCAGTGAAATACGCCGGATTATATATGCGTTTTGGTTTAGTTGAATCTGGTGATGGTCTGAAAGTTGTGATGTGATGCCGTGTTCAAGGTCAGTGTTTTTATTACCAACAGACTCCGTGTGACGTCCACCTTAGTCTATTCATGCTGTTCCCCCAAAAAAACTTTTAGAAAGGGTTCTCATACTTTATTAGGATTGTTAAGGCTATATCTACCCTCTACGCTTCGTAAAGTTACAGAGCAATATTTTCGAAAGAAAAATAATATCAAACAGCCTGGGACTATTATATAAGCTGACTAGCGACGCGATGTCGTTTACTTCAAGAAAGAGGTTCTTGTGCTGAAGTAAATACGGAAACTGTTCTAAAGGTCTGGACTGAAGACCAAGGCAGACAACCCCCACCCCCCAAAAAATACACTCATCCTCCAATATTACCACCATTTGTCTTAACTACACCATTACTAGGCAGCCAGATTTTACCTGTCAGGCTTATCCAGATTTAATCATCATTTCAACGTACGAAGAAATTGCCTGCAGGTAAGACAGGGTCCCAAATATTTAATCTTCATGCAGTAATCGATTCAGTTCTTATCCACTTTTTTTTCCTTCCCTACTTTGACTTCCGTTGTACAATGAGGGACAAAAATTCGCTTACTACTCCAATGCGTCTACTTTACACCTAGGACATGTCCATCATATTCCTCCCTGATGTATTATATCAAAGAAAATCATCTGTGAGAGGAAAAACACACCAAGCTTCTCTCATCTTCAGTAATTTATGCCACCAGCAGGAAATGAGAAATTAATGAAGAGAAGTATTTGGCGAATTTCTGTCCCGCAGCTCCCCATTACTTGCTCAGTCTGCACCTCCCTACCCTACACTTCCGTCCCCCTCAACGGCCACCCTGGACAAGACAAGGTAGGTGCGGAATCTGTGTCGTGTACTTGTCTTAGGTCATGGGAAGGCAAGACAATTGTTAGGCAAGGGTAAGATGTGTGTTGGACCGGGTTAATAAGAGAAAAGGCTGGGGATAAGAGTCTCCCCACATTGAAGCCAAAATAGAACATAAAGCCGTATTCTAGGTGGTATGGGAGGTTTTGTGGTATTATTTCCTTAACGATTTATTCAGCATAATAAACTTTAACATTTTCTAGTGTTGTATTCATTTAGCTTTAATAGCTACATAGTCTCAATCAGATACAAGAGGATATTGATGTATAATGTGCAGATATATCTCTAAGTAAGTCTTACGAAATCACCAAAGTAGCTTAGAGTAAGTCCTATGTCCGATATATATATATATATATATATATATATATATATATATATATATATATACAAAGATTCATCACAATAGCTACACCTTCGAAGTCGTAAAAATGGATGGCAGATGAAAGTGCTAAAGGAGTCTGTGAGGGAGGAGGTGCATTCTTCCTCTTCCTCCTCGTGTAAGTAATTTCCTTCCATTTCATCTTCCTCCAGCTTCTTCTCCTCTTCCTCCTCCTCCACCACCACTTCTTGCACTTTCGTCTCCTCTATCTTCCTCTCTTCCTCTTCATCTAATTTCCTTAAAGTCTCTTCCTCTCTTATTCTCTCGATTATTTCTTTCTGATTTTTCTGTGTCTGTTCGTCAAGAAAATCATTTTCATTTGTTTCCTTCTCCCATCTCAATTGTTCTTTAATTGTCACTACCTCCTCCATTTTCCATCCTTCTTCCCTCCTCCTCTCCTCCTTCTCCTCTTCCTCTCTGCACCACTCCGTCTCCGCTCTCCTCTCTGAGTCTTCCATCTTTTCTAGTTCACGAGACAGTAATTCCCTCGGGTTGATGATGATTGGCTGAATGCAACACGTTCGAATAACATTCAAAAAATTACTGGTAATGCGAATCAATACCTAGTAATTATCTGAAATACACCGATGTTATTCGGACGTGCTGCATTCAACCAATCATCGCCAACCTGTCAAGTGCAACTTCGCCTTGATAAAAAAAAAAAAAAAAAAAATTAAGTATAGTTCTTCCTCATCCATCATTTCCTTCACCACTTCCTCCTCATCCTTCACCTCTTTCGCCGTTCTTCTTCTTTCCACGCTTTTCACTACCAGATCCTCACTTCCAACTTCCACATCTTCACTTCTCACGTTAGTTTTGCTCTTGACTTCCACTTTTTTTCTTTTTTTTCACTCGTCACATCCAGGTTTCGTCCACCCACCTCATCTGTGGAGAGGAAAGAACATTACACTCTCTCCCTTACCTTTTGCCTAAAATTAATATCAATCCATCCTGAATGCTGAGCTGTAGCAAGAGATTAACATTAGTATTTGGTGCTAGTCATGAACAAGTTACATAAAGGAAGTAAAGCCGCAGTGCTGTCTAACTCTACAACTGATCTTGGTGAAATAGGCTGCAAAAAGACGATATCTCCGTCAGGTTAAGGCGATCGAACTGATAGTAGCGTGAGAGACAAGAGACGCTGTAGGTTACTCTCACTACCATTTCGTCTTTTTTCAGTTATTCTTAATACCTTCACACGACATATTAGGCTTGGAGGCATTTGGATATGGCCATTTAGGTGTAGTTTTCATTAACTCCGCTACCGGAGGACCGTCTTTACATGAATAAAATCATCTGGTGCCAACCTGAGCAAATGAAAGATACGCCACCAAACTGGAAAAAAAAAAAAAAAAAAAAATCGATGACGAAAGCCAGCAGTCATTACTACCAAAGACAGTTAAAAATGTCAAAATCAAGGTTCGTTCATTACAAAATTGCAAGACCAGAGTTTGAGGGCAAAAGGCAAGACAGAGCCAGGAACACGGCTATGGAGTTAACCGGCCGTATACTATCGTTATTAAAGGTAGCCGACATTTTCCTGCTGGTTGTGACGATGATATGCCCGAGGATGAAATCGAGGCCAACAGGGCGGCTGAGGGAGAATCAGAGTTTTCTTCCGTTCTTTCATACGTCTGTTCGGGCTGTGTAGGCCGCCATTATGGACGGGTTTTCGCGATCGAGATGTCAAATGAATCCTTGATAGCTGACGGTGTGCCTTCGTCTTGGTGGTCGACACGCTCAGGTCAACCCCATGGGAGAGTGAAAAAAAAAAAAATAAATAAATAAATTCACATGAGTATAGCCATGCAATTTGTATTACTGGAAAGGATGCAAAAATGCATTACTTTTTGCCTGCATAAAAATTTTATACAACCCACTGGAATCTGGCAAATCACAAAACAGGTAAATGAGTAAATTACTAAACATTAATTAAACCCGCCCGTGCCGTTACCTAATTAAGGGTGCAGGTAGGGAGGCAGAAAAGTGTGGAGGAAAGTAAGCAGGGAGGTAGGTAAGAAAATAGACATAGAGGCAGGAAAGGAAGTAAGAAAAACAGGTAGGTAGGCATGGGGTCGGGAAGATACGTAGGTTGTATGGTAGGTAAGGGGTAATGCAGGTACGAGGGTAGGTAGGTAGGTAGGCAATTTGGTGGATAGATAGATACATTTATAGACAGACAGATAAAGAGACAGATAGACAGACAGATAGATACATACAGAGGGATCAGGCTGTGAAACCTATGCGCCGAGTCAGACACATAAAAAAGATAGATAGATAGATAACTGATAGGTAGGTAAGTAGGTCGGTAGGCAGATAGATGAAAGATAGAGAGATAGATAGATAGACTGATAGATAGATGGGTGGGTAGATAGGCAGACAAGGTGATAGGCACATAGGTAATTAGGAAGGTAGTTTCGTAGGTAGGCAGAGTGATAAGTGTGAAGGTAGGTTCTGTAGGCAGGAAGGGAGGTAGACAAGATGGCAGGGAGGTCAGAAGGAAGGTATGCTGGGAGGTAAGCGGCCAGGGACATAAATAGGCAGGGAGGTCAGTAGGCAGAGAGGCGTTTAGGCAGAGAAGTGTGTAGGCAGGACGGTAGATAGGCAGGGATGTGGCTAAAGCAGGGAGATGGGCAGACAGGGAGGTAGGCAAGAAGGTAGACAGAGAGGTAAATATGTGGTAGGTAGAGAGGCTTGCAAGGAGGTAGCCAGATCGGTATATAGGAAAGCAGGTAGGTAAGGTGGTGTGGCAGGCAGGGTTAAAGCGATAAGAGGAAGCGCATGTTAATTCTTTGTATGCTGAAGGATTAACTTGCACTTCAATACTTCGAAATGAAAGGATCACATAGTCTTACACTGTGGTTACAACACCGACGATCAACGCATAACACAGATTAAGCTGCACACAACAAAGATCATACGATTCTTCTGGACCCTTGGTGTGGCAACACGCGCAGGTGTAATATTATGTAACAGCAATATGAAGTATGAGGAGGAAGACAATTCTATGACGTACAGTACCAGCAGGAACAGAAGACAGGACACAGTGCTGGCAAAAGATTCCCGAGAGAACTTTTGCTTGTGACAGTGCTTGAAGAAATGAATATATGAATGAGTTTTGGCACTAGAAAACTAGAGAGAAAAAATCCGAGACTACGTGGAGAGACAGATGATGTAAGAAAATGATGACTCTTTAAGTAACATTTGCGTGATACGGTAAAAGCTGATGCTATAAGGTCAACAGCGAGTCTGTTGCCTTTCTCTCTCTGGCTTTTTTCGCCACTCTTCTGGTCTCTGTTCTTCTGAACTCCCATTCTTTACTTATTACGACGGGAGCACAGCATCCGTTTAGCGACACAAATTAGCTGTCTTTCTGTTTAATTCTTTAATGCAGGAGTTTACTGCTCTCACTCATTCATATATACATCTGTCAACTCTGAGAGTGTCTTCCTCAGTCTGTCTTTTCATCTATAATCCCCAGTCTTTTTATGCAGTGTATCCAGGCATATCGAAATGAACAGAACCTGAATTCAGCTTTCGTTCTGGGGTCATTTTCTTTTAAATGAAACAGCTTCGCATGCAATTAGCGTTGAGATTTTTTTCGTTAAAAAAGATGAAGTAGTAGGAAGCAAAAATACAGAACGGTTACACTTATTCGACCAAATTGGTAAGTCATATACGGTAATGTGTTATTCGATGGGTCCAACAATTATGAGTTAATGACTATTACAGTAGATTTCATGCCATTACGTGGAAGTGAAATAACATGATAAGGATAATACCATCCAGTTACCGTGGCTTCTGAAGTTCACACAATAACAACAATCACAATTAGAAGAGTGATGCGAAACAGCCACACAAAAATACTGAATCATTCCAAACGACTTTCATGAACCCGCACGCCCTGTTTTTTTTTTTTTTTTTTTTTTTTCCAGCTAAGTTCAAATAATTTTGTTCATCTTTGGAGGTATTTCGTTGTAGTAGTGAAGAAGTTAACCATGTCTTTTATCTAAATCTTACAGTTAAAAAATCTATTCAACGGGTAGTGTATCATTCTGAACTAATTATAACTACAACACCATAAAACTGTGCAAAGACAATTTTGATAAAAAAAATTCCTACGGCCATTGCCCACTAGAAGCCAAGCTATAAAGAAACCTTGAGGTCACTGATCTTGGGCATGTCACATTAGGTCATCACAGTCTGTAGGTCCATCAAGTTTGGTGGCTCAAGCTTCAACCATTTATGGAAAATTAAGTGGCATCCGAAGTATCCAGAAGAGTCCCACTTTTGACCACGGGCGACCTTAGAGGATAATCAATCGATTGGAATTATACTTCTTTCCGCAATGCGGCTGCCTTAAGGCTATACTGTAGCAAAAGTTCAGCTTGCTAGCTTAAGCTGTGTCTAAGATAGCGCCCCGGAATCCGCTTTTTTACATTCCGAATAATATCCAGTGATCAGGTTGATGGATTGCCACCATATTTGGCCAGAAGCCGCCAGCTGGATGACTAACCTGACAACGTTTGAAGGCTCTGACCCAAAGAGCCTCCGAGTAATGACCACATACTTTTTAAGACTCATGACTAAAAGAGGAACGCATCCCATAGGGATGTGGGAAGTTCTAATCTATCCCTGTCTATAGCCAGACACAATAATCCCGTTAGGGGTGGCCGTTTGTCTTTGAGTTAATTGTTTTATAGGGAGGGGCACTAACCCTCCGCCAACCAACTTGTTGACAAGTAGGGAATATTTATGGGTTGGTTATATGGTTACCACGCAGCTTTGTAAATTGCTTCCTGGCTTACAGGAAACCATTTGACTTGCCAGTCAATGTAAAGCCACCTGAAAAGGAAAGAAGAGTAATAAAAAGTAACATGAAAGATTGGAGAAACAGGAAGAGAGGAGGGCAGACACAGAAAAAGAATGATAAAGGTGAAGGAAGGAGGAGAATGCACTACAGAAAGTGAGAGGATGATGGTTGCCACCACCTACCACCAAAGTTTTAATAAAACATAAAATACGTAATCAGATAAAGAGGCATATCCCTATCAGGATTATTATTATTATTAATTATTATTATTATTTTTTTTCTACTACTACTACTACTACTACAACCACTACCACTATTATTATTATTATTATTATTATAGGGCAATGAAAATAATTCTATTCAGCATTTGAAGGTGTATAATGCGTAGGAGGACTGCTGTGTCTCAGGAAACGGGATGTTAAGTCTATGTCCAGAGTCAGACACAAAAAAAAAAAAAAAGTTGTTAGGGGGCTAAAGCGATAATATGTTTTCAAAGCCACATATAAGTTAATTCTTTCATTCCTACAACGTAAGTGCTATTATACTCTTCCTGCTGACAAACGACTATATTTAGATTAGGGTAACACCCAAATAATGAAATATACGAGGTCTCTTCAGAAAGTATCCAGCTTTAAGACTTTTTAAAAATATGTGATATGTTGAGCTAGGAAACCAATCTCCCTTAAAGTAGGCCCCTCCTGACTTGACACGCGTAGCCCAGCGTTCTTTCCACTGCCTGAGACATTTTTCAAAGTCGGTTTTAGGTACGGTATCTCCTGTAGGTGTTCGTCGCATTCGTCATGATCTCTTCTCTCGAGTGAACGTTGCTCAAGACATACTGGAGTGTGCAAATCCCGGTCTAGACTTCCTGAGACTTGCGTGTACGAGTACACCCAGAAACCAAAGCACAGTCGTCCCAGTGGAAGCATGCAGGGTCGCCTCGGCCAAAAAATAAGCATGACAGGTCCGCATCAAGGTGAAATGCACTCGCATTTTGACTTCTTTTTTTTTTTCGACTGCCGTGGTGTTGTGCATCATGAATATGCACCAGATGGTCAGACTATCAACAAACATTACTAAATCGACTGAGGTAGTAATGCTTGTTATCCATCGTCTTCTTGATGCAGTTTGGCGGAAGAGACCAGACCTTTGAAAGGCGGCAAGTTGGAAGCTGCACCATGACAACGCCCCTGCCCATTCTTCTAAACTGATTCAGGAATTTTTGGCCAAGCACAACATCCCGCAGGTCCGGCAGGCTCCCTACCCACCAGACATTGCTCCGAGCGACATTGGGTTATTCCCCAAGCTCAAAATCGCTGAAGGGTTTCTGATTTGAGACGAGAGAAGAGACCATGATGAATGAGACGAAGCACCTGCAGGAGATACCGAAAACCGACTTTGAAAAATGTTTCAGGCTCTGGAACGAACGCTGGGCTGCGTGTGTCATGTTAAGCCTGAAGGGGCCTACTTTGAGGGGGATTAGTGTCCTTGCTCAACAGGTTTGCTATTTATATTGTTTGAGGTCTAAGGTCGGATACTTTCTGAACAGACCTCGTACTAAAGCGGCTGCCGGCATATGCAGCCCTTTAACTCAAAAAAATCCTCATCAAATAAGTACAACTGTTTGAAAACAGCTAGAATATAATAAAATTCACGCTTTCGTGTTGAAGGGTAAATGCCAAGTAGGGTAACCTGTATTACAACTGAAAAAATATATTCCCCAAAAGAAGCTTGTATCATGTAAATGCAATAAAACAACTGCAGTCTCATATTACCCCTTGCGAGACGTAGGGACCCTAGGCTACGCGATTACACGATAGAACATATATTTTTATATACGATCTATTTTGTGGGTGACCATAAAATAACTGCTTCAAACGAGTTGAACTACATGGCATTTACCGCTTAGATAATATATAATTACAGCCTGATTACCGCTCTACCACTGGACAGGCGATGGCCGAAAATATACTGAATAATCGATGGCCTGAATGATGATGATATAGAAGTGAGAGCCATTTTAGCTTGGCGCGCTAATGTCCTATATACCGGTATGTTGTTTTTCTTCCCCATACAGGGTAACGAGAATAATAATAATGATATTGATGAAAATATGATAATTAAGATGAAGATAGTGCTACTTGTAATAATCGTGATGATGATATTGTGAAGTTAATAAAGATATTAGATATAAATAATATATGATATACCTAAAGAAGAAGAAGCCACTGTAGGTGTCACTGATGTTTTTTTCCTTGCATTCGTCTTACTAATGGCGACCATCATCCACTTATTAAATCTTGTGCTATGTATTTCTTCTATCACCTTTATCCGTCTTTTTCTGTACGTGCCCTCCTCTCGTCCCATTTCTTCCATCCTTCCTGTCATTTTTGTTACTCTTCTTTGCAATTCAGGTGACTCTACACCGAGTGACAAGCCAAACTGTTTTCCGTAACCGAGAAAAACATTTACAACGTGTGGAAGGTAGCCATATTACATAATACTGGGATGATGTATAACCTCATCTGGAGTTCCTGCCAACCGACTAGAGAGATGCCAGTGCGACGTCCATCCAGGAACCAAGTCTTCATACTCCTACCCGCGCCTCGCAAGGTAACACCTGTCCACTGCACTGGACTACCCTGCACATGTCGTGGCTTGCATACGGTTGATGGTACTGCACGGGTAGACGACTGGGATTAACAACAACAGCAACACCTACTAGTCACCTGTATTTATGTCGGAGGAGCCTTCTATAAGTAAAGGTGTCAGTGAAAGTTGTATTTATCACTCCAGTTTGAAGTATGAGAGGCTGAATAAAAGCAAAAATCTGTACACAGCACGAACATATTTACAAAACTAAACAGTATTTCAAATCCTTCAGAGCCTGCTGCTGTTTGATCTCCTCTGTAATCCTTTGAATACACACGGTAATGACTAACACACACACACACACACACACACACACACACACACACACACACACAAACTAAGCTTGCACACAGAAACACAGCTCTAGTTCATCCAGTTATTAAATTTCCATTATACCTGAAACAATATAGGCTATGCATTTGTAGGCTAACACCCAGTACTCAGTGTGTGTGTGTGTGTGTGTGTGTGTGTGTGTGTGAGAGAGAGAGAGAGAGAGAGAGAGAGAGAGAGAGAGAGAGAGAGAGAACCCAAGTCTCTCTCTTATACTAACCCAAAAACCAAAGTCCACAATAATTATACTAACCCAAAGCGACAATAATTATACTAACCCAAAGCCACAATAATTATACTAACCCAAGTCCACAATAATTATACTAACCCAAAGCCACAATAATTATACTAACCCAAAGCCACAATAATTATACTAACCCAAAGCCACAATAATTATACTAACCCAAAGCCACAATAATTATACTAACCCAAAGCCACAATAATTATACTAACCCAAAGCCACAGTAACTATACTAACCCAAAGCCACAATAATTATACCAACCCAAAGCCACAATAATTATACTAACCCAAAGCCACAATAATTATACTAACCCAAAGCCACAGTAATTATACTAACCCAAAGCCACAGTAATTATACTAACCCAAAGCCACAATAATTGCAATGGCAGGTGAACATGGGTAAACAGGAAACAAACATTGTCTAAGAGTCTGACCGGCCCTAAGATCGAACTCAGGTGCTCAAGTTGGCCACCCTAGCGACTCAGAGGGATTAGGTCTATTTACTCGTTGAACTCAAGGATGGCAATTTCCCGATACAGGGTAAAGATAGACTCCGTTAACAAGCTGCCACGGAAGACTTATCCACCGCAACAAAAATAGAGAGAGAGAGAGAGAGAGAGAGAGAGAGAGAGAAACACGTCTCCCATTTTCCAGTTTCATCCGTTTTCCATCATATTTTCTCCTGCTGGCATATTCTGACTTCTAGACAGCAAAATATTTTCCAACCAGAATAACCTTGCCCAGAATACAATATTGATTCTTCGCAGCGCCACAGTGAAAATGCCCATGAACTTTACTAGCATTTTGACCAACAGCAGCAGAGCCTTACGTATGCCTTACATGAGCCTATGAGACCACTGGGCCATAAACTCCTTCGCTAACATATGCCTCCACTAAATTGAATAAAATCGTCTGGAGGTAGAGAGGAGCATTTAAAAACATCGTACAAAAAGGGTTCATTGAGATTGTTTACATCCCTTTCAGCTACTGTATATAGGTCTTTACTGTTACGGCTAAATTAATCTATGGGAGGCAAGTATTATACAGAAATGGTCGACGGGTCATTATCAACACCTCATATATACCCAAGTGATTAAACCAAAGGCTGAGAGCTGGTATAATTAATCCCTTGCAAAGAATGCATAGCAAAAGAAAGCTAAGATGAAGATTGATTCAGTTGCAGACGTTTGGATCTACTGTGTTCAACAGCCTGGACGTCGAAGGCAAGGGGAAGACCAGGCCAAGGAAGCCAGCTTCAGAGTTGACCAGGGAGTTAACTCTTGCAGGAGACAGCTGGAACTGGGCAAAAAACGTGTGTGTGTGTGTGTGTGTGTGTGTGTGTGTGTGTGTGTGTGTGTGTGTGTGTGTGTGTGTGTGTGTGTGTGTGTGTGTGTGTGTGTGTGTGTGTGTGTGTGTGTGTGTGTGTGTGTGTGTGTGTGTGTGTGTGTGTGTGTGTGTGTGTGTGTGTGTGTGTGTGTGTGTGTGTGTGTGTGTGTGTGTGTGTGTGTGTGTGTGTGTGTGTGTGTGTGTGTGTGTGTGTGTGTGTGTGTGTGTGTGTGTGTGTGTGTGTGTGTGTGTGTGTGTGTGTGTGTGTGTGTGTGTGTGTGTGTGTGTGTGTGTGTGTGTGTGTGTGTGTGTGTGTGTGTGTGTGTGTGTGTGTGTGTGTGTGTGTGTGTGTGTGTGTGTGTGTGTGTGTGTGTGTGTGTGTGTGTGTGTGTGTGTGTGTGTGTGTGTGTGTGTGTGTGTGTGTGTGTGTGTGTGTGTGTGTGTGTGTGTGTGTGTGTGTGTGTGTGTGTGTGTGTGTGTGTGTGTGTGTGTGTGTGTGTGTGTGTGTGTGTGTGTGTGTGTGTGTGTGTGTGTGTGTGTGTGTGTGTGTGTGTGTGTGTGTGTGTGTGTGTGTGTGTGTGTGTGTGTGTGTGTGTGTGTGTGTGTGTGTGTGTGTGTGTGTGTGTGTGTGTGTGTGTGTGTGTGTGTGTGTGTGTGTGTGTGTGTGTGTGTGTGTGTGTGTGTGTGTGTGTGTGTGTGCTGCTGACGGCTGCTGCGTGCCCGTCATAATGAAGAACGGGTATCAGCAAGAGTTCAGAAGAACAGAGAATCATAGTATTGAGAGTATAAGAGAAAGAGACATAATGTGAGAAGCTGATGGAAGTTGATCACAGGAGGTGAGTTGGTGAGACAACATGCCTTTGACCTTTGAAAGATTATATGTGGTAAACCCTCAAAACATGAGAGCTTTAATACGTCTATGAGTGAGTAACTTCCCCGGACTAATGCAGCCAGAAATTCCGAGCCATCCTCCTCTGGCCATGCTCTGTATTACTGGTCTCTGTTGCAGTCGCCTCCACCACAGTTACTTACCATGCATTTGATTACCTAACAACTCTTAAACTTGGTGTCTCTGTTAATCGATATGATTCACCTAATGTTTGTAGCGAGAATTAGCTTTGGATAAATATACATATGAAACGCAATACAATCGTATTAATACACCACCAGGCGGAATAAAATTGGACTTACTCCATGACTTCTCTTAATTGTGAGCAAAAATACTAAGCAAGACACGAGAGATTGACGAAGGGAATGCATATGAAGGTTATTGGCTTTGCTCAGCACTTAATACCCCTGCATCTGTCACCTGAAATTACTTTTTGATGGTATTGTTAACATTTTATATATGATTTTTAACCGATGGTATACTGGTCTAAATAGAGAAAGAGCACAGTTATTTGACATTACCCAAAATAAATTAATTCAAACCAGTGGTGCTGGAGAGTGCTGTTGTTGCGCGAGACAAAATTAAATAAAACAATGTCCATTAACTAGAACAGCTGAAAAACTATTTTATCCGATTAAATAGATGGTAAAGTAAAACAATGTCCATTAAAGACAACAGCTGAAACACATTTGGTTATCCGATTACACTAATGCTATAAACAATCCAGGGTTTTCGGAGCACAGACAGCTGAAGGTGATTTTTTTTTTTTTTCGGAATATATTTGGAGGGAAGTTTATGAATTACCATATTATACTTTTATGATGCCAAAGTTACATTTTCAAAATAATGACATAATCTTCGTATACTTTTCCACCAAACACGAGTCTACGAAACTTAAGAGTCGTTCCAAACAGTGAAAGAGCGTTAAAATATCTGGCCTGCCCTCATCGCTACTAGAGGTCTTTCCTAAACAATTCCTCAGCAAAAACATGAATGAAATAACGAGGCGCTATCGTACTAAAGGAAATAAGCTCTTTCCTCGTAAACTGCAGTCATTTAGCTTTTTATCTAGTATAGAGAACATTTTGCTACGCTTTGGTCATACTTTTTTTATAGTTGTCACTTTTGTGCATACGGGGAACTTAACTTTACTACCCTCTGCCTAAAATTTAACTCTCAGCGCATCGGCACTGATACCGATCGGTATTAACTATAAAAGAAAAAAAAAAAAAAAAAAAAAAATCAGTATGGCGATCTCATTTAATACTGGTCTGATGGTATGAGTGTAAGCAGTTTAATGGCTTTTCGATGCAACTTATGGAACAACAGTGCAATCTATTATAACAAAATTGATGTCTAACTCCTTCACTACGATGCCATATTGTGCACTGTATTCCTTCTTCCTTCGTACAAGTATATTACTCTTTGGTAAGACTTCCCATATAGGAGTTAAAGAGGCTGTACCGAACCCCTTCAGTTTGAAAAATACCTCATAAGTAGAAAAATGACTGGCAAATGGGACTGAACAGCAGAGTGAACGTGAGGCAGGTGGAGAGAGAGAGAGAGAGAGAGAGAGAGAGAGAGAGTGCAGTTAATGAGAAAAATAGCTCTCCTGTCTCTCTCTCTGTAATGCAAATACGGCTTCACTCCCACCACACCAAAGCGATGAAACACACTACTGAAAAAATACATTACAAAAGAACATTTGTCTTTTGTTATTTCCTTCCGAATATAACAATGGGCCAGCAGGAGGTAGGCCAGTGTTGAGAGAGAGAGAGAGAGAGAGAGAGAGAGAGAGAGAGAGAGAGAGAGAGAGAGAGAGAGAGAGAGAGAGAATTTCTACAGGATGTTATGCGGTGAGTAAATCCATGATGAGACATACGGACAAACAGAGAGATAGACAGTGAGATGATACAGTACGTGCGAGTTATCGTTTTCATGAATCAAAGCAGTTTTATATCATTACACTTGTATAACTCACTTAAGGCCATGGCACAGCATACAGTAAAAGGGAAAGCCATAACTAGCGAAATGCAATGAAAACCCTGTCTCCAATTGTTCGTGTTTCAGATGGTTCGATTCTTCAATTGTGTATTCGTCAAAAACTGGCAAGATACTTGTGTGTGTGCCTGTCCATCCGTTTATATCCTTGCTTTCTGGAGATCTGATTCATCTAATGGGAGGCTTTTTGAACTGGTTGGGTTAGATGTGGTTTTACTACCTTACTGTTAGGGTGCTCTCTTAAACTGAATAAATTCCTCGGGTAATAGTAAGAAACCTGAGTCTTTTAAATGCTTACGAAAACAGAGACCATCACCCACAGATTTTCTAAATGGAAATAAAAACGTGAAAAAGGAAGATCAGTGTAGATTATTCAGCCCCCAAGGAAGATTATGTCTGTTATATTTCATTCTTGCTAGTCACTGGTAATCTTAGTTCGCTTTGGAGAAACATTACTAACGGTAGATGTAAGATATAACCTTCATTACCCACACCAATAAAAACGGTTTTCCCTGGGCTAAAGGAGAATTGTCCAGAGGTAGCAAGAATAAACGAAACACACACACACACACACACACACACACACACACACACACACACACACACACACACACGACAGTCACTGTTTTGAAGGGCTTACAAACCAGCAAAATGCATGACAACTCAAAACGTTACATACATAAGGAAGAATTATCAAATCAAATTTCACATAAAAAAAAAGGAGGATAAATAGTGAAACATTTATTGGAGGATATAGGAGTACTGTCCCACGTGAATTACCGGTAGACAGGTAACAAATGATACCTGCCTGATGATAAATGTAGCATAATTATTTGTAGAGGACAGCCCAATAAAGCCGTCCCTACCTCCTTACCAAGCATTCTAGGCCAACAATGTGCAGATCAAAAGAGGTGGATGCAGACAGTGTCTCAGGGGATTCAGAAACCTTCAGTCCGGGGATGTATTATTCTGGTTATTCTTGCTACTACCAGACGATTTTATTCAGCATACGACAAATGTCTTTGTAAATGGGTTAATGAAGGCGATATCCAGCTCCTCTATTTCGAAAAGTTTCTCTAAGCTGAAAACAAACCTGTGAAGATAGTAAGAACAAAGTAACAAAATAGCCCGTGTGGCCCAGTGCAATAGGGCTGATCTGCTTCATGGTGGGCTTGGGTTCAGATTTCAGTAAGTACATCTTCAGATATTTTGACAAACTTTATTGTGTTTTCTTCACATGACTTCAAGAAGTGAAAAATCTTCACCGTGTTTTTCCCCGTTTCCATCAGATGACTTAATTCCGCTAAGATTTTTTTTCCTGTCCTCTCGGTGCTAACGATTCTATGGGCTAAGGCCGTCGTCACAATGAGCTTGGAACTGGACATATTATGACGACGCAAATTGCCTGGTCGTGGTGGTCGAGGGAAATTTGAAGTAAAAAGACCTGGTGTCACTGTGCTACATTCTTGGCACAGAATTTATCACTGTTATTTGCATCATGTCTGATGTTAAGAAACTGAGTGTCCAGAACGCGACCTAATGAAACTGATGTTCTTATCCTACTTTTTACTTCGACTGACATCGCAGGACTATCTGCGAGAGAATATAGGGGAAATAGTAATAGCTCTTCCTTACTCATACCTGTATATTCTGGACGCTAAACTTAGTGATAAAAGGAGCATACAAGGTAATATTAAAATGTACACTAATATGGAGAATAAATCGATACAACAGATGCGCTGCAACACGTCCTATGCCAGCTAGAATACGGGCTTATGTCATATTAGGAATTTAGTGTGACGAGGAAGTAAGGATTCATTTACACATATACTGGTGAGAACGAGATACTGGATCTTGTTTCCAAAAGATTCTATCCAATTTTTACGATAAGCAAGCCTTTATATCAACTGAATATTAACATAGACCGATTTGCTTTTTCAGTTTCGTTACTTCAGTATTATTACTGATTTGACTGAGAAGAGTTTGGCAGGTGTACGAGTGCAGACAGCCGTATATACAAGTTATCTTATACACAACTTTGGCTTCGAAGGATTAATATGTACGGTGTACTGTATAATCACATTCACAACGAGAAGGTAATTGCCCATGTTATTCTTGCTGCTACCAGACGGTTCTTATTTAATTTAGGACAGCAATATCCGGAAGTGAAGAGAGTTAGTGAAGGTAACATCAAACCCCACCAGTCGCAAAAAAAGTTAAGTGGTGCCAGGCACAACTAACCTCGTCCAACAGCAGTTATTTTATTGCTGTTAAAAACGGGCACATTTCTGACATTTTGTGTCAGTGCACAAGTAAAGTCTAAGGTAATGACGCAAATGTTTTCAAGTTACGCCCTCTGAAAATCCGTGGTCTTGCGTCTGACCTTTCAAGGTCACTCAAGGTCAAAGATCATGCTGCCAAAGGAAAGCCCATATGAGACTTCCCGTAGCCTGGTAATAGTAAATATCTCTATCTTCAACAAGTTTCCAGTTATAGCCCCCTGAATATCCGTGACCTTGAGTTTGATCTTTCAAGGTTACTTACAGTCAAAGGTCAAGGTATCAATTAAAAACCCACATGGGATATCCTATATGTTGATAATAGTGAAAATCTATCTTCAACCTATTTCGAGTTATAGCCCCTTGAATATACTTGACCTTGAGATTGACCTTTCAAGTTCATTCAAGGTCAAAGGTCTTGGTGCCAAATGAAAGCCCATATTACGAGTTCCTGTATGCTCCTAGCAGTGAATATCTCTATCTTCAACCGTTTTCAAGTTATAGCCCTCCGAGAATCCGTGACCTTGATTTTGACCTTCAGGGTCACTCTGTTACCTCCATAATTTAATCTCTTTCTTTGGAGATCAGTGCCCAATATCCTGAACGTTTCGTGTAATTTCATTCAGCCGTTTTTCCGTTATGTTGTTCAAAAAAACAAACAAACAAACACACTCGATCAAAAACAATACCTCGTCTGACTCCGTCCGGGCGAGGTAATGAAGCCTACATTTAACCCCAACAATAGTGGAAAGAGATAATGAAGCCTACATCTAACCCCACCAGTAGTGAAAAGAGTTAATGAAGCCTACATCTAACCCCACCAGTAGTGAAAAGAGTTAATGAAGCCTACATCTAACCCCACCAGTAGTGAAAAGAGTTAATGAAGCCTACATCTAACCCCACCAGTAGTGAAAAGAGTTAATGAAGCCTACATCTAACCCCACCAGTAGTGAAAAGAGTTAATGAAGCCTACATCTAACCCCACCAGTAGTGAAAAGAGTTAATGAAGCCTACATCTAACCCCACCAGTAGTGAAAAGAGTTAATGAAGCCTACATCTAACCCCACCAGTAGTGAAAAGAGTTAATGAAGCCTACATCTAACCCCACCAGTGGTGAAAAGAGTTAATGAAGCCTACATCTAACCCCACCAGTAGTGAAAAGAGTTAATGAAGCCTACATCTAACCCCACCAGTAGTGAAAAGAGTTAATGAAGCCTACATCTAACCCCACCAGTAGTGAAAAGAGTTAATGAAGCCTACATCTAACCCCACCAGTAGTGAAAAGAGTTAATGAAGCCTACATCTAACCCCACCAGTAGTGAAAAGAGTTAATGAAGCCTACATCTAACCCCACCAGTAGTGAAAAGAGTTAATGAAGCCTACATCTAACCCCACCAGTAGTGAAAAGAGTTAATGAAGCCTACATCTAACCCCACCAGTAGTGAAAAGAGTTAATGAAGCCTACATCTAACCCCACCAGTAGTGAAAAGAGTTAATGAAGCCTACATCTAACCCCACCAGTAGTGAAAAGAGTTAATGAAGCCTATATCTAACCCCACTAGTTTGCAAATCTTCTGGGCTGAATAAAATCGCCTTGAGATATAAGATAATGAGAAGACGTCATGGTAGTGAAGGTGTTAAAGAGCCCCCTAAGGCCAGGAGGACACATGCCAGTAAGAGCGGTGGTGAGGGCAGTGTGACAGAGCAGAGCACATGATGGTGGCGAGGACAGAGACACAGCGGGGCGGCCAAGAAACACACAAGTGACGATAAAATAATGAAGAGGCTTTAAAGGGGATGGAGGAGAGGCGGGTGGGGGGAGGGTATGTGGAGGAAGGGAGAGAGGGAGGGAAGGAGGGGGGAGGGAGATGGGAGAACATAGGAGAGAGGTAGAGGTAAAGTGGATGGATGGAACGCCGGAGGGGAGGAAGGAGGGAGGGGAAAGGTAAGGCAACGAAGTGGATGGCTGCATGGAGGGATGAAGGGAAGGAGGTGATTAGGAGATTGAGTGGGATGAAGTGGGGACAGGGTGGAAGGTGAAGGGTAGGAAAGGAAGGAGGGAGGAAGTGAAGTGTAGTGTGGAGTAAGGTAGGGAGGGAGACTGGTGAAGTGTAGGCAAGGAGACAGGTGGAGAGAAGGCAGGGTCTGAGGGAGGGGCGTGAAGTGCAGGCAGACAGGAAGGAAGAAAGGTGAGTTTGAGATAGGGAGGTAAGAAAATTGTTGGCATGGAAGGAGGAAGGAAAATGTAGTGGAGGCAAGGAGGTAGATAGATTGGAATTGCGTAAGGATGAGGTAGTGCAGGCAGGGAGGGTGGAGGAGTGGAGTGAGGTTATAAAGGAGAGAGGTGAAGTGTAGGCAGGGAAGGAGGGGGAGTGAAGTGTTGGCAGGGAGGTGGGTGGAGTGTAAGCAGGGAAGTAGGGAGAAAGGTGAAGTGTAGGCAGGGAAGGAGATGGAATGATGGAAATGAAGAAGGGTGTGGGAAGTGAAGTGTAGGTATGGAAGTACTGTAGGTGGAGTGTGGGCAGGTAGGGGCGAGGAAAGGTGGAATGGAGGGAGGTAGGGAGGAGGAGAGGTGGAGTTCAGGAAGGTAGGGAGGGATAAAGTGGATGGGAGAGTGATGAGAAATGGAGGTATGGGTGGGTGTGGAAGGAAAGGAGAGAGTAAGATTGAGAAGACAAGGGTGGTTCTCGAGGTAAGTGAACATGGAGAGACTAGACGGGATAAAAATACAATAGATGGGGGAATGTAAGATAAGGGAAGAAGGAGAGGTAGAATTAAATGTGGTAAAATGGTGGCGGTAGCGCTACTGGATAGGTAGAGGAGGGAGGGGGAAATGGCAGCACAGTGGAGGGGGGGTAGATTTGGGTGGGAGAAGAGAAAGGTGTGGAGAAAACTGGGGAGGTATGGGTGTGGAAGAGGGGAGAAAGGACAAGACAGTAGACGTTGTTGAACGTTGGTGAACGATGATGCTAAAGGAAGAGGAGGGAAAGACGTGAAGTGAAGGGAGAAGGTGAAAAGCTGGGTGGAAGGAGGGAGTAAAGCAGGAGGAGGATGGAGGAGACATAAGCAAGAAGAATAGGGAGCAAGGAGGGTGAAGCTAGGAGGGTAGGGAGAAGGAAGGAAAAAATAAATAAAATAAAAGGAATAAGGAATATACAGTAAAGATGGCCAGGGACTAAAATAAATATGCCTAAATGATAAAGTATGGAGGGAAATGAACAATTAAAAGAAAAAGCAAATTGACAATAATAATAATGTGATAAAGAAGAATGGGAGGAGGTGCTGAAAGAGGGGAGGGAGGAGGGGGAGGCAGAGAGGAGGGTTTTGGTGGAGGGAAGGGGAAGGAGAGGGGAGAGGGGCAGCAATCGGGAGGAGGGTGGAAGGATCGATGAGATAAAGGTATTGATATGGGAGATGGGAAGAGAAAGGGAGGGAAAGGAATGGCAAAGAGAGAGAGAGAGAGAGAGAGAGAGAGAGAGAGAGAGAGAGAGAGAGAGAGAGAGAGAGAGAGAGAGAGAGAGAGAGAGAGAGAGACGGCAAACAAGGGAAAGGGGAAAGAGGAAGATAGCGAAGACAAGGAAGAAAAATATGGGGGAATGTAGAGGAAAAACACACAGGTGACGAGGCGCTGAGAGAACGGAGAAAAAAGAAAGTAAAGGAGAGTGGTAAGGGAGTGGAGGGAAGAGACATTGGGTAAATTCCCCGAGCCAGGGCCAGCGGACCATATAGCTGTGCAAGGCAAGGCAAGATCCTTGGAGAGACCGCTACATCTCTCACCAGCAATACGCTACCTTGGTGCGGCTCCAACTGCCAACCCTACGGAGGTGAAGTGCGACCGCTACCACTGAGAGAGAGAGAGAGAGAGAGAGAGAGAGAGAGAGAGAGAGAGAGAGAGAGAGAGAGAGAGAGAGAGAGAGGCCGTAAGTAAGGCAAGGGGTGAGGTGAAGTGAGGGAAAGCAGAGGGGGATAAAACCAATCAACTATAGTCGGCCTTGCGCCCGTTTGCGCGTGTGGTGTGGCCCGCACCTGTGTACAATGGTGCCACGTTTCCCCAACTTGCGATGTGAAACGGAAGCTATTTATGTACAAGGCATCACAAATTCGATAAATTCAAATGAATAAAACTTACACTTGTGTATTTTGATGGATGAATCAACAGTAATCTTATTATGCATAAAATATTTATACAGTAACACAGAAACATGGCATACATATTGTACAGTGTTGCTAAAAGAAATAGCAGTCACTTTTAATGTTTTTTAGCGTAGTTTTAGGGTGGTTAATAATATTACAGTTATGGATATAATAGAATGAGCCTGAAAAAAGAAGAAATATGCCAATATCCAAAGTAAAAGAAATAATTCATATAATTCTTGTGAGTGGCAGCACTGACAGATAGCTTCCCTACAGAGAGAGAGAGAGAGAGAGAGAGAGAGGCAGGAGAGGGGCATGCATTGCATGCATTGTCGGCATCACTAAATATAACAAAACCAAATTAACAAATGAAAGCACAATTATAAATAACTTATAAAAAGAATCAAAAGTACTCAGGGTGGCTCTGGGCATTTCCCGCCAGGAGAGAGAGAGAGAGAGAGAGAGAGAGAGAGAGAGAGAGAGGTCTGTCACTGCCTTCTTTGTATTCATTTGTTCCTTTGTACATACTGCACACACTGATATACATTGTTCCTATTGATGCACATATATCTATACACGTAATTTCTCTCTCTCTCTCTCTCTCTCTCTTCTAATACTGACCACGTGGTAGGTGAATCCAGCCCCCCCTTCCCCTTCCCTCCCTTCTTAATCCCTCCTGGGTGTCTCAGGTCAAATCCCCTCTTTCACACTTCCCCTCCTCTGACCACCACCCCAACAAACCCACATCCACACTCCCACCCACACCTACACCCACACCCCACTACGTCGGGGTGTATGAATCAGTAACGTAACAAACCTCTCAGCAGACAGTAACTTTGACACTCCATCTACTACTAAATATAACAAAACCAAATTAACAGATGAAAGCACAATTATAAATAACTTATAAAAGAATCAGAAGTACTCAGGGTGGCTCACATTTCCCGCCAGGGGAGAGAGAGAGAGAGAGAGAGAGAGAGAGAGAGAGAGAGAGAGAGAGAGAGAGAGAGAGAGAGATAACGGTATAGAAAACGTGGCAACACTGTACACAGGTGCGGACCACACCACAGCCGCAAACGTGCGCGAGTCCTACTATACCAACAAAACAAAGACTTAGGTTACCTGGGGATGGAAGGTGGGAGAGAGTGAGGTCAAGGGACAGGGGAAGATTCGGGAGCCAGGGCTGGGTGGGGAAAGGTGGGATGGAGTGAGAGAAAGACTTGGGAACTACGGGTGGGTGAGGGAAGGCTGGGGACAGAGTAAGACTGGAGGTGTAGGGGCGTGTGGGTATGGCGAAGGTGGTAAGCGAGTAAGACTAGAAGAAATGGGGAGGTCGGGGAAGAGTACGATTAGGGAACAGAGTAAGATTTAGGAGCCAGGCCTTGTTGCAGAATGGTGGGACGGGAGTGAATATGACAGGGAAATAAGGACGGATGGGGAAGAGTAAGGTTGGGGCACTGAAAAAGTCTGAGAGGTAAGAATGGTGGGGAGAGAATAAGACTGGGGTGATATGGGTGGGTGGGGAAGGGAATGGCTGTGAGAGGGTAAGACTGGGCACATATAGGCCTAGGTGGGTGGGGAAAGACAAGAAAGGAACGGGAAAAGATGAAGTAATGGCCTACGTGATGTTGAAAGGGAGAGTGTGAGACTGGGAAGGCAGAGGCGAGTGGGTGAGGAAGGAAGGGAGAGGAAACGACAAGACAGAAGGTTGAGAAATAGGTTGGTAGGGGTTAGGTGGGATGACGGTAAGGCTGGGTGGGTGAGACAGGGTGCAGGAGGGTGAAGATCGGGGAGGTATGGGTGGGTGTGGAAGGAAAGGAGAGAGTAAGATTGAGAAGACAAGGGTGGTTCTCGAGGTAAGTGAACATGGAGAGACTAGACGGGATAAAAATACAATAGATGGGGGAATGTAAGATAAGGGAAGAAGGAGAGGCAGAATTAAATGTGGTAAAATGGTGGCGGTAGCACTACTGGATAGGTAGAGGAGGGAGGGGGAAATGGCAACACAGTGGAGGAGGGGGTAGATTTGGGTGGGAGAAGAGAAAAGTGTGGAGAAAACTGGGGAGGTATGGGTGTGGAAGAGGGGAGAAAGGACAAGACAGTAGACGTTGTACTGAAATCGTGTAATGGTTAGATAGTAAGACTGGGGAGGTAGAAGTGGATGAGGAATAGAAAAAGAAATGCCTAAAATGGAGGGGGTCAGGATGAATGAGGGAGGGACTTTAAAAAAAAAAAAAAAAAAAAAGAGGATTGGATTAGGAAGGGAAAAGCTAGAGTTGGGAGAGGGTGGGAACGGAGAGTTAGGGGTGAGAATGGAGTATTAGGGGTGTGAAGGAGCACGATAAAAGGGGAAAACGGCAGGGTGGAGGAGAGTGAGCCAACAGAGAAAGATACAGAGTAGGGGATAAGAAGACAGGGTGATTTGCCTTACTTATAGCAAACAGGCATGGGTAATTACGACGCAGGGGATGGACGAGAGCAGGGGCAAACCTGGTGACAGAAGAATTAAGTGGGTAAATGTGATGGAGAGGAGAGAAAAGTATGGAAGAGGAAGAGGGAGAGGAACTTACAGAGGCAAGAAAGAAGATAGAGGGAACATATGGATTGCTAGGAAAGAAAGAAGAAGAATGGTAAGTGGGAGAAATTAGACAAAGGGGAAACGGTGGGAAGAAGAGGAAAGTAGAGGAAATTAGGAGGGCAGCGGAGAGGAGAAGGGAAAACCTGAAGGCTGGGTAGAAAAGCAATGAAACTGGATAATAGGAAAGATAGATGTAAGGAAAATAAAGGAGTGGGATAGGGAAAAATTGGAGATAGTGAAGAGAAGCAGGGAAAACTTAAATGCAGAAGAAGTGAAGAAAACTCTGGAGGGCAGGGGAGAAAAATAAAGGAAACAGGAAGTAGGGGAAAAACCTGGTAAGGCGGAGAGGGAAGTGGAGAAAAGTCTCGAGAGCAGGGAAGGGAAGTAGAGAAAAATTCTGGAGGTTGGGGAGGGGGGGGTCTCGATGAGTAGGGAAGAGAAGCAGTAAAAATCAGAGGGGCATGAAAGGGAAGAAGATAAAACTTAGTAAGCAGGAGAGGAAAGGAAACTGAGGGAAGGAAGCAGAAAGACAGCATTAGAGGAAAGAATTAAGACACGTGGGTATCCATGTGAAAGACTCGTGGCAATTTCATTACACATTTTCTTACTCCCTTCGATCAGACAAGGCATTTTTGTAGTTTATTCTTGCTGCTACTTGACGTTACTAACTTTAAAGCTAACTCGCATGAAGAAGCTAAAGCTGTATCTTATTACTCTAGTTCGAAGAATCAATAGAAACAATCGCAAGATAAAAAATAAAGTATATACTGCATATAAGTGTCCTCGGGGTGAAGGGGTTACGTAATTTGCTAACCTAAAATAAGATACCCTGAGGAAAATTCTCAAAGAAGTTTAAATGAATAAATATACATGGTTGAGTATACCAGTCCCTTGAAGATGAACTGAAAATATAAAATAAAAATAAAGTCACGAAGGCATGAAGAAGTGGGAAGCAAAACAAGATGAGGAAGGTGACAAGGGAGGGAAAATAAGAGGAATTTACTCTCGAGAAGTGGGTGAGGTTAGGGAAAGAGGTGAGATGGGGGGGGATGAAGAAATATGAAGACATAGGAAAACACGAAAGAGTAAGAGAGCGGAGAGCAAACTGCAAAAAGAACACAAACGGAAAGGGTGAGTCGGGAGGAAATGAAGGCAGAGAATGACACAGAACCAAAGAAGGCATGACGAAACAATTACGAGAAGGAAGAGACACGTAACTTAAAACATACCAGTAGTGCAAGGCAAGACGATATGAAGACAGTAACCAGGCAAGAGAGGGCAGGTCTGGTGCGATAAGCCTCTGTGTGTGTGTGTGTGTGTGTGTGTGTGTGTGTGTGTGTGTGTGTGTGTGTGTGTGTGTGTGTGTGTGTGTGTGTGTGTGTGTGTGTGTGTCAGGTGAGGCATGGAGACATGGGGAGGGAGAGAGGAAGGGAGATACGTAGGGCACATGGGCCATGGGAGAGACACAACAAGGACCGGTGGAGTTGTTAACAAAGGAAGGGTAGAACAAGAGAACAGCACCAAAGAGAAGCGAAATAGAAGATACTGGCCTAGGGAGGGGTTCACAGGATACGAGATATGGGAAGAAAGAACAAAATAGGAATGGATTACAAGGATAAAGGAATTAGAGAGAAAAGGATAAACACAAAAGGGGAAAACACAAGGAACTGATCCACGGAGGGGTAAACAGAAAATGAGGTAAGGGAATGGAGAAAAACAGAAGGAGGGATTATAAGGTAGGGCAGATTAAGGAGAGTGAAAAAAGAGGAGAAAATGAGCCTAAAATTAAACGAAAAGAAATTGGTCTTACGGGCCGCCAGGTTTATAGGAGGCGAGGTATGTCAAAGGCGAATAATGGAAAGACTGATTGTAAGGTGTACGCCAGAATACAATATAGATTTGGGTCATTAAAGCAGTGGAACAAGTCATTGGTCGATACGGGGTGAAGTGATGTCACGCTGTAACGAACCGGACGTGGAGTGAACCAAAGAAAGAGAGGAAGTTGAGAAAAAGGAGATAATTATGAATGCAAGGAATCTGAGGAAGGGTGAACCATGGAGGAAAGAGATGCCAAGGAATATGCATTGAGTAGTGAAATGAATTAAACAAGCATAGTAAGAGAAAAAATAAAAATAAGATGAATGGAATATGACTCCTTTCTAATTAAGGAACATGAGATGATACTTAAAAAAAAAAAAAAAGTCTGCTACGTCAGATCAGCTGAACTAAAAAAAGACTGAGAAGGGAAGGGGAGATGTGGAATAAGATACGGCTCAGTAAGCAGAGAGGAGGAGGAAATAAAAGAGAGTCAGGCCAAAGGATGAAGGGTGGGGCCAATAAAAAGGGTGACCCAAGGGTAAGGTGGGTCAGAGACCAGGTGGTTTATTTTTAGTAGCTCTGAAGTGATGGGACCGGAGGTAAATAAAGTGGAGTAGAAGGGAAGGAACGTGAAGGTGATGGTTATGGTGCTGGTATGGATGAGGTGTGTGTGTGTGTGTGTGTAGGATAGTGGTACTGTACATGAGAAGTTTTTTTTTTTTTTTTTTTTAAATAACAGAACGGAGGAAGGAAAAACAAATGGGGGAAAAAAAATAATCCATACACCAGACTACTGGTGTCCTCCATTCATAAAATATCTATAACAGTTAGACTTGAACAGTTGTGGGTTGAAATTTGGAGGAAAACAACTCTGGGGAAACGAGTTCCAGAGAGATGCAGTTCGGGGAATGAAAGAATTCTGATAGGCAGAAGTTCTGCAATATGGTTGAGTGACATTCCAGTCATGAGCGCTACCAGATGCCCGTGTAGCACGAGGGAAGGCATGGAGAGGCGGCACCATGGACGCAACCTCGTCTGAGCACTTGCCAAAAAAATATCTGTAAAATAATGCAAGGGAGGCAACATTCCTTCTTACTTGCAGGGGAGGTAGTTTACATGTAATGGCAGGGTTGTTAATGATTCTAGCTTTATTCTGAATTTTGTCCAGTTGTCTCAATGCATATACATAATTGTGTATATTGGTGAGAGGTAAGGGTGGGACAAAAGAAGAAGTAGAGGTATGTGTGTGTGTGTGTGTGTGTGTGTGTGTGTGTGTGTGTGTGTGTGTGTGAGAGAGAGAGAGAGAGAGAGAGAGAGAAGGGGGGGGGGATGTCGGGCAAGGAGATAAGGACTGGGGGTATGGGGGGTGGGGTGTCTCGAGACCCACCTCCCCATTGATCACTAAAGGGGATGGACACACTGGGCTCCACAGGTGTGTGTGTGTGTGTGTGTGTGTGTGTGTGTGTGTGTGTGTGTGTGTTTTATGCAAAGAAGTCACCAATGTTCCAAGTCCAGAAAACTATTGTTCTTTCCAAGAAAACTTAACAAAGGACAACCGAAATCAGGATCAATTCTCTCGATTAAAGGGGTGGGAATCACAGAGTAAAATACAGACTGTGGAAGACAGTTCCAGAGTTAACCTGCTGCATATATGAATGACAAAGTATTAGTTAACTGTTCCATTAGAAAGTCAAACAGAAAAAAGGACTAAACTGCGCTGTTGCATGGGTGCTAAGCGGCCGCCACAATGGAGAAGGGGTGTACCCGGACAACTTAAAAGAGTTATGGCCACTGAAACTGCGATAGTGAAGAGATAAAGATACAACGCTCCGGCGAACACAGGATGCTGAGAATTATTAAAAGAGGGGAGGTGATAAAAGGGGTATTTTTTTTTTTATCCACCCTGTCCGTAGGAGCTGTAAGTGGTATCCCCCCCCCCCACAACATGAACGGTGCACTCTAGACAGCGGCAAATATGACCTGCCCAAAATCAACAGCAGTGCACTGGAAAAGAACACGCAGAGTAAGCTTAGCGCACCCAATATTAACCAGCCGCGAGAGTGAAGTTGGTATAGTTTTCACTTTGTCCGTGTGTCCGTGTTTCTGTTAGCATGATAACTTCGCAACCGCTCAAGATATCATCACAAAATATTACACGTGTTTAGTAGGGGGGAAAAAATAGATCACGAGTTCGAAATTGGTGAAAGTAGGTCAAGTTCTGTGTCTTTTACCACGATACCATCGCAACCGCTCAAGAGATCACAGAATTTTACAGGTGTGCAGTAGGGATGAAAATCTACGAGTTCGAAATTGATGAAAGTAGGTCAAGGTCTAGGTCACATTTCTAGCTGAGCTAGAGATATATATTGGCTGGCTGCTGGTGTGATTCCCCTTTGTGGGGGCCTCTAGTTTGGAAGTGGATCTGGAAGAGGGAGAGAAACCACAAGGATGTTGAAAGTTGATCATGGATTGAACTGTGCATTGTTGAATATTATGGAACTAGCAAGGGTACCCGGCGTTGCCCAGGCCAAAAAGGCTAACACTCTAATCCTATATGTTCCTTTTCGATCATTCATTCTATTCCAGAAAGACCATGTACCTTTTATGCTTTTGAAGAGGGATCATAGGAAGTCCAGGAACATTCTATTTCAGTTTTCGCCGACTAACGCACAGAACTTGTGCACACTTGTTTACAATAACCGGTGACCAAAAATGACATCCAACAAGTGACCTCAAATGACCTCGAAGGTCAACTTCACATATCCTATATTCGAACTGGAGGTCAGGTGTGTCTCCATGCCAAAAATTGGGCTGCTGGGTCCAGTCATTCGAGCGCGTATTACCGGTGACCTCAACTGACCTCAAATGACTTAGGTCAACCTCAAATAGCCTGTTTCCGAACTGGTGGTCATGTGAGTCTCCATGTCAAAAATTGGGCAGCAGGGGCACCCGGCGTTACCGAGGTCAATAAGGAAACTCTCTACGTGTGACCTTGAATGACCCATATCTGAATTTTGACCCTCCTTAAACCATCCTTGGGTCACCCTGATTCAGAATATATATGGGTCTGGTGGTCTCTGGCCAGTGGTTTGAAGGTGACTGAAGGACAAACAAACAAGCAAACAAACAACGTGCCTGTACACCAGGAAACCATTTACTACGCTGGGTGGTGACCATATAACCAAATTTTGGCGCCTGGTGGTTTAGTGGGTACTTACGGCGCTCCAGTCGGATTGAGCCGGTGAAGGTTTATATCCAAGGGGTGACTGGGGTTTACTGCTCACGTAATGCCACTCAGGGATGAGTGAGGCTGGTCACTTTCAACTTAAATGTCAGGACCAACTTGCCTAGCCTTGGGCTCCTACGCTCCTCATGGGGCAAAATATGAGTGGATATATATATATATATATATATATATATATATATATATATATATATATATATATATATATAGAGAGAGAGAGAGAGAGAGAGAGAGAGAGAGAGAGAGAGAGAGAGAGAGAACAAAAAATCTGTCTCTGTTTGAATGGACTGTATCAATCAATTTCTTAACTACAAAGACTTAGTTTTTGTCTTCATGCTAGTTCTTGATTATATAATTCGGCCTGAGAGGGAGTCGAGACTTTTCTACGTGGATTGGTTGGATATAGCATTCAGGAACCTTTTTTCACCACTGTACTTCCGCTTTAAAGGTGAATACAATCACCTGATGGAAGGAAGAAAAAAGGAAAAAGCCGTCCTCGTTGTGAAAGCGGTTCCTCGTGACAAGCCTTATTTTCTACTACATATGCATAGGTCAGTTTAGAGACAACTTCTGAAGCTGAAGGACATTATTTTTTATTCTTGCTGCTTCCATACGGTTTTATTCAGCTGAGGACAAGCTTGAACTGAAGTTTTCGGTCTTTATTAACGGATTCAGCTCAATAGTTCTCTTCAAATCTGATTTTATCGTCTGGCAGGAGCAAGAATAAACAAAAAAATTGTACCATAAGTAAAATGGTTAATTTCCTTACGTATGATGACTTCTTTTTGTTATTTTTGTTACCACAACACACAAGGTTTCATCCAGGGGTGATTTCTGGTATAAAAAACATATGTTACTGAGGTCTCTAATATGAAGATAGCAAAAACAGTGTGAATATCAGTTCATCGTACTGAAGGGGTTACCAGAATTGCATCTTAATTTCAGCATCATATGTTGACATATTTAACGGGTTTTCCTTAAATCCCTATCAACATAACGTAGAACACTAATGCACGAAACACAGTCACTTGTAAAGCACTGTAAACACTTGAACATATGATAGCTGTTACTCAGTCTTAGCTGAATAAAATCGTCTGGTGTTAGCTAGAACATTATACTAGAGCTGTTCCGACCATAAGATATTTACTGGTATCAGTATTAACACTCAGGTTAATAAAATTGTCTTACATTAGCTGCAATATAGTTCTAGATTTGTGCTGCCCATAAGAGAAATAAGCTCCTTCACTGCAACAAGGGCAGTTGTTTGTGTACTGACTACAGAGGCTTTTGGGATAGTGGGATCACGAATCAAGCTGTGAGGGTGGCAGTCATCGCCATCCCCTTAGTTCAGTCATTGCCACTACACTTCGTCCATCTTAACACTCTCAGCCTAAGACCCACTCGCAGCTTTATAGATTGGTCTGAGGGTACCAGGAATAGAGCATAGAGTTGTCCAGATCGTGAGAAGGATAATAGAGTTTCTTTTGCTCCTTTTCAGCCACACTGATCTTTCTTCCTTCTTCCCTGCATTAAAAAGACCGGAGACGACCACAAACGAATATAAAAGGAGTCACTGAAGTAAAAGAGACTGACAGGATTTCCTCTTACTGAACGCAGATCGTCTGGTTTAAGCCAGTGTATAATATCTATGACCGTCTACGACAGGGCAATGGTTTAGGTCTAAGCAGCTCAATACCTTCTGTTTTTGAGAAAATAACTATCTTATACCAGTCACCTTGCATAGAATATTAATTCCTTATAGCTTCCTCTGAACTCCTGAAACTTTCTTTCTTTAGGTTCGTCCAGGCTTTATTCACTTGGTTGCATCAGCTCCTATGTTTACTTGTTTCCGTATGACCCTGTGTGTGTTACAAACATCCTCACAATCGAGGCAACTTCAATATTCTCTCCAGATAATGCCAGATGATTTTATACACCTAGCAGCCAGGAACAAACGCATGGGAGTTACATTTTTTTCCTGATAAAGAATTTCTTCGATCAAGTCCCAATTTTTAAGCTTTTGTTTTTACCCTTTTATAATGATCTGTTCTTCCGTGTTAGTCTTGACACCACAGGGCCATTTATTCCAATTAGGAAAGTTTTTGTAATGAAGGTGCCAAAGATGGATTTATCAGTTTCTTCGACTACATATATCTTCCAAGCCTCATAAAATCGGAATGGAGAGAGAGAGAGAGAGAGAGAGAGAGAGAGAGAGAGAGAGAGAGAGAGAGAGAGAGAGAGAGAGAGAGAGAGAGGACGTCTATTGACTGAAAAGATCAAATGCCAACTAAAAGAGGAGAAACTGACGCAGGAAGGTTGCGTTCACCAAAATTCTGCCTTTACTCTAACCTGGCCTAGAATTGCCATTTCTCCAGCTTTAGTGCTCAGCCGCAACGATAGATTAACAATAAAATACGATGCTAATCATGAGGAAGTGCTAAAGAAAACATGCAGAGACGTAGTATTGTCCTTTTCTTCCACCTACCTGAGAGTAATGGGTGAAAAGAACGAAAATCTAGGCCAGGTTAAGATAGACAGGGTATAGTGAGCTGGCTCGTAAACCTCACTGTGTAAAATAATGATAATGATAGTGGGGTAATTTTACACAGGATTCACGTTCTACTGTTATAAATCATTATGTACAATTCGTCACATCAAAGGAAATACGGACAGCAGTGAAAAGATGATGACGACGACGACAACGACGACGCTGACAACACGACGCCGACAACGACGATGATGGTGACGATGGTAATGCTCTTTCATTCTTTGCTATCCCCTGAAGATGTGAATACACGAAAGGGCTCGGGATTTATTGTGTTTCCTTTTCCTTGTGGATATCAGCATATCAATGAATCACGTGTTACTGATTTAATTGTGAGCATATATATATATATATATATATATATATATATATATATATATAAATATATGTGTGTGTGTGTGTGTGTGTGTGTGTGTGTGTGTGTGTGTGTGTGTCCAAAGTTTCACAAGAAGAAAAATCACTTATAATTTAAAGATCATGCAAAGCCTACAGAACAGGGTATAAATCAACATAACTGCCAATAATTCATTGCATACAAAACTATTGCTTCCCTTTGTAAGGAAGGAATGGAAACTTGAGGAGTATTTAAAGCGTTTGAAGACATTCTGTGGGAAGAACTGAGACAGGCAGATGAAGCCTGCAAGACGAGGCGGAGGGGCGGGGAAAGATGGAGGAAGAGGGAGGAGGGTCCTGGGAAGATGAAGGGGGAGGATGAAATGTGGAAGTGTTCAGTATTGTTGTACTAGCAGCTTGCACAGTATATTGACTCTTATCGTCGACATACACCCTCTAATTCAGCTGTTATGTATTTCCATTAGGATTCCATGATATGCTATGGATTAGGCAACAGTTATAATGAACGAATATTTCGGTAAAATATTAAAAATCATAAGTATACTAGTTTCATTATTATTTTCTGTTCATACTACTTATACAGCCAACCATCAAAGAGTAATTAGCAAGAATTGGACCAATCTTCCTCTGATAAAAACAAGCAATGAGGATAATTTCGCTAGTGGGCGAAATCGTTGTGAAATACTCTCTCTCTCTCTCTTTGGGGCGGGGTGGCTCAGTGGTACAGCGCCCGACTCAAGACCGAAGGGTCGAGAGTTCGCGCCCTGTCCGGGTAGCTGCCCTGCTGGGAGAGGTAGCGCTCTTCCGTCACCTAGCGGGGCTATATGATTGATCAAGGTCTAGCTCGGGGAATTCATTTCTCCATTTCATTCTCTCTCTCTCCCTCATAGCCGATGATCCGGCACCGTGCTGGATTTTGGCACTAGGTTCTTATTGTTGTTGTTGTTGTTCTTCTTCTTCTTCATCATTTCTCTCTCCCTCACTCTCTCTCTCTCTCTCTCTCTCTCTCTCATCCATCTGCCCACTCGCCCACCTACCCACTCATCCATTCAACACAACCCACCGACCCCACCCCGGTCGCCCACCCTGCCCATCCACCTGGGAGAACCACCCATCATGGCCATCCACCTGCCCACCCACTACTGCCACCCACGAAGCTCACGTACCCTACCACCCAACACATCCACCCACTCACCTATCCATCCTGAAGCCATCCAGCCACCCAACCCACCAACCCAACCACCCACCCAGAGCACCCCGGCCACGTAATCTTCTCAGCCACCCAGACGGCCCACCGTACCCACTCACCGTAGAAACCCACTCTGCCCACACATTCAGAACACCCATCTTGCTCACTGACCCCGGCCACCCATCCTCCACATCCACGAATGCCACCCACCTCACTCACCTAACAATACCATCCATCACATCCATCCACCCACCGCACCCACCCACCTCGCCCTGAATATTGACCCAGCCTGCCCACACTCAACCCTGGGAACCCACCCATTATATATATCCACCCATTCTTCCCACCGACCCACCATTTCCACCATCTGGCCCAACACCCTTCTTACCCAACCCCATTCACGTCCACATCCCACCCACCCATTCTAACCCCACTCGTCCACCAAACTCGTCCCGTCCAATGTTAAACTAGCTAACCCTCCCAACCACCCACTGATCCAGCCACTCACCCACCCACCCCACCCCACGCATCCACTCACCAACCCATCTACCCACCCGACCACCCACTGATCCAGCCACTCACCCATCCAGTCCACCCCACGCATCCACTCACCAACCCATCTACCCACCCGACCACTCACTGATCCAGCCACTCACCGATCCAGCCCACCCCACGCATCCACTCACCAACCCATCTACCCCCACAGCCCACAACCCACCCCAAGCCACTCCACACACCCACCCAACCAATTCACCCCACCTTTACCAACCATCCTGCCCAGTGCCCACCCACCCTGGTAATGGATTGAACCACCAAACTCCACCACTCCAACCTCACCAGCCCCACCCACCCAACCAACTGACTCCAACACACACACACACAAACACACACACACGCACATGCACACACTACACACACACACACACATATATATGCACACACACACACACACATATACACATACACACACACATATACACACACATACACACACACACACACACACATATACACACACACACACACACACACGCACGCGTGTGTGTGTGTGTGTGTGTGTGTGTGTGTGTGTGTGTGTGTGTGTGTGTGTATGTGTGTGTGTGTGTGTGTGTGTGTGTGTGTGTGTGTGTGTGTGTGTGTGTGTGTGTGTGTGTGTGTGTGTGTGAGCAGGCTATACCGCAAAGAGATATCACGAGCATATTACTAGAGGAGAGGATATGTGTTCAACACCTTCAGTATGGGGGAAAGGGAAGACAGCTTTTGTGGTCAATGCTACAGGTTATAGTCAAGTGTCCTGGAATTAGATCATACTGAACAGTACTTGGGAGGAAATAACCTCAGAGATCCATTGAATATCTGCTGACATGCCATCTCTTGTACTACGTAAGGATAGTTTCACACTTCAATGAATCGACTCGCAGATTATGCAAACTTACCAAAATTTATGTTAATGTATGATTTAACTTATAAAATGTGTGGACGCTAGTAATATTAAAATCTTATTTCATAAGGGGTGATGGGTGTGTGACACGTAATACTGCTGGATCCCAGGCAAGAGGCTGCCCAGTCTATGCCCAAAGTCGGAAACACACAAAAAATATCGATTTTCAAATTAAAGATTATGTAAAGCATACACGAGCAGGAATAATGAAACATAATTGTCAGTGACTGATTGCATACAACACTTTTGTTTCCTTTGTACGGTAGGGATGGAAACATTTATAGAGTGAAGACTATCGGAAGAGCTGAGAGAGGCAAATGAAGCCGGCAAGACGATGCAGAGGGATGGGAAAGGAGGGGGGTGAGGGGAGAGGATTAGGGGACGATGAAAGGGGAGGACGTGAGGTGGAAGTGTCGAGTTACTGGCAGCTTGCACAGTACACTGACTCATATGTTCGATATACACCTCTTCATTGTGGCTATGTTATGAATGTATTTCCACTAGTGTTTCTTATGCTATAATATAAGCATAATCATTAATGAGCGAATAGTTCAGGAAAATATTAAGTACCATAACTATACCAGTTTCACTATTACTCACTGTTCATACTGTTGAATGATAATACAGTAAAACAGTAATTTGTAATGTTATGTTAAAAGAGATGGTACTTTATGAGTGATGCTGGTCCATGAATGATGGTGGGTTATGAGAGATGGTGGTTTATGAGTTACGTTGGGTTATGAGGCTTATGAATGATGGTGGGCTATAAATAATGAAGTACTATGAGTGATGATGGGCTTTGAGTGATGATGAGTTATAAATCGATATTTAGTTATGAGCGATGATGGGCAGTGAATGATGATGGGCTGTGAGTGATGTTGGGCTATGAGTGATGATAGGCTATAAGTGATGACAGGTTAGAATTGATGATGGATTACGACAGATGAAAGGCTATGAGCGACGATGATCTATAAGTGATGATGGGTTATGAGTGAAGATGGTCTGTATGTGACGATGGGGTATGAGTGATGATGGGCTATGAGTGATGATGGGTTATAAGTGATGATGGATTATAAATGATGGTGGGCTATGAGTGATGATGGGTTATGAGTGATGATGGGTTATAAGTGATGATGGATTATAAATGATGGTGGGCCATGAGTGATGATGGGCTATGAGTGTTGGTGGGTTATGAGTGATGATGAGCTATGAGTGATGATGGGCTATGATTGATTTTGGGTTATGAGTGATGATGCGTTATGAGCGATGTTGGGTTATTAGCGGTGATGGACTATGAGTGATGATGAGCTGTGAGTGATGATGGCCTATGAGTGATGATGTGTTATGAGCGATGATGGATTCTAAGTGATGATGGGTTATGAGTGATGATGTGTTATGATGGGCTATGAATGATGTTGGGCTATAAGTGATGATGGATTCTATGTGATGATGTGTTATGAGTGATGATGTGTTATGAGTGATGATGGGTTATGAGTGATGATGGGCTATGAATGATGTTGGGCTATAAGTGATGATGGATTCTATGTGATAATGGGTTATGAGTGATGATGGATTATGAGTGATATTGGGTTATGAGTGATCATGAGCTATGAGTGATGGTAGATTATGAGTGATGATGGGTTATGAGTGATGATGGGTTATGAGTGATGATGGGCCATGAGTGATGATGGGATGTGAGTAATGATGAGCTTTGAGTGATGATGGGTTATGAGTGATGATGGGCTATGTGTGCTCTCGGGTTATGAGTGATGATGGGCTATGAATGACAATGACTGCAACGAAACCGATCAACCAGACAACCAAGCCAACACACTCCGTCGCATCCCGGATCACAGCCAGTCTCCCGTTCCGTGATTCGCGATGCACCCAGGTTCCGGGCTCCAGATGACATCCCTCCTCACTTCCCGGAAGAATCAAGCCTTCCCCGTTCCGCGACCATCCAACAGGCAACAACCAAGCTAAGCAACCAACCAAGCCAAGCAAGCTATCAACTAACCAAGGCCAACAAACACACCAATCCAATCAATCGGACAATCCAACCAACGGACCAATCCAATCAATCAACTAACCAAGCCAACCAACCAACACACCCCGTCACATCCCGGATCACAGCCAGTCTCCCGTTCCGTGATTCGTGATGCACCCAGGTCCCGGGCCCCAGATGACATCCCTCCTCACTTCCCGGAAGGATCAAGCCTTCCCCGTTCCGCGACCATCCAGCAACCAAGCCAACCAACAGACCAATCCAATCCATCAACTAACCAAGCCAACCAACAGACCAGTCCAATCAATCAACTAACCAAGCCAACCAACAGACCAATCCAATCAATCAACGAATTAACCAAGCCAACCAACCTGACAATCAACCAACCAACACACCCCGTCACATCCCGGATCACAGCCAAGTCTCCCGTTCCGTGATTCGTGATGCACCCAGGTCCCGGGCCCCAGATAACACCCTCCTCACTTCCTGGATGGATCAAGCCTTCCCTGTTCCGCGACCATCCAGCAACCAAGCCAACCAACAGACCAATCCAATCCATCAACTAACCAAGCCAACTAACCAGACACTCCAACCAACAGACCAATCCAATCCATCAACTAACCAAGCTTCAACTAACCAGACACTCCAACCAACAGACCAATCCAATCCATCAACTAACCAAGCCAACTAACCAGACAAGCCAACCAACAGACCAATCCAATCAATCAACTAACCAAGCCAACCAACCAACACACCCCGTCACATCCCGGATCACAGCCAGTCTCCCGTTCCGTGATTCGTGATGCACCCAGGTCCCGGACCCCAGATGACATCCCTCCTCACTTCCCGGAAGGATCCAGCCTTCCCGTTCCGCGACCATCCAGCAACCAAGCCAACCATATACAAAGACAAGCAACTAGACAAACAACCGGACAGGCAACCCAACGAAGCCTGCCGCCCAGCTCTTTCCTTGTACGGCCACAGTTCGCTTCACCTGTGCGGGGGTGGACTCGATCTCACCCGCCACGGTGGCATCAGCAGAACCTACCGACTCGGCTGTCACAGCCGGGCGAGGGATAGAATTTTGGAACTTCTACTCTACAATCCGGACCGAGTTTATCCAGTCTGAGCATACCTTTGCACTTTATGTACATTTAATATTGTCTGATGAAGATAAATGAATACCACGTGCGTTGCACAGAACAAGAAAAAAACGGTACATACAAAAAAAAAAAAAATCTAGCTGCCGCCGACTGCACCTCATTCAAACCGGATTTACAGCCTGTGAATATAAAATCTATAAACTGGTTGTGACGTATAGCATAAAACTTTCAGTTACACTATCGTGTTTGGGAAGGCTCTGTATATATGGTTAACGGAAATAATCGGTAATAATTACTCGTTATAAAGTGATAATAACATTGGAAAATTATGGTGCAAAAATGTTTTCTTAAATCTACGATTGTACTATTGTACTTTTACTTTGTGTGTGTGTGTGTGTGTGTGTGTGTGTGTGTGTGTGTGTGTGTGTGTGTATCGGGTATTTGGCCTCACTGTTGTATTCTTAAAATATTTCTTCGTTGGATGTTGTATAACAGATTGTGATTAAAGTTATAATGACCAAATAAATAAAAGAGTGAAGTAGAAAGGGACGAGTAAAACCAATACATAGAGAAAGGTGAGGAAAGGAGGTAAAATTACGCGAATGTTTGAGTAAGGCAATAGTTCTAGTCACATTGCATTGCAATATACACTGTGCACCGAAGACCTCTTGTTCACCAGACCTGCAGTGTCAAAATGTAATACGATCAAATTTAGGCTAGTTGTCCAATAAACAACATTCAAAAGAGTATAAAGTCGTAGTATCCAAGGTAATTGGCTGAGGATGAGGTGCTTGAGGGATGCCAAAGCTTACCAAACGACGATCCCGGGTCGCTCTTATTCCACGTAGGGACTGTGGAAAGAACAGAACATAACCTATAACTGGGGTGTTACTTAGTATATAATATCCGACTGTGTCTACGTATTGAGCAAGTCTTTCAACACAGAATGAGGTAAAAGAATATTTTAATAGTCATAAAACATACATCATGCATTTGTATGAGAGCACTTCTTCCCTAGTAATTTGTTTTGCATGTTGCTCCTCATTATTCTCTGGTATGTTATTTATTTCCCTTTAATGTCGACATGGTGCTGAAGAAGAGTGTTCATGCTGTGGCACCGATATAATCAGCTTTAGAAACGTCTTTCACCTCCCTTCATATCCCCCGAAAGGAGGTTGGTAAACTACAAGAAACCGACAGTTTCAACCAAAAGTGTACCTAGTTCACGGCCAAGGGAGCTTTCGTGGTTGTAGCAACAGCAACACCAGCTGCAGCAAACCTATACTAGCCTACTATCGACATGTCACCAGTAACATGAAACGGATGGTCAATGAGCAACAGAAAACAATTACCAGTAAAGAAGAAACGTTATTAAGCGTCCTTTGCCAACGACAACATGGCTACAAGACGCTGGTGGTGTCCCTCTCGTGGTGGCGGGGGCGGCGGTCAACACAACACGGCCTCGTAGTTTTAACTTTGCTCTAGTTTTACTTAGGCATTTCTTTTCTCAGCTTAAAGAAACCTTATTGACCTTGATGGGTTTAACATAGGTTTTATTAAGCCCTGTAGCACATGAGTCCTTTTATATTATAAGAAACCGTCTAGTGTGAGTAGAAATATGACGATTATAATATAACAACCAGCTTGCAGGAGAACATTAAGACGCGCAATGCAGATTTCATCACTTGTGAAAAAATGTATTGAAGTCTAATTCCCCATCCAAAGAGAATACTATTTAAAAACGTCGTGATTTTTTTTTCTTGCAGATGCACCCAACTCCCCCCACACAAGAATCATACATAATCTTATCAAGAATGAGTTTCGAAACATCCGACTACAGATAGGTCACAAAAACTTACTGCAGCCAAAAGCCAAAAGATTAACCTTCTAAATACCGGTAAATCAGATTGTATAAACCCAGCATATCCACAAGATTAAATCTGTCGATTCAGTGGAATCGATCGCATAAACCCAGCGCATAACTTTTTCAAATCGGTGACGTATTGAAGCCAGGCCAGCCAGAGACGCCATGGCAAGGCATCTGTTACTCTGTAGTGGGGTGGGGGCGGCCCTCACAACCCAGCACACGTTATTTTATTATTTTATTTACTTTTTTAGTGTATTTGTTTATGCAAGTTTGTCCTTCCGCTTTATTCCTTTCAGTCCAGTGACTTATCATACCTGACTTGTTTTGTATATTACACCTTTATTTCCCCGTGTATGTTATGTATGTCCATCACCAACATGGCCTCAATCAATTAAGGTGTTGCTGCGCCCCAAGGCTTATCTGAAACGTGAACCCAGTGGACTGCAGGCTTAAGCTGCCCTTCTTCAGTCAATCATTCTTTCGGGGAACAGGGAAGTAGTTGAGGAACGTATGTATAACCAGGCTGTTGAGCCGCCCGGTTATATCAGCGCCACCAAGTGCAGGCGTCCCTCTCCAGCACAAACAGGTAAGTACAAAAGGATAATAAGGTGTAACAGGCAGAAATATATGGCACAAGAGTTGTTACCAATGCCTCTGAGCCAACGAGAATACGACTCCTAAACCGTCGAGCTGAAAAGGAAAACATCAAGAGGAAGGATAATATATATGAAACAAATAAGAAAAGTATATAACAAAAGGACCAGGACAAGCATTAGTGAACCACCCCTTCACAACGATGACATCTTTCATCTTATTCTTACTGCCTTCAGACGATTTGATTCAGCTTTGCAATGGGTTAAAGCAATCCCCCTTATCCCCACTCACCTGATGTCTCCCTCTCGCCCTCTCACAGGCTAAACAACGTGATCCGATGCTAAGAAGAGGACAGTTATCTCAGTTGTTATTTAGTGCCGAGGTTGACAATAAAGGAGAATAGAACACATAAATAAATCAATGAATAAATAAATCAATAAACATTTATGCAAATAAAATAAATTAATAATGAAAGACAAACATGCAGACGGACACAGAGAGACAGATAGATAGATAAATAGATATAGACAGACATTGAGAAAAATAACTTCCCCGTGGGTTGTGTTGTGGTGGCCGAGCCTCACCACCACGAGGGAAGATCCACCAACGCTGCCACGGCGTCGCTGGCTACCACAGCCTCGTGAATTAACGCTGTCATTATGCTCTGGCCGGTCACACTCATAGGTTCTGTTGGCCTCTTTTCCCTGTTCAACCAGCCGTATAATAACCCTGAGACTTGGATACAATGTCAGTGTTATGGGTCTTATTCTAGACGAAGAGTGTGACTTAGACAAACGTGTTGCACATAGGCATTGATTATAAAGTAGATTAAGAGGTTTCTTAGCATCCTTTCCTTACCGATTCATTCTGCACACAGCACCTCAGTATCCTCTTGTACTGTATGTTTTACATGCAAACCATGTCCATATAAAAAAGATATAAACAGCATACAGGCGAGTGTTACGGTGTCATGTGCAAAATAAATCGATTTGGAAGAGATGCTAAGAAGCCTCTTGCGCTGTTTTTAATATCTTCCTAATACTTCTTTCTCTTCTTCTTTCAATATAAAGGCGTGCTTAAGATTCATGTTATCTCTACGTATTATTATGGGGCTGGGCAGGGATCGCCTCTCACGTGGTGGCCTAGATATGGACTCCTAGTGGAACAGCAGTAGTCAAGACACGGTACTTGGACTAATTTTATTTCACTAGTCAATTTTTAGTCCTTACCTAACTGATATTTTTCAAAACTAGGAGCTAGACAACTGTCCAAATGATACTCGTAGAGCTTCCTGTATGTAGTTACATAGTCCTATGGCGCTACTAAGCCATCACCACCAGGTAAGATTCAGCTTATGAAATAGGCTTTAATAGTGAAATTGTTACCGGTTTTTATATGCAACTCCTCTCTTTTTTCGAAATATCCTCTATAATGCTGATGAAAAATCGTGATGCGATATAAAAGAACTAAATAGAATGTAACATCACTGTAATGCTGAAGAAGTTATATGTGTGTGTGTGTGTGTGTGTGTGTGTGTGTGTGTGTGTGTGTGTGTGTGTGTGTGGGGTGGGTTTGGACTTATTCCTCTGGCTGTGTCATGACTGAATGCTGTGGTGTTCAGTCCGTCCGGGCAGAAGCTGCTTTAAGCTGTTCCACTGCGTCAGTTTCTACACGTGGGACATGCGTCTGTCTCCTTCCTATATAACCTGCATCATCTCAAAGAAAATAATTTGGGTCGGAGAAACATATCAAGCCTCTAACTTAGGATTATTAGCCAGTCGAGGAAAGTGAAAAGCAAAGGTGAAAATTAGACTAACTTTGTGTCCCTGACTGTACTTGATCAATATTATAAGATACAATCGTATTCTGCCCAGTTATAATGTTGCCTAGGATAAAGTGAATTTTCAGAGAAGGGAATGTTAATAATTCGATCTTTTCCAAATATTACTGGGCTGTCAGTTTTATGGAGAAAAGAAATGGAATTAAAAATGGAAGACTTAGATGAATTACCATATTGACTGTACTCATGGACACGCACACCGAATAAAAACAAGGTTATTGCTTGATATTTTTCGCTGCAGAAATACCAGTTTCTGGCAGAGTTTGGATGTGCGGTTTACTAACAAATAATCAATTAGCATGTAATTATGAGACGACTAAACACATTTCCATTAATATCATAACACTGCTGGTCTGTTGGGTATAAATGTTAACAGTTCTAAATGCGTTGCTGGCGTCGGCCAGTTTATGGTGGGTGGGTTATAGGCGTTTGCTTGCCACCCAGCTGACGTTGGTTCGAGTCCCGCAGACCCCCTGGCCCGGAACAGGGCGCAGCGCAGGACCAGGACCGACTGACTCCCGTGACTGGCCTCCACCACGACCGTGACCACAACAGTGACTACGCTTAGATGATGTTTCATGGAAGATGAGTGGGAAGCTCCTTCGGGAGATACTGTAAGGTTTGGGGTCTCACAGTTTTCAAAACGTCCCTCTCTTCTGTGGTATCACCAGCCATGTCTGGTTAGGCTCACCATCGTATATAAAGTCCTCACAAAGACTTTTTAGTGCTACATTTTAACCCCCCCCAAAAAAAAAAAAAAAAACTTCTTGATTCTGGTAATGATGATAAGTTATAATAATCACACTAAATAGCGTTCTGGGTAATAACGTGAATTTCTGAAAGTGTGGTAAACAGGTGATATTACCTAATGCTGAAAAATAAATGCAGTGTAATGTAATGTGTGTGTGTGTGTGTGTGTGCATTTTCATTATTTTCGGCTTTAATAAGCGGCCTCTGGGATAAAAAGAATCAGTAACCTATTCAGTAAACTGACGTCTTTATTCTTGCTTACCCAAACGTTTTTTTTTTTACCTTAAGAAAAACTTTAAAGCTGAAGGGGGTACAAACAATACCCCTCGCCCCCTTACATATATTACTCATCTAAAGAAACTCTCGTGCCGAAGTGGGCGTTAGAGATAACTGACCGTATTCTTAAAACGAGTCTAATAAATTTTTCCGACAAGAAACCCTCTCAATATAATTTGAATTATTATCACACTTTTTGTTTGTGTTTGTGTCTGTATTTTTGCTCTGGATCATTCTACTTATTTTATTGGTAAGTGTCTGGTATTCTCTTGTTACTTTGCTACCTTTGGCTCCAAAATCATTCTTCTTCCATCTTGAATGCTGATGTTGTACTTACAGACTAACACTTCAATATGATCATCGATAACGAGAAACTGGGCTATGTGGAAGAATGCAGAGCCTTAGGCATTGTGTTGAAGTGGCTGTCCCTGAGCTACGCAAAATAAACTGCAAAGGGGTGAATGTCTGAGGCAAATTAAGAAGAAGATAGTATAGCTGTAGGTGTGAAAATATCATCATCATCATCATCATCACCATCTCTTTTTCCTCCCTATGACAGAGATGAGGAAGGGTTCTGAGAGCCAGAAGTAAACTGGTAGAATGAGATGTTAGCCAACTTTTGCCCAGCTGAATGAGCCACACTGCCACTCACTCACCATTCAAGCCTCCGGAACCCTGACCCCACCTCATAGATTAGAAAATTTATTTCGCAAGTAGCTTCACACTCACCCGTCTGTCAGTGTCAACCCGACAACTGCCAAGTTATAAATATGGAATAAAGAGTTCTATACATAACTAAAGCAAAGCTTTATCAGTAAAGTCCAGTATCCATTAAACTTAAAATGTTGTAGTTTTTGTTGTGGATGTGAAAAGTGTTCTAGTTTTGAGTTACCGTAAAAGATGTCCAAGATTTACTGAGTCTGATTATTTTTTTTTCCTTTGCCCTAAAGATGACTGCATTGCGACTACATTAACATGTGGAGAACTTAAACGAGCTTAAAGTTTATCAAAAATAATATTATGAGTTAACCTAATTTCAAAAATATCGTTCAGTTAATTCTGTATATCTATCTACTTATGTGTTCAAAACGATTTTTATATAATTCTGTGATAGTGTCACTGGAACAACACGTCCATGTGCATGATGAACTTTTATGAACCACTAAAGAAGTTAAATTCAGTAGTTCTTGGGGTTGGATGGAGAAGAAGGAGGAGGAGGATGGTATCAGGTCGCATCCTAAATGCCAGACCATTCTTGATTCTCTGGTTTGGGGATTCGACAAAGATTGTGTAACACTTTGGACTGAGGTTGCTTAAAGAAAAAAAAAATCTGATCTCTCTCCATATTTCATGATTAAATTTTGAACTATAGAAAACACCATTACTGAGAAGAAAGTTGCGCTAATCTTAGCAGATGACAATTCCACTACACATGAAACTTCATTGCTTAGTTTTTATGTTTCAGTGCCATGTTTTTCCTCTTACCATGTTGACTTGATATTAAACAGGTAATCCAAACTACTGTACACACTATTGTGTTAGGCTGACGTTCATGCAGCAGTATATTATCAATGATAATGTGCTATATAAAGACGGGTTTATATTCCTTCTAACTCCGAAATTTACGTATATTATGATAAGTAATGAAATATTCGGAAACCTAGTGTCAGGCAAGAAACACCATACGAAACTAACAAAGAAATGAGATGACATGGCACCACGATATATGGAGAGATATATATATATATATATATATATATATATATATATATATATATATATATATATATATATATTTTGAAGATCGGCATCATTTAGCAGAGAATTGAATGCACACAACACATTGAGTTGCAGACTCATGAAGATATGGTGAGAGATCAATTTGCCATGTTTGTGTTTTTGAAGTGTGTCAGATGTGTCCTTCAGAGACTCTTTAATATAATGAGTCTCACTTCTGCTGAATAAACTCACCTGGAGAGTGTAGATAAAAAAAAAAAAAAATGAGAACAGTGTTCGTGTCATAATATAATTCACTGTAAGAACGCTTGTAGAGAAGAGATAGTTTCGTGTACTACCAAGTTAAAAATAACTTGTGCAACTCCGGTTACGTGATACAGACAATGAATAAAAATACAGGCCTCTCAGGAATCTTATTCTCAGTTATTTCTTTGCATAAAAGTAAACACAGATCTGGGATTCGATCCGAGGACAGTATAGGTTTAGTTTCTCATCTCACCCACCATGCAAAAAGGCCAATGTAAATATATGTAGAAAATTAGAAACTGTACGGACAAAATTTTTACCTGCTTGTCTTTTCACATATTTAATATAATCTATCAGATGGTAAAACTGTGAAAAGGTCTGTCTGTGGGCGGCGATGTCTGTTAAAAATGAGGATGAGAATGAAATGATGGTTGTTGAGAAAGACAGCTACTGACTCAGTGTAAGTGCTGGTGAACGAAGACTGGAAGTGGTGGAAGAATTTTAAGTCATGGCAGTTAAAGAAATAAGCGGTAATTATGATAAGTGGAAAGATAATTAAGCTTTAGCTACGTACTAGGAAGAAAAAGAAAAATGAAACGATAGGAAAAAAAAAAAAAACTAAGTGGTAACGAACCCAGACAATGAGTTGGGTGGTAGACTGTCCCTCCCGCTCCGCCATGCACGGGAGGGACGCCATGCAGATTATTACTGTATATTCTTGTTACTGTCAAACGCTTACATGTTGTCATGGCCAGATATGTCCCTCATATACAGCACACTTTCACTTCAAGGGGAATATCTAAAGGTGAATAATGTAGACTGGGGACAATTAAAATACATTACAAACAGACGTTTACTACTCAACTCACTGGTAATGCGCAGTCTGAAGTAGACTTTTTCAAAATAACCACCAGCTGAATAATAGCTGCCACTCCTGTCACGTACAAAATATGATAAAGCAAAGATAAAACATAATTAGATAATAGATTAAATAATACATAAACAGATTCACTTAGTGGCCACGAACCCGGGGAATGAGTTGGGTGGTAGTTCACCCTTCCCGCCCTGCCATGGGAGTGACAAAACAGAAGGATGGAAAATCGCTGAGTGTAGGAATTACTCTTCATGCAGAATATTTACTTAGCATCGAATTTCGGCCATTGTCAGACGTTTATATTCGAGAAATCATACGGATTCGAAAGTTAACAAGGCTGTCATGATTAACGTTTTGGCTGATATTAAAGAACTTCGAACTTTATTCTAAGCAAACATCAATGAATATATTAGGGTAAATTCCATTGGTTTTGGTAGGCAGATCCATCACATCCCTACAGCATTATTTCTACGTCATCCCTCTCACTACAGAAAAAAAAAAAAAAAAAAAAAAAAAAAAAAAGCTTCAATATCCTCCTTACTCTTCCTCCCCCCCAACACACAAACACATACCTTGGTAAGTTACCAAACAACACAATCCATCACAGGCATTCAAGACCTTCCACCCAATGTACTGCAAGCATTCTTTCCTGAACCACCACCCAGACATCCACCCCTCAGATCCTACCCTACCCAGAGA
>NC_137023.1:4696540-4720532 GCF_032717465.1 Coenobita brevimanus | reverse complement strand
CCCACCAGTAGTGAAAAGAGTTAATGAAGCCTACATCTAACCCCACCAGTAGTGAAAAGAGTTAATGAAGCCTACATCTAACCCCACCAGTAGTGAAAAGAGTTAATGAAGCCTACATCTAACCCCACCAGTAGTGAAAAGAGTTAATGAAGCCTACATCTAACCCCACCAGTAGTGAAAAGAGTTAATGAAGCCTACATCTAACCCCACCAGTAGTGAAAAGAGTTAATGAAGCCTACATCTAACCCCACCAGTAGTGAAAAGAGCTAATGAAGCCTACATCTAACCCCACTAGTTTGCAAATCTTCCGGGCTGAATAAAATCGCCTTGAGATATAAGATAATGAGAAGATATCACCGTAATGAAGGTGTTAAAGAGCCCCCTAAGGCCAGGAGAACACAGGCCAGTAAGAGCGGTGGTGAGGGCAGTGTGACAGAGCAGAGCACATGATGGTGGCGAGGACAGAGACACAGCGGGGCGGCCAAGAAACACACAAGTGACGATAAAATAATGAAGAGGCTTTAAAGGGGATGGAGGAGAGGCGGGTGGGGGGAGGGTATGTGGAGGGAGGGAGAGAGGGAGGGAAGGAGGGGGGAGGGAGATGGGGGAACATGGGAGAGAGGGAGAGGTAAAGTGGATGGATGGAAGGCCGGAGGGGAGGAAGGAGGGAGGGGAAAGGTAAGGCAATGAAGTGGATGGCTGCATGGAGGGATGAAGGGAAGGAGGTGATTAGGAGATTGAGTGGGATGAAGTGGGGACAGGGAGGATGGTGAAGGGTAGGAAAGGAAGGAGGGAGGAAGTGAAGTGTAGTGTGGAGTAAGGTAGGGAGGGAGACTGGTGAAGTGTAGGCAAGGAGACAGGTGGAGAGAAGGCAGGGTCTGAGGGAGGGGCGTGAAGTGCAGGCAGACAGGAAGGATGAAAGGTGAGTTTGAGATAGGGAGGTAGGAAAATTGTTGGCATGGAAGGAGGAAGGAAAATGTAGTGGAGGCAAGGAGGTAGATAGATTGGAATTGCGTAAGGATGAGGTAGTGCAGGCAGGGAGGGTGGAGGAGTGGAGTGAGGTTATAAAGGAGAGAGGTGAAGTGTAGGCAGGGAAGGAGGGGGAGTGAAGTGTTGGCAGGGAGGTGGGTGGAGTGTAAGCAGGGAAGTAGGGAGAAAGGTGAAGTGTAGGCAGGGAAGGAGATGGAATGATGGAAATGAAGAAGGGTGTGGGAAGTGAAGTGTAGGCATGGAAGTACTGTAGGTGGAGTGTGGGCAGGTAGGGGGGAGGAAAGGTGGAATGGAGGGAGGTAGGGAGGAGGAGAGGTGGAGTTCAGGAAGGTAGGGAGGGATAAAGTGGATGGGAGAGTGATGAGAAATGGAGGTATGGGTGGGTGTGGAAGGAAAGGAGAGAGTAAGATTGAGAAGACAAGGGTGGTTCTCGAGGTAAGTGAACATGGAGAGACTAGACGGGATAAAAATACAATAGATGGGGGAATGTAAGATAAGGGAAGAAGGAGAGGTAGAATTAAATGTGGTAAAATGGTGGCGGTAGCGCTACTGGATAGGTAGAGGAGGGAGGGGGAAATGGCAGCACAGTGGAGGGGGGGTAGATTTGGGTGGGAGAAGAGAAAGGTGTGGAGAAAACTGGGGAGGTATGGGTGTGGAAGAGGGGAGAAAGGACAAGACAGTAGACGTTGTTGAACGTTGGTGAACGATGATGCTAAAGGAAGAGGAGGGAAGGACGTTAAGTGAAGGGAGAAGGTGAAAAGCTGGGTGGAGGGAGGGAGTAAAGCAGGAGGAGGATGGAGGAGACATAAGAAAGAAGAATAGGGAGCAAGGAGGGTGAAGCTAGGAGGGCAAGGAGAAGGAAGGGAAAAATAAATAATATAAAAAGAATAAGGAATATACAGTAAAGATGACCAGGGACTAAAATAAATATGCCTAACTGATAAAGTATGGAGGGAAATGAAAAATTAAAAGAAAAAGCAAATTGAAAATAATAATAATGTGATAAAGAAGAATGGGAGGAGGTGCTGAAAGAGGGGAGGGAGGAGGGGGGAGGCAGAGAGGAGGGTTTTGGTGGAGGGAAGGGGAAGGAGAGGGGAGAGGGGCAGCAATCGGGAGGAGGGTGGAAGGATCGATGAGATAAAGGTATTGATATGGGAGATGGGAAGAGAAAGGGAGGGAAAGGAATGGCAAAGAGAGAGAGAGAGAGAGAGAGAGAGAGAGAGAGAGAGAGAGAGAGAGAGAGAGAGAGAGAGAGAGAGAGAGAGAGAGACGGCAAACAAGGGAAAGGGGAAAGAGGAAGATAGCGAAGACAAGGAAGAAAAATATGAGGGAATGTAGGGGAAAAACATACAGGTGACGAGGCGCTGAGAGAACGGAGAAAAAAGAAAGTAAAGGAGAGTGGTAAGAGAGGGGAGGGAAGAGACAGTGGGTAAATTCCCCGAGCCAGGGCCAGCGGACCATATGGCTCTGCAGGGCATGGCAAGATCATTGGAGACCGATACATCTCTCACCAGAAATACGCTACCTTGGTGCGGCTCCAACTGCCAACCCTACGGTGGTGAGGCGCGACCGCTACCACTGAGCTATTCTGGCCCCAGGAGAGAGAGAGAGAGAGAGAGAGAGAGACCGTAAGTAAGGCAAGGGGTGAGGTGAAGTGAAGGAAAGCAGACGGGGATAAAACCAATCAACTACCAACAGAACAAAGACTTAGGTTACCTGGGGATGGCAGGTGGGAGAGAGTGAGGTCAAGGGACAGGGGAAGATTCGGGAGCCAGGGCTGGGTGGGGAAAGGTGGGATGGAGTGAGAGAAAGACTTGGGAACTACAGGTGGGTGAGGGAAGGCTGGGGACAGAGTAAGACTGGAGGTGTAGGGGCGTGTGGGTATGGCGAAGGTGGTAAGCGGGTGAGACTAGAAGAAATGGGGAGGTCGGTGAAGAGTACGATTAGGGAACAGAGTAATATTCAGGAGCCAGGCCTTGTTGCAGAATGGTGGGACGGGAGTGAATATGACAGGGAAATAAGGGCGGATGGGGAAGAGTAAGGTTGGGGCACTGAAAAAGTCTGAGAGGTAAGAATGGTGGGGAGAGAATAAGACTGGGGTGATATGGGTGGGTGGGGAAGGGAATGGCTGTGAGAGGGTAAGACTGGGCACATATAGGCCTAGGTGGGTGGGGAAAGACAAGAAAGGAACGGGGAAAGATGAAGTAATGGTCTACGTGATGTTGAAAGGGAGAGTGTGAGACTGGGAAGGCAGAGGCGAGTGGGTGAGCAAGGGAGGGAGAGGAAACGACAAGACAGAAGGCTGAGAAAATAGGTTGGTAGGGGTTAGGTGAGATGACGGTAAGGCTGGGTGGGTGAGACAGGGTGCAGGAGGGTGAAGATCGGGGAGGTATGGGTGGGTGTGGAAGGAAAGGAGAGAGTAAGATTGAGAAGACAAGGGTGGTTCTCGAGGTAAGTGAACATGGAGAGACTAGACGGGATAAAAATACAATAGATGGGGGAATGTAAGATAAGGGAAGAAGGAGAGGTAGAATTAAATGTGGTAAAATGGTGGCGGTAGCGCTACTGGATAGGTAGAGGAGGGAGGGGGAAATGGCAGCACAGTGGAGGGGGGGTAGATTTGGGTGGGAGAAGAGAAAGGTGTGGAGAAAACTGGGGAGGTATGGGTGTGGAAGAGGGGAGAAAGGACAAGACAGTAGACGTTGTATTGAAATCGTGTAATGGTTAGATAGTAAGCAGGGGAGGTAGAAGTGGATGAGGAATAGAAAAAGAAATGCCTAAAATGGAGGGGGTCAGGATGAACGAGGGAGGGACTAAAAAAAAAAAAAAAAGACAAAGAGGATTGGATTAGGAAGGGAAAAGCTAGAGTTGGGAGAGGGTGGGAACGGAGAGTTAGGGGTAAGAATGGAGTATTAGGGGTGTGAAGGAGCACGATAAAAGGGGAAAACGGCAGGGTGGAGGAGAGTGAGCCAACAGAGAAAGATACAGAGTAGGGGATAAGAAGACAGGGTGATTTGCCTTACTTAGAGCAAACAGGCATGGGTAATTACGACGCAGGGGATGGACGAGAGCAGGGGCAAACCTGGTGGCAGAAGAATTAAGTGGGTAAATGTGATGGGCAGGAGAGGAAAGTATGGAAGAGGAAGAGGGAGAGGAACTTACAGAGGCAAGAAAGAAGATAGAGGGAACATATGGATTGCTAGGAAAGAAAGAAGAAGAATGGTAAGTAAGAGAAATTAGACAAAGGGGAAACGGTGGGAAGAATAGGAAAGTAGAGGAAATTAGGAGGGCAGCGGAGAGGAGAAGGGAAAACCTGAAGGCTGGGTAGAAAAGCAATGAAACTGGATAATAGGAAAGATAGATGTAAGGAAAATAAAGGAGTGGGATAGGGAAAAATTGGAGATAGTGAAGAGAAGCAGGGAAAACTTAAATGCAGAAGAAGTGAAGAAAACTCTGGAGGGCAGGGGGGAAAAATAAAGGAAACAGGAAGTAGGGGAAAAACCTGGTAAGGCGGAGAGGGAAGTGGAGAAAAGTCTCAAGAGCAGGGAAGGGAAGTAGAGAAAAATTCTGGAGGTTGGGGAGGGGGGGGGTCTCGATGAGTAAGGAAGAGAAGCAGTAAAAATCAGAGGGGCATGAGAGGGAAGGAGATAAAACTTAGTAAGCAAGAGAGGAAAGGAAACTGAGGGAAGGAAGCAGAAAGATAGCATTAGAGGAAAGAATTAAGACACGTGGGTATCCATGTGAAAGACTGATGGCAACTTCATTATCTATTTTCTTACTCCCTTCGATCAGATAAAACATTTTTGTAGGATATTCTTGCTGCTACTTGACGATTTCACTAACTTTAAGAGAACCAACTAGCAGCGAAGAAGCTAAAGCTGTATCTTATTACTCTAGTTCGAGGAATCTATAAAAACAATGGCAAGATAAAAAATAAAGTATATTACTGTTTATAAGCGTCCTCGGGGTGAAGGGGTTACGTAATTTGCTAACCTAAAATAAGATACCCTGAGGAAAATTCTCAAAGAAGTTTAAATGAATAAATATACATGGTTGAGTATACCAGTCCCTTGAAGATGAACTGAAAATATAAAATAAAAATAAAGTCACGAAGGCATGAAGAAGTGGGAAGCAAAACAAGATGAGGAAGGTGACAAGGGAGTGAAAATAAGAGGAATTTACTCTCGAGAAGTGGGTGAGGTTAGGGAAAGAGGTGAGATGGGGGGGAATGAAGAAATATGAAGACATAGGAAAACACGAAAGAGTAAGAGAGCGGAGAGCAAACTGCAAAAAGAACACAAACGGAAAGGGTGAGTCGGGAGGAAATGAAGGCAGAGAATGACACAGAACCAAAGAAGGCATGACGAAACAATTACGAGAAGGAAGAGACACGTAACTTAAAACATACCAGTAGTGCAAGGCAAGACGATATGAAGACAGTAACCAGGCAAGAGAGGGCAGGTCTGGTGCGATAAGCCTGTGTGTGTGTGTGTGTGTGTGTGTGTGTGTGTGTGAGGTGAGGCATGGAGACATGGGGAGGGAGCGAGGAAGGGAGAGACGTAGGGCACATGGGCCATGGGAGAGACAGAACAAGGACCGGTGGAGTTGTTAACAAAGGAAGGGGAGAATAGGAGAACAGCAGCCAAAGAGAAGCGAAAATAGGAAGATACTGGCCTAGGGAGGGGTTCACAGGATACGAGATATGGGAAGAGAGAACAAAAAAGGAATGGATTACAAGGATAAAGGAATTAGAGAGAAAAGGATAAACACAAAGGGGAAAACACGAGGAACTGATCCACGGAGGAGTAAACAGAAAATGAGGTAAGGGAATGGAGAAAAACAGAAGGAGGGATTATAAGGTAGGGCAGATTAAGGAGAGTGAAAAAAGAGGAGAAAATGAGCCTAAAATTAAACGAAAAGAAATTGGTCTTATGGCCCGCAGGTTTATAGGAGGCGAGGTATGTCAAAGGCGAATAATGGAAAGACTGATTGTAAGGTGTACGCCAGAATACAATATAGATTTGGGTCATTAAAGCAGTGGAACAAGTCATTGGTCGATACGGGGTGAAGTGAGGTCACGCTGTAACGAACCGGACGTGGAGTGAACCAAAGAAAGAGAGGAAGTTGAGAAAAAGGAGATAATTATGAATGCAAGGAATCTGAGGAAGGGTGAACCATGGAGGAAAGAGATGCCAAGGAATATGCATAGAGTAGTGAAATGAATTAAACAAGCATAGTAAGAATAAAATAAAAATAAGATGAATAGAATATGACTCCTTTCTAATTAAGGAACATGAGATGATACTTAAAAAAAAAAAAAAAAAAGGTCTGCTACGTCAGATCAGCTGAACTAAAAAAAGACTGAGAAGGGAAGGGTTGATGTGGAATAAGATACGGCTCAGTAAGCAGAGAGGAGGAGGAAATAAAAGAGAGTCAGGCCACAGGATGAAGGGTGTGGCCAATAAAAATGGTGACCCAAGGGTAAGGTGGGTCAGAGACCAGGTGGTTTATTTTTAGTAGCTCTGAAGTGATGGGACCGGAGGTAAATAAAGTGGAGTAGAAGGGAAAGAACGTGAAGGTGATGGTGATGGTGCTGGTATGGATGAGGTGTGTGTGTGTGTGTGTGTGTGTGTGTGTGTGTGTGTGTGTGTGTGTGTGTGTGTGTAGGATAGTGGTACTGTACATGAGAAGTTTTTTTTTTTTTTTTTTAAATAACAGAACGGAGGAAGGAAAAACAAATGGGGAAAAAAAAAATCCATACACAAGACTACTGGTGTCTTCCATTCATAAAATATCTGTACCAGTTAGACTTGAACAGTTGTGGGTTGAAATTTGGAGGAAAACAACTCTGGGGAAGCGAGTTCCAGAGAGATGCAGTTCGGGGAATGAAAGAATTCTGATAGGCAGAAGTTCTGCAATATTGTTGAGTGACATTCCAGTCATGAGCGCTACCAGATGCCCGTGTAGCACGAGGGAAGGCATGGAGAGGCGGCACCATGGACGCAACCTCGTCTGAGCACTTGCCAAAAAAAATCTGTAAAATATTGCAAGGGAGGCAACATTCCTTCTTACTTGCAGGGGAGGTAGTTTATATGTAATGGCAGGGTTGTTAATGATTCTAACAGCTTTATTCTGAATTTTGTCCAGTTGTCTCAATGCATATACATAATTGTGTATATTGGTGAGAGGTAAGGGTGGGACAAAAGAAGAAGTAGAGGTATTTGTGTGTATGTGTGTGTGTGTGTGTGTGTGTGTGTGTGTGTGTGTGTGTGTGAGAGAGAGAGAGAGAGAGAGAGAGAGAGAGAGAGAGAGAGAGAGAAGGGGGGGGGATGTAGGGCAAGGAGGTTAGGAATGGGGTTATGGGAGTTGGGGTGTCTCGTGGCCCACCTCCCCATTGATCACTAAAGGGGATGGACACGCTGGGCTCCACAGGTGTGTGTGTGTGTGTGTGTGTGTGTGTGTGTGTGTGTGTGTGTGTGTGTGTGTGTTATGCCAAGAAGTCACCAATGTTCCAAGTCCAGAAAACTGTTGTTCTTTCCAAGAAAACTTAACAAAGGACAACCGAAATCAGGATCAATTCTCTCGATTAAAGGGGTGGGAATCACAGACAGAGTAAAATACAGACTGTGGAAGACAGTTCCAGAGTTAACCTGCTGCATATATGAATGACAAAGTATTAGTTAACTGTTCCATTAGAAAGTCAAACAGAAAAAAGGACTAAACTGCGCTGTTGCATGGGTGCTAAGCGGCCGCCACAATGGAGAAGGGGTGTACCCGGACAACTTAAAAGAGTTGTGGCCACTGAAACTGCGATGGTGAAGAGATAAAGATACAACGCTCCGGCGAACACAGGATGCTGAGAATTATTAAAAGAGGGGAGGTGATAAGAGGGGTATTTTTTTTTTATCCACCCTGTCCGTAGGAGCTGTACGTGGTATCCCCCCCAAAAAAAAAACATGAACGGTGCACTCTAGACAGCGGCAAATATGACCTGCCTAAAATCAACAGCAGTACACTGGAAAAGAATACGCAGAGTAAGCTTAGCGCACCCAATATTAACCAGCCGCGAGAGTGAAGTTGGTATAGTTTTCACTTTGTCCGTGTGTCCGTGTTTCTGTTAGCACGATAACTTCGCAACCGCTGAAGATATCATCACAAAATATTACACGTGTTTAGTAGGGGGGAAAAAATAGATCACGAGTTCGAAATTGGTGAAAGTAGGTCAAGTTCTGTGTCTTTTACCAAGATACCATCGCAACCGCTCAAGAGATCACAAAATTTTACAGGTGTGCAGTAGGGATGAAAATCTACGAGTTCGAAATTGATGAAAGTAGGTCAAGGTCTAGGTTACATTCCTAGCTGAGCTAGAGATATATATTGGCTGGCTGCTGGTGTGATTCCCCTTTGTGGGGGCCTCTAGTTTGGAAGTGGATCTGGAAGAGGGAGAGAAACCACAAGGATGTTGAAAGTTGATCATGGATTGAACTGTGCATTGTTGAATATTATGGAACTAGCAAGGGTACCCGGCGTTGCCCAGGCCAAAAAGGCTAACACTCTAATCCTATATGTTCCTTTTCGATCATTCATTCTATTCCAGAAAGACCATGTACCTTTTATGCTTTTGAAGAGGGATCGTAGGAAGTCCAGGAACATTCTATTTCAGTTTTCGCCGACTAAGGCACAGAACTTGTGCACACTTGTTTACAATAACCGGTGACCAAAAATGACATCCAACAAGTGACCTCAAATGACCTCGAAGGTCAACTTCACATAGCCTATATTCGAACTGGAGGTCAGGTGTGTCTCCATGCCAAAAATTGGGCTGCTGGGTCCAGTCATTCGAGCGCGTATTACCGGTGACCTCAAATGACCTCAGACCAGTGACCTCAAATGACTTCGGAGGTCAACCTCAAATAGCCTGTTTCCGAACTGGTGGTCATGTGAGTCTCCATGTCAAAAATTGGGCAGCAGGGGCACCCGGCGTTACTGGGGTCAAAAAGGAAACTCTCTACGTGTGACCTTGAATGACCCATATCTGAATTTTGACCCTCCTTAAACCATCCTTGGGTCACCCTGATTCAGAATATATATGGGTCTGGTGGTCTCTGGCCAATGGTTTGAAGGTGACTGAAGGACAAACAAACAAGCAAACAAACAACGTGCCTGTACACCAGAAACCATTTACTACGCTGGGTGGTGACCATATAACCAAATTTTGGCGCCTGGTGGTTTAGTGGGTACTTACGGCGCTCCAGTCGGATTGAGCCGGTGAAGGTTTATATCCAAGGGGTGACTGGGGTTTACTGCTCACGTAATGCCACTCAGGGATGAGTGAGGGTGGTCACTTTCAACTTAAATGTCAGGACCAACTTGCCTAGCCTTGGGCTCCTACGCTCCTCATGGGGCAAAGTATGAGTGGATATATATATATATATATATATATATATATATATATATATATATATATATATATATATATATTGAACAACAAATCTGTCTCTGTTTGAATGGACTGTATCAATCAATTTCTTAACTCCAAAGACGTAGTTTTTGTCTTCATGCTAGGTCTTGATTATATAATTCGGCCTAAGAAGGAGTCGAGACTTTTCTACGTGGATTGGTTGGATACAGCATTCATGAACCTTTTTTCACCACTGTACTTCCGCTTTAAAGGTGAATACAATCACCTGATGGAAGGAAGAAAAAAGGAAAAAGCCGTCCTCGTTGTGAAAGCGGTTCCTCGTGACAAACCTTATTTTCTACTACATATGCATAGGTCAGTTTAGAGACAACTTCTGAAGCTGAAGGACATTATTTTTTATTCTTGCTGCTTCCAGACGGTTTTATTCAGCTGAGGACAAGCTTGAACTGAAGTTTTCGGCCTTTATTAACGGATTCAGCTCAATAGTTCTCTTCAAATCTGATTTTATCGTCTGGCAGGAGCAAGAATAAACAAAAAAATAGTACCATAAGTAAAATGGTTAATTTCCTTACGTATAATGACTTCTTTTTGTTATTTTTGTTACCACAACACACAAGGTTTCATCCAGGGGTGATTTCTGGTATAAAAAACATATGTTACTGAGGTGTCTAATATGAAGATAGCAAAAACAGTGTGAATATCAGTTCATCGTACTGAAGGGGTTACCAGAACTGCATCTTAATTTCAGCATCATATGTTGACATATTTAACAGGTTTTCCTTAAATCCCTATCAACATAACGTAGAACACTAATGCACGAAACACATTCACTTTAAAGCACTGTAAACACTTGAACATATGATAGCTGTTACTCAGTCTTAGCTGAATAAAATCGTCTGGTGTTAGCTAGAACATTATACTAGAGCTGTTCCGACCATAAGATATTTACTGGTATCAGTATTAACACTCAAGTTAATAAAATTGTCTTACATTAGCTGCAATACAGTTCTAGATTTGTGCTGCCCATAAGAGAAATAAGCTCTTTCACTACAACAAGGGCAGTTGTTTGTGTACTGACTACGGAGGCTTTTGGGATAGTGGGATCACGAATCAAGCTGCGAGGGTGGCAGTCATCGCCATCCCCTTAGTTCAGACATTGCCACTACACTTCGTCCATCTTAACACTCTCAGCCTAAGACCCACTCGCAGCTTTATAGGTTGATCTGAGGGTACCAGGAATAGAGCATAGAGTTGTCCAGATCATGAGAAGGGTAATAGAGTTTCTTTTAGCTCCTTTCAGCCACACTGATCTTTCTTCCTTTTTCCTCTGCATTAAAAAGACCGGAGACGACCACAAACGAATATAAAAGGAGTCACTGAAGTAAAAGAGACTGCCAGGATTTCCTCTTACTGAACGCAGATCGTCTGGTTTAAGCCAGTGTATAATATCTATGACCGTCTACGACTGGGCAATGGTTTAGGTCTAAGCAGCTCAATACCTTCTGTTTTTGAGAAATTGACTATCTTATACCAGTCACCTTGCATAGAATATTAATTCCTTATATCTTCCTCTGAATTCCTGAAACTTTCTTTCTTTAGGTTCGTCCAAGCTTTATTCACTTGGTTGCATCAGCTCCTATGTTTACTTGTTTCCGTATGACCCTGTGTGTGTTACAAACATCCTCACAATCGAGGCAACTTCAGTATTCTCTCCAGATAATGCCAGATGATTTTATACACCTAGCAGCCAGGAACAAACGCATGGGAGTTACATTTTTTTCCTGATAAAGAATTTCCTCGATCAAGTCCCAATTTTTGAGCTTTTGTTTTTACCCTTTTATAATGATCAATTCTTCCGTGTTAGTCTTGACACCGTAGGGCCATTTATTCCAATTAGGAAAGAGTTTTTGTAATGAAGGTGCCAAAGATGGCTTTATCAGTTTCTTCGACTACATATATCTTCCAAGCCTCATAAAATCGGAATGGAGAGAGAGAGAGAGAGAGAGAGAGAGGACGTCTATTGACTGAAAAGATCAAATGCCAACTAAAAGAGGAGAAACTGACGCAGGAAGGTTGCGTTCACCAAAATTCTGCCTTTACTCTAACCTGGCCTAGAACTGCCATTTCTCCAGCTTTAGTGCTCAGCTGCAACGATAGATTAACAATAAAATACGATGCTAATCATGAAGAAGTGCTAAAGAAAAGATGCAGAGACGTAGTATTGTCCTTTTCCTCCACCGACCTGAGAGTAATGGGCGAAAAGAACGAAAATCTAGGCCAGGTTAAGATAGACAGGGTATAGTGCGCTGACTCGTAAACCTCACTGTGTAAAATAATGATAATGATAGTGGGGTATTTTTACACAGGATTCACGTTCTACTGTTATAAATCATTATGTACAATTCGTCACATCAAAGGAAATACGGACAGCAGTGAAAAGATGATGACGACGACGACAACGACGACGCTGACAACACGACGCCGACAACGACGATGATGGTGACGATGGTAATGCTCTTTCTTTCTTTGCTATCCCCTGAAGATGTGAATACACGAAAGGGCTCGGGATTTATTGTGTTTCCTTTTCCTTGTGGATATCAGCATATCTATGAATCACGTGTTATTGATTTAATTGTGTGCATATATATATATATATATATATATATATATATATATATATATATATATATATATATATATATATATATATATATATGTGTGTGTGTGTGTGTGTGTGTGTGTGTGTGTGTGTGTGTCCAAAGTTTCACAAGAAGAAAAATCACTTATAATTTAAAGATCATGCAAAGCCTACAGAACAGGGTATAAATCAACATAACTGCCAATAATTCATTGCATACAAAACTATTGCTTCCCTTTGTAAGGAAGGAATGGAAACTTGAGGAGTATTTAAAGCGTTTGAAGACATTCTGTGGGAAGAACTGAGACAGGCAGATGAAGCCTGCAAGACGAGGCGGAGGGGCGGGGAAAGATGGAGGAAGAGGGAGGAGAGTCCGGGGAAGATGAAGGGGGAGGATGAAATGTGGAAGTGTTCAGTATTGTTGTACTAGCAGCTTGCACAGTATATTGACTCTTATCGTCGACATACACCCTCTAATTCAGCTGTTATGTATTTCCATTAGGATTCCATGATATGCTATGGCTTAGGCAACAGTTATAATGAACGAATATTTCGGTAAAATATTAAAAATCATAAGTATACTAGTTTCATTATTATTTTCTGTTCATACTACTGATTGATTATACAGCCAACCATCAAAGAGTAATTAGCAAGAATTGGACCAATCTTCCTCTGATAAAAACAAGCAATGAGGATAATTTCGCTAGTGGGCGAAATCGTTGTGAAATACTCTCTCTCTCTCTCTCTTGGGGGCAGGGTGGCTCAGTGGTAGACGCCCGACTCAAGACCGAAGGGTCGAGAGTTCGCGCCCTGTCCGGGTAGCTGCCCTGCTGGGAGAGGTAGCGCTCTTCCGTCACCTAGCGGGGCTATATGATTGATCAAGGTCTAGCTCGGGGAATTCATTTCTCCATTTCATTCTCTCTCTCTCCCTCATAGCCGATGATCCGGCACCGTGCTGGATTTTGGCACTAGGTTCTTATTGTTGTTGTTGTTGTTCTTCTTCTTCTTCTTCATCATTTTTTTTTCTCTCTCTCTCTCACTCTCATCCATCTGCCCACTCGCCCACCTACCCACTCATCCATCAAACACAACCCACCGACCCCACCCCGGTCGCCCACCCTGCCCATCCACCTGGGAGAACCACCCATCATGGCCATCCACCTGCCCACCCACGACTGCCACCCACGAAGCTCACGTACCCTACCACCCAACACATCCACCCACTCACCTATACATCCTGAAGCCATCCAGCCACCCAATCCACCAACCCAACCACCCACCCAGAGCACCCCGGCCACGTAATCTTCTCAGCCACCCAGGCGACCCACCGTACCCACTCACCGTAGAGACCCACTCTGCCCATACATTCAGAACACCCATCTTGCTCACTGACCCCGGCCACATCCTCCACATCCACGTATGCCACCCACCCCACTCACCTAACAATACCATCCATCACATCCATCCACCCACCGCACCCACCCACCTCGCCCTGCATATTGACCCAGCCTGCCCACACTCAACCCTGGGAACCCACCCATTATATCCACCCAGTCTTCCCACCCTTCTTACCCAACCCCATTCACACCCACATCCCACCCACCCATTCTAACCCCACTCGTCCACCAAACTCGTCCCGTCCAATGTTAAACTAGCTAACCCTCCCAACCACCCACTGATCCAGCCACTCACCCATCCAGCCCACCCCACGCATCCACTCACCAACCCATCTACCCACCCGACCACTCACTGATCCAGCCACTCACCGATCCAGCCCACCCCACGCATCCACTCACCAACCCATCTACCCCCACAGCCCACAACCCACCCCAAGCCACTCCACACACCCACCCAACCAATTCATCCCACCCTTACCAACCATCCTGCCCAGTGCCCACCCACCCTGGTAATGGATTGAACCACCAAACCCACCACTCCAACCTCACCAGCCCCACCCACCCAACCAACTGACTCCAACACACACACACACAAACACACACACACACACACACACACACACACACACATATGCACACACACACACACACATATGCACACACACACACACACACACACACACACACACATATGCACACACACACACATACGCACGCGCGCGCGTGCGTGCGTATGTGTGTGTGTGTGTGTGTGTGTGTGTGTGTGTGTGTGTGTGTGTGTGTGTGTGTGTGTGTATGTGTGTGTGTGTGTGTGGGAGCAGGCTATACCGCAAAGAGATATCACGAGCATATTACTAGAGGAGAGGAATTGTGTTCAGCACCTTAAGTATGGGGGAAAGGGAAGACAGCTTTTGTGGTCAATGCTACAGGTTATAGTCAAGTGTCCTGGAATGAAATCATACTGAACAGTACTTGGGAGGAAATAACCTCAGAGATCCTTTGAATATCTGCTGACATGCCATCTCTTGTACTACGTAAGGATAGTTTCACACTTCAATGAATCGACTCGCAGATTATGCAAACTTACCAAAATTTATGTTAATATATGATTTACTTCATAAAATGTGTGGACGCTAGTAATATTAAAATCTTATTTCATAAGGGGTGATGGGTGTGTGACACGTAATACTGCTGGATCCCAGGCAAGAGGCTGCCCAGTCTATGCCCAAAGTCGGACACACACAAAAAATATCGATTTTCAAATTAAAGATTATGTAAAGCATACACGAGCAGGAATAATGAAACATAATTGTCAGTGACTGATTGCATACAACACTTTTGTTTCCTTTGTAAGGTAGGGATGGAAACATTTATATATAGAGTGAAGACTATCGGAAGAGCTGAGAGAGGCAAATGAAGCCGGCAAGACGATGCAGAGGGGTGGGAAAGGAGGGGGGGTGAGGGGAGAGGATTAGGGGACGATGAAAGGGGAGGACGTGAGGTGGAAGTGTCGAGTTACTGGCAGCTTGCACAGTACACTGACTGATATGTTCGACATACACCCTTCATTGTGGCTATGTTATGAATGTATTTCCACTAGGGTTTCATATGCTATCCAATAAGCAAAAGTATTAATGAGCGAATAGTTCAGGAAAATATTAAGTACCATAACTATACCAGTTTCACTATTACTCACTGTTCATACTGTTGAATGATAATACAGTAAAACAGTAATTTGTAATGTTATGTTAAAAGAGATGGTACTTTATGAGTGATGCTGGTCCATGAGTGATGGTGGGTTATGAGAGATGGTGGTTTATGAGTTACGTTGGGTTATGAGGCTTATGAATGATGGTGGGCTATAAATAATGAAGTACTATGAGTGATGATGGGCTGTGAGTGATGATGAGTTATAAATGATATTTAGTTATGAGCGATGATGGGCAGTGAATGATGATGGGCTGTGAGTGATGTTCGGCTATGAGTGATGATAGGCTATAAGTGATGACAGGTTAGAATTGATGATGGATTACGACAGATGAAAGGCTATGAGCGACGATGATCTATAAGTGATGATGGGTTATGAGTGAAGATGGTCTGTATGTGACGATGGGGTATGAGTGATGATGGGCTATGAGTGATGATGGGTTATAAGTGATGATGGATTATAAATGATGGTGGGCTATGAGTGATGATGGGTTATGAGTGATGATGGGTTATAAGTGATGATGGATTATAAATGATGGTGGGCCATGAGTGATGATGGGCTATGAGTGATGATGGGCTATGATTGATTTTGGGTTATGAGTGATGATGCGTTATGAGCGATGTTGGGTTATTAGCGGTGATGGACTATGAGTGATGATGAGCTGTGAGTGATGATGGCCTATGAGTGATTATGTGTTATGAGCGATGATGGATTCTAAGTGATGATGGGTTATGAGTGATGATGTGTTATGATGGGCTATGAATGATGTTGGGCTATAAGTGATGATGGATTCTATGTGATGATGTGTTATGAGTGATGATGGGTTATGAGTGATGATGGGCCATGAGTGATGATGGGATGTGAGTAATGATGAGCTTTGAGTGATGATGGGTTATGAGTAATGATGGGCTATGTGTGCTCTCGGGTTATGAGGGACTGATGAGCTATGAATGACAATGACTGCAACGAAACCGATCAACCAGACAACCAAGCCAACACACCCCATCGCATCCAGACCAATCCAGTCTCCCGTTCCGTGATTCGTGATGCACCCGGGTTCCGGGCTCCAGATGACATCCCTCCTCACTTCCCGGAAGAATCAAGCCTTCCCCGTTCCGCGACCATCCAACAGGCAACAACCAAGCTAAGCAACCAACCAAGCCAAGCAAGCTATCAACTAACCAAGGCCAACAAACACACCAATCCAATCAATCGGACAATCCAACCAACGGACCAATCCAATCAATCAACTAACCAAGCCAACCAACCAACACACCCCGTCACATCCCGGATCACAGCCAGTCTCCCGTTCCGTGATTCGTGATGCACCCAGGTCCCGGGCCCCAGATGACATCCCTCCTCACTTCCCGGAAGGATCAAGCCTTCCCCGTTCCGCGACCATCCAGCAACCAAGCCAACCAACAGACCAATCCAATCCATCAACTAACCAAGCCAACCAACAGACCAGTCCAATCAATCAACTAACCAAGCCAACCAACAGACCAATCCAATCAATCAACCAATTAACCAAGCCAACCAACCTGACAATCAACCAACCAACACACCCCGTCACATCCCGGATCACAGCCAGTCTCCCGTTCCGTGATTCGTGATGCACCCAGGTCCCGGGCCCCAGATAACAACCCTCCTCACTTCCTGGATGGATCAAGCCTTCCCTGTTCCGCGACCATCCAGCAACCAAGCCAACCAACAGACCAATCCAATCCATCAACTAACCAAGCCAACTAACCAGACACTCCAACCAACAGACCAATCCAATCCATCAACTAACCAAGCCAACTAACCAGACACTCCAACCAACAGACCAATCCAATCCATCAACTAACCAAGCCAACTAACCAGACAAGCCAACCAACAGACCAATCCAATCAATCAACTAACCAAGCCAACCAACCAACACACCCCGTCACATCCCGGATCACAGCCAGTCTCCCGTTCCGTGATTCGTGATGCACCCAGGTCCCGGACCCCAGATGACATCCCTCCTCACTTCCCGGAAGGATCCAGCCTTCCCCGTTCCGCGACCATCCAGCAACCAAGCCAACCATATACAAAGACAAGCAACTAGACAAACAACCGGACAGGCAACCCAACGAAGCCTGCCGCCCAGCTCTTTCCTTGTACGGCCACAGTTCGCTTCACCTGTGCGGGGGTGGACTCGATCTCACCCGCCACGGTGGCATCAGCAGAACCTACCGACTCGGCTGTCACAGCTGGGCGAGGGATAGAATTTTGGAACTTCTACTCTACAATCCGGACCGAGTTTATCCAGTCTGAGCATACCTTTGCACTTTATGTACATTTAATATTGTCTGATGAAGATAAATGAATACCACGTGCGTTGCACAGAACAAGAAAAAAAAACGGTACATACAAAAAAAAAAAAAAAAAAAAAAAAATCTAGCTGCCGCCGACTGCACCTCGCTCAAACCGGATTTACAACCCGTGAATATAAAATCTATAAACTGGTTGTGACGTATAGCATAAAACTTTCAGTTACACTATCGTGTTTGGGAAGGCTCTGTATATATGGTTAACGGAAATAATCGGTAATAATTACTCGTTATAAAGTGATAATAACATTGGAAAATTATGGTGCAAAAATGTTTTCTTAAATCTAAGATTGTACTATTGTACTTTTACTTTGTGTGTGTGTGTGTGTGTGTGTGTGTGTGTGTGTGTGTGTGTGTGTGTGTGTGTGTGTGTGTATCGGGTATTTGGCCTCACTGTTGTATTCTTAAAATATTTCTTCGTTGGATGTTGTATAACAGATTGTGATTAAAGTTATAATGACCAAATAAATAAAAGAGTGAAGTAGAAAGGGACGAGTAAAACGAAAACATAGAGAAAGGTGAGGAAAGGAGGTAAAATTACGCGAATGTTTGAGTAAGGCAATAGTTCTAGTCACATTGCATTGCAATATACACTGTGCACCGAAGACCTCTTGTTCACCAGACCTGCAGTGTCAAAATGCAATACGATCAAATTTAGGCTAATTGTCCAATAAACAACATTCAAAAGAGTATAAAGTCGAAGTATCCAAGGTAATTGGCTGAGGATGAGGTGCTTGAGGGATGCCAAAGCTTACCAAACGACGATCCCGGGTCGCTCTTATTCCACGTAGGGACTGTGGAAAGAACAGAACATAACCTATAACTGGGGTGTTACTTAGTATATAATATCCGACTGTGTCTACGTATTGAGCAAGTCTTTCAACACAGAATGAGGTAAAAGAATATTTTAATAGTCATAAAACATACATCATGCATTTGTATGAGAGCACTTCTTCCCTAGTAATTTGTTTTGCATGTTGCTCCTCGTTATTCTCTGGTATGTTATTTATTTCCCTTTAATGTCGACATGGTGCTGAAGAAGAGTGTTCATGCTGTGGCACCGATATAATCAGCTTTAGAAACGTCTTTCACCTCCCTTCATATCCCCCGAAAGGAGGTTGGTAAACTACAAGAAACCGACAGTTTCAACCAAAAGTGTACCTAGTTCACGGCCAAGGGAGCTTTCGTGGTTGTAGCAACAGCAACACCAGCTGCAGCAAACCTATACTAGCCTACTATCGACATGTCACCAGTAACATGAAACGGATGGTCAATAAGCAACAGAAAACAATTACCAGTAAAGAAGAAACGTTATTAAGCGTCCTTTGCCAACGACAACATGGCTACAAGACGCTGGTGGTGTCCCTCTCGTGGTGGCGGGGGGAGTCGGTCAACACAACACGGCCTCGTAGTTTTAACTTTGCTCTAGTTTTACTTAGGCATTTCTTTTCTCAGCTTAAAGAAACCTTATTGACCTTGATGGGTTTAACATAGGTTTTATTAAGCCCTGTAGCACATGAGTCCTTTTATATTATAAGAAACCGTCTAGTGTGAGTAGAAATATGACGATTATAATATAACAACCAGCTTGCAGGAGAACATTAAGACGCGCAATGCAGATTTCATCACTTGTGAAAAAATGTATTGAAGTCTAATTCCCCATCCAAAGAGAATACTATTTAAAAACGTCGTGATTTTTTTTTCTTGCAGATGCACCCAACTCCCCCCACACAAGAATCATACATAATCTTATCAAGAATGAGTTTCGAAACATCCGACTACAGATAGGTCACAAAAACTTACTGCAGCCAAAAGCCAAAAGATTAACCTTCTAAATACAGGTAAATCAGATTGTATGAACCCAGCATATCCACAAGATTAAATCTGTCGATTCAGTGGAATCGATCGCATAAACCCAGCGCATAACTTTTTCAAATCGGTGACGTATTGAAGCCAGGCCAGCCAGAGACGCCATGGCAAGGCATCTGTTACTCTGTAGTGGGGGTGGGGGCGGCCCTCACAACCCAGCACACGTTATTTTATTATTTTATTTACTTTTTTAGTGTATTTATTTATGCAAGTTTGTCCTTCCGCTTTATTCCTTTCAGTCCAGTGACTTATCATAACTGACTTGTTTTGTATATTACACCTTTATTTCCCCGTGTATGTTATGTATGTCCATCACCAACATGGCCTCAATCAATTAAGGTGTTGCTGCGCCCCAAGGCTTATCTGAAACGTGAACCCAGTGGACTGCAGGCTTAAGCTGCCCTTCTTCAGTCAATCATTCTTTCGGGGAACAGGGAAGTAGTTGAGGAACGTATGTATAACCAGGCTGTTGAGCCGCCCGGTTATATCAGCGCCACCAAGTGCAGGCGTCCCTCTCCAGCACAAACAGATAAGTACAAAAGGATAATAAGGTGTAACAGGCAGAAATATATGGCACAAGAGTTGTTACCAATGCCTCTGAGCCAACGAGAATACGACTCCTAAACCGTCGAGCTGAAAAAGAAAACATCAAGAGGAAGGATAATATATATGAAACAAATATGGAAAATATATAACTAAAGGACTAGGACAAGCATTAGTGAACCACCCCTTCACAACGATGACGTCTTTTATCTTATTCTTACTGCCTTCAGACGATTTGATTCAGCTTTGCAATGGGTTAAAGCAATCCCCATTATCCCCGCTCACCTGATGTCTCCCTCTCGCCCTCTCACAGGCTAAACAACGTGATCCGATGCTAAGAAGAGGACAGTTATCTCAGTTGTTATTTAGTGCCGAGGTTGACAATAAAGGAGAATAGAACACATAAATAAATCAATGAATAAATAAATCAATAAACATTTTTATGCAAATAAAATAAATTAATAATGAAAGACAAACATGCAGACGGACACAGAGAGACAGATAGATAGATAAATAGATATAGACAGACATTGAGAAAAATAACTTCCCCGTGGGTTGTGTTGTGGTGGCCGGGCCTCACCACCACGAGGGAAGATCCACCAACGCTGCCACGGCGTCGCTGGCTACCACAGCCTCGTGAATTAACGCTGTCATTATGCTCTGGCCGGTCACACTCTTAGGTTCTGTTGGCCTCTTTTCCCTGTTCAACCAGCCGTATAATAACCCTGAGACTTGGATACAATGTCAGTGTTATGGGTCTTATTCTAGACGAAGAGTGTGACTTAGACAAACGTGTTGCACATAGGCATTGATTATAAAAGTAGATTAAGAGGTTTCTTAGCATCCTTTCCTTACCGATTCATTCTGCACACAGCACCTCAGTATCCTCTTGTATGTTTTACATGCAAACCATGTCCATATAAAAAAGATATAAACAGCATACAGGCGAGTGTTACGGTGTCATGTGCAAAATAAATCGATTTGGAAGAGATGCTAAGAAGCCTCTTGCGCTGTTTTTAATATCTTCCTAAGACTTCTTTCTCTTCTTCTTTCAATATAAAGGCGTGCTTAAGATTCATGTTATCTCTACGTATTATTATGGGGCTGGGCAGGGATCGCCTTCACGTGGTGGCCTAGATATGACTCCTAGTAACAGCAGTAGTCAAGACACGGTACTTGACTAATTTTATTTCAGTAGTAAATTTTTAGTCCTTACCTAACTGATATTTTCAAAACTATAGACAACTGTCCAATATACTGGTGGGCTTCCTGTATGTAGTTACAGTCCTATGGCGCTACTAAGCCATCACCACCAGGTAAGATTCAGCTTTTATGAAATAGGCTTTAATAGTGAAACTGTTACCGGTTTTTATATGCAACCTCTCTTTTTCGAAACATCCCTCCTACGCTGAGCAAAATCGTGATGCGATAGCAAGAACTAAATAGAATGTACATCACTGTACTGAAGAAGTTAGTGTGTGTGTGTGTGTGTGTGTGTGTGTGTGTTTGGACTTATTCCTCTGGTTGTGTCGTGACTGAATGCTGTGGTGTTCAGTCCGGGGCAGAAGCTGCTTTGCTGTTCCACTGCGTCAGTTTCACACGTGGGACATGTCTGTCTCCTTCCTATATAACGCATCATCTCAAAGAAAATAATTTGGGTCGGAGAAACATTTCAAGCCTCTAACTTAGGATTATTAGCCAGTCGAGGAAAGTGAAAAGCAAAGGTGAAAATTAGACTAACTTGTGTCCCTGACTGTACTTGATCAATATTATAAGATACAATCGTATTCTGCCCAGTTATAATGTTGCCTAGGATAAAGTGAATTTTCAGAGAAGGGAATGTTAATAATTCAATCTTTTCAAATATTACTGGGCTCTCAGTTTTATGGAGAAAAGAAATGGAATTAAAAATGAAGACTTATATGAATTACCATATTGACTGTACTCATGGACACGCACACCGAATAAAAACAAGGTTATAGCTTGATATTTTTCGCTGCAGAAATACCAGTTTCGTAGAGTTTGGATGTGTGGTTTACTAACAAATAATCAATTAGCATGTAATTATGAGACGACTAAACACATTTCCATTAATATCATAACACTGCTGGTCTGGTGGGTATAAATAACAGTTCTAAATGCGTTGGCGTCGGCCAGTTTGCGGTGGGTGGGTTGGTAGGCGTTTGCTTGCCACCCAGCTGACGTTGGTTCGAGTCCCGCAGCCCCCCTGGCCCGGAACAGGGCGCAGGGCAGGACCAGGACCGACTGACCCCGTGACTGGCCTCCCCCACGACCGTGACCACAACAGTGACTACGCTAATGATGCTTCAGGAAGAGTTAAGCTCCTTCGGGAGATACTGTGTTTGGGGTTCACAGTTTTCAAAACGTCCCCCTTCTGTGGTATCACCAGCCATGTCTGGTTAGGCCTCACCATCGTATAAAGTCCTCACAAAGACTTTATGCTACATTTTAACCCCCCCCCCAAAAAAAAAAAAAAACTCTTGATTCTGGTAATGATGATAAGTTATAATAATCACACTAAATAGTGTTCTGGGTTAACGAATTTCTGAAAGTGGGTAAACAGTGATATTACCTAATGCTGAAAAAATAAATGCAGTGTAATGTAATGTGTGTGTGTGTGTGTGTGTGTGTGTGTGTGTGTGTGTGTGTGTGTGTGTGTGTGTGTGTGTGCATTTTCATTATTTTCGGCTTTAATAAGCGGCCTCTGGGATAAAAGAATCAGTAACCTATTCAGTAAACTGACGTCTTTATTCTTGCTTACCCAAACGTTTTTTTTTTTTACCTTAAGGAAAACTTTTGCTGAAGGGGTACAAACAATACCCCTCGCCCCTTACATATATTACTCATCTAAAGAAACTCTCGTGCCGAAGTGGTTAAAGATAACTGACCGTATTTTAAACGAGTCTAATAAATTTTTCCGACAAGAAACCTTCAATATAATTAATTATTATCACAATTTTTGTTTGTGTTTGTGTCTGTGTATTTTTGCTCTGATCATTCTACTTATTTTATTGGTAAGTGTCTGGTATTCTCTTGTTACTTTGCCTTGGCCCAAAATCATTCTTCTTCCATCTTGAATGCTGATGTTGTACTTACAGACTAACACTTCAATATGATCATGATAACGAGAAACTGCTATGGAAAGAATGCAGAGCCTTAGCATTGTGTTAGTGGCTGTCCCCGAGCTACGCAAAATAAACTGCAAAGGGGTGAATGTCTGAGACAAATTAAGAAGAAGATAGTATAGCTGTAGGTGTGAAAATATCATCATCATCATCATCATCATCTCTTTTTCCCTCCCCATGATGAGATGAGGAAGGGTTCTGAGAGCCAGAAGTAAACTGGTAGAATGAGATGTTAGCCAACTTTTGCCCAGCTGAATGAGCCACACTGCCACTCACTCACCATTCAAGCCTCCGGAACCCTGACCCCACCTCATAGATTAGAAAATTTATTTCGCAAGTAGCTTCACACTCACCCGTCTGTCAGTGTCAACCCGACAACTGCCAAGTTATAAATATGAATAAAGAGTTCTATACATAACTAAAGCAAAGTTTATCAGTACAGTCCAGTATCCATTAAACTTATAATGTTGTAGTTTTTGTTGTGGATGTGAAAAGTGTTCTTGTTTTGAGTTACCGTAAAAGATGTCCAAGATTTACTAAGTCTGATTTTTTTTTTCCTTTGCCCTAAAGATGACTGCACTGCGACTACATTAACGTGTGGAGAACTTAAACGAGCTTAAAGTTTATCAAAAATAATATTATGAGTTAACCTAATTTCAAAATATCGTTCAGTTAATTCTGTATATCTATCTACTTATGTGTTCAAAATGATTTTTATATAATTCTGTGATATGTCATCAACAATACGTCCTGTGCATGATGAACTTTTATGAACTACTAAAACAGTTGTGTTCATAGTTCTTGGGGTTGGATGGAGAAGAAGGAGGAGGAAGATGGTATCAGGTCGTATCCTAAATGCCAGACCATTCTTGATTCTCTGGTTTGGGATTCGACAAAGACTGTGTAACACTTTGGACTGAGGTTG